>NW_006921819.1:849181-867461 GCF_000298275.1 Orycteropus afer afer | reverse complement strand
GATGGACCAGGTGCCCACCTCCCCTGGTCTCCACAGTCAACAATGCCCCCCATTGCCCTTCTGTGGATGGGGGTGTGCATTCCAACAAAATAACCTCTGAATTCCCACTGAAGTCATATTTTGCAGCAAATGGTTGTACCACTACTGTGCCACTGATTTTTTAATTGTTTTCTCTTTTTCTTTTCTTCTGAGTCCTTCCCTCTTCTCCCCTTCCTTTCTTTCTTCCTTTCTCCCTCCTTTTCTTTTTTTTTTTTTCTCTTGCTACTGCAGAGCAGGTGCACCACTTCCAGCCACCTCCATGTTCAGTAGCACAGCCCTTGACATTCTGCATTCAGCAGTGCAAATTCCCACAGAGGAAGCACCACATTTCCAAATAAGCCATGGGATCCCAATCAGCCAGGAATTGCACCAGTACAGTGCTGTTTTTGTTTTTCTCATTTCCTTTTTCTTTTTTCATTCTTTTTCTCTTCTTTTTTTTTTTTTCTCTCATTTTATCTTTGTTGTTCCCTTTTACTTCTTTCTTCTTAGGTCTTCCCTCTTCCTCCCCATCCTTGTTCTGTCCTTTTTTTCTTCATTTTCCACTCCCCCCCACACACACACACACACTTCTGTCTTTTTCTATTTTCCCCAGCAGTCAAGAACCAACAACACTACTTACCCATATCCACCATACATGTCAAACCACCCACTGGACAAGTGCCCCTACTCACCCCAGCATCACTAGATTGACAACAGACAGCAACAAGACCCACCCAGCCTGCCCTCAGCTGTTCTGCACAACTATGAATCAGAGACTCACACCCACACTCCCACCTGCTACCAAATTACACCCAGTGATAGGTGGTAGATGCCCAGTGCTGCCAAGCTAGTAGCCAAATTATCACACCTGCCCTGTTGAAAGTATATATTTAAACAACACAAAACAATAAATCAGGATGAATGAAACCAACAAACAACTTGAAAATTAATGCAATAACACCAGAATGTCTTGGAGACAACTTAAAACCACACAATAAAACAGGACAAAATGACTGAAAATTTGACCAGAATACAGACAGAAAGTCTTCTGAACAAAGAAACACTATTGAAACAACCTGGTAAGGAATTCAGAAGATTTATATTTGGGTCCTTTCAGTAGTTTAAGAAAGAGATCAAAGGAACCACAGACAAAATCACAGAAAACATGGACAAAACTCTAGTAAAATTCAGAGGAAAAGTACAAGAACAAATTGACAAAATAAATTGAAAATGAAGAATCAGACAAAACAAAGGCAAATAGAAATCCAAAAGATTAATAACAAAATTTCAGATAAAGATAATGCATTGGAAGGGAAAGAAGTAGAATAGAATCAATGAAAGACAGATTAGTGAAGGTGAAGATAAATCTCTTAATATTAATCTGGTACAGAACAATCACAAAAATGAATGAAAAAATGAAGAAAGACTCAGAATTATGTGGGACACGATAAAGAGAAATAACTTACCTGTAAACAGAATTCCAAAACAGGAAGAGACCAAAGGAAGAAGAAGAAAAGAAACAGCACCAAGAAAACTGTCATAGATTTATTGGAATAAAATTTCCCTAATATATAAAACACTGAAAAAAAAATAATTGCCAACCAAGAATTATATATATGCAACAATATTGTTCCTTACATGTAATATGTGTCACACATACAATCAAGATGTGTTAATTATCCCTGGTGACTGTAATTCAAAAGTTGGAAACAAAGAAGAATCACCAGTAGTTGAAAATTGGACCTTGGTGACAGAAATAATGCTGGAGATCGTATGATAGAATTTTGCAATACCAATAACTTATTCATTGCAAATACCTTTTCTGAACACAAATGGTGACTATACACATGATCTTTGCCAGATAGAGTACACAGGAATCAGATTAACTACACCTGTGTCAAGAACCAATGGAAAAGCTGAATATCTTCAGGCAAAACCAGGCCAGGAGCTGATTGTGGAACAGACCATCAACTGCTCATACGCAAGTTCAACTTGAAGTTGAAGACAATTAAAACAAGTCCACAAGAGCCAAAATATGGCCTTAAATATATCCCTCCTGAATTTAGAGAACACCTGAAGGATAGATTTGATGCATTGAATACCAATGGCCAAAAACCAGAAGAATTGTGGAATGACATCAAGAGCATCATCCATGAAGAAAGGAAGAGGTCATTAAAAATACGAGAAAGAAAGAAAAGACCAAAACAGATGTCAGAAGAGACTCTGAAACTTGTCCTTCAGAGAAGAGTAGTTAAAAACAAATGGAAGAAATGACAAGATAAAAGAGCTGAACAGAAGATTTCAAAGAGCAGCTCGAGCAGACAAAGCCAATTTCTACAATGAAATGTACAAAAACCTGGAGTGAGAAAACCAAAAGGGAAGAACACGCTCAGCATTTCTCAAGCTGAAAGAACTGAGAAAAAAATTCAAAAATTCAAGCCTCAAGTTGCAATATGGAAATATAGAATTATGGGCAAAATGTTGAATGATTCAGGAAGCATCAAAATAAGATGGAAGGAATACACAGAGTCACTGTACCAAAAAGAACTAGTCGATCTTCATCCATTTCATGAGGTAGCATATGATCAAGAATCAATGGTATTGAAGGAAGAAGTCGAACCTGCACTGGAATAATTGGCAAAAAACAAGGTTCCAGGAATTGATGGAATACCCATTGAGATGTTTCAACAAATAGATGCCCAACTGGAGGCACTCACTCTGCTATGCCAAAAGATTTGGAAGAGAGCTACCTGGCCAACTCACTGGAAGACATCCATATTTGTACCCATTTCAAAGAAAGGTGATCCCACAGAATGTGGAAATTATTGAACAATATCATTGATATTGCATGCAAGTAAAATCTTATTGAAGATAATTCAAAAATGGTTGCAGCAGTGTATTGACAGAACTTCTAGGAATGCAAGCTGGATTTAGAAGAGGATGTGGAATGAGGGACATCATTGTGATATCAGTTGGATCTTGGCTCAAAGCAAAGAATACCACAAAAATGTTTACTTGTGTTTTATTGACTATGCAAAAGCATTTGATTGTGTGGATCATGACAAATTGTGGATAACATTGAGAAGAATGGGAATTCCAGAACACTTAATTGTACTCATGAGGAACCTGTACATAGACCAGGAGGCTGTCATTCAAACAGAAAAAAAAAGGAACACAACATGGTTTAAAATCAAGAAGGGAGTGTGTCAGAGTTATATCAATTCACCATACTTATTCAATCTGTATGATGAGCAAATAATCCAAGAAGCTAGACTATATGAAGAAGAATGTGGCATCAAGATTGGAGGGAGAATCATTAACAACCTGCAATATGCTGACAACACAACATTGCTTGTTGAAAGTGAAGATGACTTGAAGTACTTACTGATGAAGATTGAAGAATACAGTCTGCAATATGGATTGCATACTCAATATAAAGAAAACAAAAATCCTCACAACTGGACTTATAAGCAGCATTACAATAAATGGAGAAAAGACTGAAATTGTCAAGGACTTCACATTGCTTTGTTCTACATTCGACGCCCATGGAACCAGCAGTCAGGACATCAGACGACGATGTATAGCACTGGAGAAATCAGTTGCAAAGGACCTCTTTCAAGTGCTGAAGAGCAAAGATGTCTCCTTGAGGACCAAGGTGCACCTGCACCTGACACAAGCCATAGTATTTTCAATTGCCTCATATTCATGTGAGAGCTGGACAGTGAATAAGGACAACTGAAGAAGAATTGATACTTTTGAGCTGTGGTGTTGGCAAAGAATACTGAAAGTACCGTGGACTGCTAAAAGAACTAACAGATCTTTCTTGGAGGAAGTGCAGCCAGAATGCTCCTTAGAAGCAAGAATGACCAGACTTCATCTCACATACTTTGGTCATAATGTCAGAAAGGACCATTCCCTGGAGAAGGATGTCATGCTTGGTAAGGTGGAGGGTCAATGAAAGGGGGGAAGGCCCTCAACGAGATGGATTGACATGGTGTCTGCTATGATGGGCTCAAGTATAGCAAGGATCATGGAGCTGGCTCAGGACCAGGCAGTGTTTCACTCTGCTGTGCATATGGTCGCTATGAGATGGAAATGACTTGACAGCATCTAACAACAACAAGTATTTTTAATATTCTTCACCAATACTGCAATTCAGACATCAATCCTTCTGCGATCTTCCTTATTCATTATCCAGCTTTAACACGCATGTAAGAAAAGAGGAAAATACTATGGTTTGGGTTAGTCACACCTTAGTCTTCAAAGTGATATCTTTGCTCTTTTACACTTAAAGAGGTCTTTTGCAACATATTTGCCCAGGCAATGCAATGTCTGATTTCTTGTTTACTGCTTATATGTATGGGAGCCCTGGTGGTGTAGTGCCTAAGGCATTTGACTGCTTACCAGAAGGCTGGTGGTTCAAACCCACCAGCCACTCCTGGGAAGTAAGGTTGGGTGGTCTACTTCCATTAGTGATACCACCTTGGAAACCCAAGGAGGGGTCGCTATCAGTTGGATCCGACTTGGCAACAGTGAGTTTGGTTTTGGTTTGGTGCTTATGTGTGTGCTGATTGTGGATTCAAATAAAATGAAATCTTTGACAACTTCAATCTTTTCTCCATTTATTGTGATGTTGCTTATTGGTCCAGTTGTGAAGATTTTTGTTTTCTTTATGATGAGGTGCAATCCATACTGTACTGTAGTGTTTGATCTTCATCAGTAGGTGCTTCAAGTCATCTTCAATTTTAGCAAGCAAGGTTGTGTCATCTGCATACCACAGATTGTTCATGAGTCTTCCTTCAATTCCAATGCTGTGTTCTTCTTCATATACTTGTTTCTCAGATTATTTGCTCAGCAGACAGACTGAATAACTATGGTGAAAGGATACAACCATGTACACCTTATCTGGTTTTAAACCATGCAGTATCCCCTTGGTCTGTTCAAAGGACAGCCTTTTGGTCTACGTACAGTCTCCCTAAGAGCACAATTAAGTGTTCTGGAATTCCCATTTATCTCAATGTTATCCATAATTTGTTATGATCCACACAGTCAAATGCTTTAGCACAGTTAATAAAACACAGGTAAATATCTTTCTTGTATTCTTTGCTTTCAGTCAAGATCCATCTGACATCAACAATGATATCCTTCATTCCGTCCCCTCTTCTACATCCAGTTTGCCTTTCTGGATGCTTTCTGTCAATATACTGCTGCAACCACTTTTGAATTATCTTCAGGAAAAGATATGAAATTAATGATTTGTAATTAATGATATCATTCAATAATTTCCACATTTTGTGGGATCACCTTTCTTGGCAATGGGTACAAATATGGATCTCTTCCAGTCAGTTTTCCAGGTAGCTGTCCTCCAAATCTCTTGACACAGCTGAGTGAGTGCCTCCCACACAGCATCCATTTGTTGAAACATCTCAATGGGTATTCCATCAATTCCTGGAACCTTGTTCTTCACCAATTCCTTCAGTGCAGTTTTGATGTCTTCCTTCAATACCATTGGTTCTTGATCATACATCACCTCCTGAAATGGACGAACATTGACCAATTCTTTTGGTACAGTGATTCTGTGTATTCCTTCCATCTCCTTTTGATGTTTCCTACATCATTCAATATTTTGCCCATAGAATCTTTCAATATTGCAACTCGAGGCTTAAATTTTTTCCTCAGTTCTTTCAGCTTGAGAAACACCAACTGTGTTTTTCCCTTTTGGTTTTCTAACTCCAGGTGTTTGCACTTTTCATTATCATACTTTGTCTTCTGGAATCACCCTTTGAAATCTTCTGTTCTGCTCTTTTATTTTATTATTTCTTCCATTTTCTTTAACTACTTCCCATTCAAGATCACGTTTGAGAGTCTCTTCTGACATCTATTTTGGTCTTTTCTTTCTTTCCTGTGTTTTTAGTGACGTTTTGCTTTCTTTATGTATGATGTCTTAATGTCATTTCATACCTCATCATTGGTGTTCAATGAGTCAAATCTATTCTTCAGATGGTCTCTAAATTCAAGTGGGAGAGAATCAAGGTCATATTTTAGCTCTCATGCACTTGTTTTAACTTTCTTCAGCTTCAACTTGAACTTTCATATGAGCAATCAATGATCTGTTCCACAGTCACCTCCTGACTTTGTTTTGACTGATGATATTGAGCTTCTCCACCACCTCTTTCCACAGATGTAGTCAATTTGATTCCTATGTATTCCATCTGATGAGGCCCACATGTATAGTCAACATTGTGTTGTTGAATAAGGTATTTGAAATGAATAAGTCATTGATCTTGCAAAATTTTACCATGCAATGTCCAAAGTCATTTCTATCACCAAGGTCATATTTTCCAAGTATCAGTGCTTCTTCTTTGTTTCCAGATGTTGCATTCCAATCACCAGTAATAATCAATACATCTTGATTGCATGTTTAGTCAATTTCACATGAAGAGGTTGATTTTAAAAATCTTCAGTTTCTTCATCTTTTGCTTTAGTGATTGGTGCATAAATTTGAATAGTAGTAGTATTAACTGGCCTTCCTGGTAAACATATGGGTATAATCCTATAATTGACAGCATTGTACTTTATGATAGAACTTGAAGTATTCTTTTTTGATGATAAATGCAATACCATTCTCCTTCAATTTCTCACTCTTTGAATAGAAGATTCTATGTAGTCTGAAGGAGCTCTGGTAGCATAGTGCCCAAGGCACTTGACTGCTAACCAGAAGGCTGGCAGTTCAAACCCACCAGCCACTCCTCAGAAGGAAGGTTGGGCAATCTACTTCCATAGTGATACCACCTCAGAAATCCAAGGAGGGGTCACTATGAGTCTGGTCTGACTCGATGGCACATAACAACAACAACATCAATGTAGTCTGACTCAAAATGGCCAGTACCAGTCCATTTCAGCTCCCTAACGTGTAGGCTATCAAACTTTATGCGTTCCATTTAATTTTTGACAACTTCCTATTTTCTTAGATTCATACTTTGTGCATTCCATGTTCTGATTATTAATGAATGTTTGTAGCTGTTTCTTCCCATTTTGAGTCACACCTCATCAGTAAATGACATTCTCAAAAGCTTTACTCTATTCATGTCATTCAGAACAACTTTACTTTGAGGAGGCAGCTCTTCTTCAGTCGTATGTGGATTTCCAACCTAAGGTGGTTATCTTCTGGCACTATTTCAGACAATGTTTCACTGATGTTCATAAAGTTTTCCAAAAATATATCAGATAGTGTTTCACTGCTATTCATAAGGTTTTCAGTGACCAATAGTTTCAGGAGTGGATGACCCCATTCTTCTTCCTAGTCTGCCTTAGTCTGAAAGCTCTGCTGAAACATGTCCATAATGAGTGATCCTGCTGGTATTTGATGTATCAGTGGCATAGCTTCCAGCCTTACAGCAACATGCAAGCCACAATATGACAAACTGACAGATGAGTAGTAGAACTCATATATAGAAGTATCAGAAGTTAAATAAATCTACAACACTGGAAATAAGGAACCACAGATGTCAGTTTGTATATTATGATAACTACAAAGGAAAAAGAGAGAATAAATTATGTAGTTATAGAACTTTCACATGGAGAGGAAGTCAAGATGATGTTGTCTTAGGCTGGGTTCTCTAGAGAATCAAAACCAGTGAAGATTATGTACACAAGGAGAGAAAGAGTAAAATAAATAAATAAATAAATGTATCTCAAAGAAATGGCTCATACTATAGTAGAGGCTGGCAAGTACCATATCGGGGAGTCAAACTTCTCCTGACTCAACCAGCTGCAAAGGCTGATGAACCCAAGTTTGATCAGCAGGCCACTGTTTCAAGTCCAGATGGTGATGAGCCATATGCAGGATATTGAGTAAAAAGCCAGAGACTTTTTCCAGGCTTTTCCATATATATTGGAAGCAAGCCACACCCCAAAGGAACCTCCTTTTCAACTAACTGACTACTCATTGCAGATTTTATTATGGATGTGATTATATTATATCAAATCTCATCATGAGGGATAACTGCTAAACCACTTAGACTCATGGCTCAACCAAGTTGACACACAATCTTAACTATCACAGATATCAAGATAGAATGGACAATTTTAAACTTGGGAAGATGATAATAAATTACATGGTAACCTCAAGACAAATTAATAAACCTTCTAACCAAAATAAAAAGAAGAAAATCATAAATATCAGTAAACACTAAAACAATAGCAATGAAGGAAATGATAAAAAAAATCCATGACCAAAGTGAGTTCAGCACAGAAAATGCATGGAAAAAAGAAACCAATACCAGAAAAATAAAAAACAACAAAATCTTCAGTAAATTCATATCTTTTGATAATTTCGCTGAAAACAAATGGATTAAATTCACCAGTCCAGAGACAGAAGTACCAGAATTGATAAGAAAATATAACTCATCAATATGCTCTGTACAACAGACGCGCAAAGAGCAAAATAAGGTGAAAATCAAAAGATGGAAAAATATATATCAACCAAATGGCAACCAACAAGAATAGAAATGGTAATATTAATTTTCAATAAAATGGGCTTTAGGGTAAAAACTAGCAAAAGGAAAAAGGAAAGACATTATATAATGATTAAAGGATCAACCCAACAAGAAGATAAAACCATAATAGATATCTATATACCCATTGAAAAAATCCAAAATACACAAATCAAACTTTAACAGAATAGAAAAGAGAAATACACAACTCCACAGTAATACTAGGAAACTTGAACATACTTGAATTAGAAAAAAAAAAAAAAATCAACAAAGATACAGATTATCTAAACAATACAATCAACTCATAGATATATACAGAATATGCCACACAACAACACCACAAAATACATCCTTTTCTAGTTCATGGAAACATTCTCCAGAACAGACTGTATGTTAGGCCAAAAAGAAAGCCTCAGTGGATTTCAAAACATGAGAATACTACAGAGCATCTTCTCAGATCACAATGCTATATAATTAGGAATCAACAACAGGAAGATCAAGGGGGGGAAGAAAAAGCAAATACATGGAAAATGAATAACACCTTGCTTGAAAAATACAGGGTAATGGAAGGAATAAAAATAAAATCATAAAATCATTAAATCAAACAGGAATGAAAACAGAACGTATCAAAATCTTTGAGGCACAGCAAAAGGAGCACTCAGAGGACTATGTATACCAGTAAACACACACATCAAAAAGGAAGAAAGAAACAAAATCAGTACCTTAATCCAACATCTTTATCAATTAGAAAAAAAAAAAAAAACTCACTGCCATCAAGCCAATTCTGACTCATAAAGACCCCTGTTGTATTTCTGAGGCAGTAAATCTTTATGGAAGTAAATTACTCAGTCTTCCTTATGTGGAGTGGAAACACCAACCTTCTGGTTAGCAGTCAAATGCCTTGGGCACTGCACTGCCAAACCATTGCACAACCAGAGCTCCTTAATTAGAAAAAGAACACACAGAAAAACAAACAAAAAAGCCTATATTTAGGGGGAAAAAAATGGCAGCAGTAATTTCATACATATTGATATTTACATTGAATATAAATGGATTAAATGCACCATTCATGAGACAGAGAGTAGCAGAATGGCTATGAAAAAATTACTCATCAAAATGCTGTCTACAAGAGATAAACCATAGATACAAAGTAAAAAAAATAATAACAATAAGCTGAAAATCAAAGGGTTGAAAAACATATCAAGCAAATTGCAACCAAAACATAGCAGGAGTGACAATGTTAATTTCTGATAAAATAGACTTTAAGACAAAAACTAGCAAAAGAGACAAAGGACATTATATTATGATTAAAAGTTCAGTTCAATGAGAAGATATAACCATAATAAATAACTACAGACTCAAAAAAAAAAAAAATCTCCAAAATATCTAAATCTAACTTTAATAGAATTGAAAAGAGAAAAAGACAACTCTACAATAACAGTAGACATTATTACACTACTTTTGATGGAAAGAACAACTAGAAAGATGCTCAACAAAGTTACAGAAGATCTCAAACACAATCAACCAACTTCACCTCATAGACATACACAGAACACTCCACACATCAACAGCACACTATATATTATATTCCAGCACACACTTGCTGGAATAGACCATATGTTAGGTCACAAAGCAAGCCTCAATAAATTAAACACATCAAAATACTACAAGGCAACATCTCAGATCACAATGCTATAAAATTAGAAATCAATGACAGGATGAACAAGGGGGAAAAAATCAAATACATGGAAATTCACTAACACCCTGACTACAAACTACTGGTAAATAGAAAAAATAAAAACTGAAATTTTAAAAATTCCTAAAATTAGATGAAAATAAAAATAAAACATAATAAGGTCTTTAGGACACAGCAAAACCAGTGCTCAGAAGGCAATTTATAGCAATAGAAGCAGACATCAAAAAAGAAGAAAGAAGTAAAATGATAATAATAATTAAATAATAACTTAAATAATAAAATAATTAAATAATAATTTTTAAAAAAAGAAGAAAGAATCAAAATCAACACCTTAATCCACCATCTCTAACAATTAGAATAAAACAGGGGGGGAAAAAAGCCTATGGTCATCAGAAGAAAGGAAGTAATAAAGAATTCAGAAATAAATGAAATAGAAACATAATAGAGAGAAACAAAAAGACTGGAAAGAGCAAAGAAGGAAACAAGCTGAGCAGTGCACTTTCAGCCATCCAGAGTGTGGCCATTTTGAATGTTTACAAGAGGTGTGGCCATTTTGGATATTTAAAGCAGCAGTGTTCCCACTTAGATGCCAAAACCAAACTCAATGTCATGGAATCATTTCCTACTCAAGGTGACCCCTCCTTGGGTTTCCAAGGCAGTATCTCTACAGAAGTAGATTGCCCAGTCTTCCTTCCAAGGAGTGTCTGGTGGGTTTGCACCACCAACCTTCTGGTTAGCAGTCAAATGCCTCAGATACTACACCACCAGAAGCTCTACTTGCCAAGGACAGCACAGACACACAGGAGGATGATGACTGGAAAGTTTCCATATTCCCCTTGTTACTCTTAAACCCCACATCCTGTTGGAGAATGGAGGTGCTGTCATCCCCCACCGCCATCCACCTTCTGGACCAGTCCGTGTGCTCTGATGGAGGCTGGGTGCCCTGTCCTGCCCCTCTCCAGATTTATTTTTTGTTTTTACATTATCTTTTCCTTTATTTTTATGCTCCCCGCCTTCCCAGGTTCTAGCTTTTTGGGTTTTTTGTTTTGTTTTGTTTTCCTTTTCCCTTTTCCTGCTTTCCAGCTTTTTTCTTTCTTGTGGTTTTCCCATCCCTTTTTTTTTTTTTTTTCCTTTTTTTCATTTTTTCTTTATTATTCTTTTACTCTAGTGCTTTTCTTTTATTCCCCCTCCCCAGATATTGAAGGGGACTTTTTCTCTTTTTGTATTTGTATTTCTTTTATCTTGTTAAAGTATTTCTTCTCATTTATTTCCTTTCCTTTTTTGTTTTATTTTATTGTCGTTGTTGTTGCTGTTGTTCTCTTTCATTTTATGGTGATTGTTCCTATGTGTTTATGTGGTGTGTGCTTTTTGTCCTCTTGTTTTTACTTTTCTGGTGTTTTTTGTGTGGTTTTTTGTTGTTGTTTTTTTTTTTTAACCATGTCCATACAACCCAACCATACCTGCACTTCTGGCAGCCCCATCTACTGAGGGAAGGTCATGCTTCTCCACCAGCTGGCCAACAATATACAACAGCCAATGCAAGCCTGACTCATCCTAAACTGCTCTTCACAAACAGCTAACAGAGATCTGTGTACCCATTCTCGTTCCCTATTATCCCCACCAGGAGACAGGTGGTGAGTGCATAGGTGTTGCCAACTAGCATATATAGGAGCACAGTATCCTGCTTACTCAGATATATCTATATGTATATATACGTATATATCTACATATATTGGGCAAATCACACCAACATACAAGCACCAATTAAATATAAATACAACAACATCTGAAAGTCTCAGAGACAACAGTCCACACAAAGAAGCAAGATAAAGTAGTAGGAACAAAGGACCAGGATATAGACCCAGAAAACATCCCTGAAGAAGACACAGCATGGGAACTCCCTGATAAGGAGTTCAAAAGAATTCTATTTAGGTACCTTCCACAGACTGAGAGACAAATCAAGGAAAACACTGACAAAATTAAAGAAAGCACAGAAAAACCCTAGAACAATTTCAAAAGACAATACAAGAACAAAATGACAAAATAAATGAAAAATTAGAAATGATACAAAATCTACAGATAGAAATTCAGAAGATTAATACTAAAATTTCAGAAATAGATAACACTTTGAATGGTCAAAAGAGTAGAATCAAATCAATGGAAGACAGAATTAGTGAGAATGAAAACACATACTTCAATACCAATTTGTTAAGGGATCAATAAGAAAAAAGATCTAAACAAAATGAAGAAAGCCTAAGATACATGTGGGATGCCATCAACAGGAATAGCCTACATGTAATCTGAACTCCAGAAGAGAAAGAGACAGATAAAACTACAGAGAAAATTGTCCAAGATTTGTTGGAAGAAAATTTCCCTGATATGATGAAAGATGAGAATATATCCATTCAAGAAGTCCAACAAACCTCAAACAGGGTAGACCTCAAAAGAAAATCTCCAAGACATATCATCATCAAACTCACCAAAACCAAAGACAAAGAAAGAACCCTGAAAGCAACATAGAAAAAATGAAAAGATACCTACAAAGGGCAACCAATAAGACTAAGCTCTGATTTATCAGCAGAAACCATGAAGGTGAAAGGGCAAGGAGATGATATATATAAAACCCTGAAAGGAAAAGCTTTCCAACCAAGAATTATATACCCAGCAAACTTGTCTCTCAAATATGGTGGTGAAACTAGGACATTTACAGATAAGCAGAAATAAAGAGAATTCATTAAAATTAGACCAATCTTACAAGAGATGCTAAAAGGAGTCCTTTGAACAGAGAACAAATAACAGCAAACAACAACCAACCATTTACACACACGATGACATGACCCAGAAATCAACACAGTTATGGAAGTATACAAAGTAAAATAAGCTTACAAGAATATAAACAGGGAACAAGACATCTATTGGCAAATGAGGGCAATTACAAATCAGAAAGAAGGAATAAATGGTGTAGTTGCAGAACTTCTAAATGGTGAGGAAGTCAAGACAATTACAAGACAGAACAGACTGTTCTAAACTTGGGAATAAAATTATAAATCACACAGTAACCTCAAAGAAAAATGATAAATATTAGCATCAAAATTAAAAAGAGAGCAAGAACAAATACTTAGCAAATACCAAAACAATAGCAATGAAGGAAGTGATGACATGATTCATAAATAAAATGAGCTCAGCTGAGAAAATTATATAGAAAAAGGAAATCAGCAACACCAAGAAAAAACACACAACAAAATGACAGTAACAAATTCATACTTGTAATTAACTACACTGTATGTAAATGGATTAAATGTTCCACTCAAGAGATAGAGAGTTGCAGACTGGAAAAGAAAACATAACTCCTCAATATGCTGTCTACAAGAGACACATCTTAGACCCAAAGATAAAAATGACTATAAGAGACAAGGAAGGACATTATATAATGGTTAAAGGATTGAATGAACAAAAGGTCATAAACTTAATAAATATCTATGTACCCAATGAAAGAACACCAAAATACATAAATCAGACTTTAACAGAATTGAAAAGACAAATAAATGGCTCCACAGTAATAGTTGTTAGGTGCCATCGAGTGATCTCTGACTCAGTGACTCTGTGCAGAGCAGAACAAAGCACTGCCCAGTCCTGTGCCAGCCTCACAATCCTTGCTATACTTTAGCCCATCGTTGCAACCACTGTGTCGATCCATCTCATTGAGAGACTTCTCTTTTCTTGTTGACTCTCCATTTTATCTAGCATGATGTCCTTCTCCAGGAAATGGTTCTTTCTGAGGTTACCAAAGTAGATGAGATGAAGTTTGGCTATTCTCATTTCCAAGGAGCATTCTGGTTGCACTTCTTCCAGGAGAGATTTGTTAGTCCTTTTAACAGTCCATGGTACCCTTAGCATTCTTCTCCAACACCACCACTCAAAAGCATCAATTCTTCTTTGGTCTTCCTTATTCATTGTCCAGCTCTCACGTGCATAAGAGGTGATTGAAAATACCATGGCTTGGGTTGGGCACACCTTAGTCTTCAAGGAAATATCTTCACTTTTCATCACTTGAAAGAAGTCTTTTGCAGCCACTTTGCCCACTGTTATACGTCATCTGATATCTTGACTGCTGCTTCCATTGGAGTTGATCGTAGAACCAAGTAATATGAAGTCCTTGACAACTTCAATCTTTTCTCCATCCACCATGAAGCTGTTTATTGGACCAGTTGTGAGGATTTTTGTTTTCTTTATATTAAGGTGTAATCCATATTGCACACTGTACTCTTTAATCTTCATTAGCAGTGCTTCAAGTTATCCTCACTTTCAGCAAGCAAAGTTGTGTCAACTGCATATCACAGGTTGTTAATGGGTCTTCATCCAATCCTGATGCCACATTCTTCTTCATATAGTCCAGTTTCTCAGATTATTTGCTCAGCATATAGATTAAGTATGGGGAAAGGATACAATCCTGATGTACTCCCTTCTCACTTTAAAACCATGCAGTATCCCCTTGTTCTGTTCGAATGACAGCCTCCTGATGTATGTACAGGTTCCTCATGAGTACAATCAAGTGTTCTGGAACTCCCATTCTTCTCAATGTTATCCATAATTTGTCATGATCCACACAATTGAACGTTTTTGCATAGTCAATAAAACACAAGTAAACATCTTTTTGGTATTCTTTCTTTTCAGCTAAGATCCATCTGACATCAGCAATGATATCCCTCATTCCATGTCCTTCTGAATCCTGCTTTCATTTCTGGAAGCTCTCTGTCAATATACTGCTGCAACCATTTTTGAATTATCTTCATTAGGATTTTACTTACCTGTGATATTAATAATATTGTTAGATAATTTCCATATTCTGTGGGATCACCTTTCTTTGGAATGGGTAAAACTGTGGATCTCTCCCAGTCAGTCAGCCAAGTAGCTAGCTTCCAAATTTCTTGGCATAGCCAAGTGAGTGCCACCAGTGCAGCATCTGTTTGTTGAAACATCTCAATGGGTATTCTGTCAATTCTTGGAGCCTTGTTTTTTGCCACTTCCTTCAGTGCAGCTTTGACTTCTTCCTTCAATACTATTTGTTCTTGATCATATGCCACCTACTGAAATGGACAAACATCGACCAATTCTTTTTGGAATGGTGACTTCCTTCCATCTCTTTTTGATGTTTCCTGCATCATTCAATATTTTTCCCGTAGAATCTTTCAATATTGCAACTCAAGGCTTAATTTTTTTCCTCAGTTCTTTCAGCTTGAGAAATGCCAAGCATGTTCTTCTCTTTTGGTTTTCTAACTTCAGGTCTTTGCACATTTCATTATAATAACTGACTTTGTCTTCTTGAGCTGCTCTTTGAAATCTTCTGTTCAGCTCTTCTATCTTGTCATTTCTTCCATTTGCTGCAGCTACTCTCCACTCAAGGGAAAGTTTCAGAGTCTCTTCTGACATTCATTTTGGAATTTTCTTCCTTTCTTGTCTTTTTAATGACCTCTTGCTTTTTTCATGGATGATGTTCTTGATGTCATCCCACAGTTCTTCTGGTTTTTGGTGACTTGTGTTCAGTGCATCAAATCTATTTTTTAGATGGTCTCTAAATTCAGGAGGGATGTTATCAAGGTCATATTTTGCCTCTCATGAACTTGTTTTAATTACCTTAACCTTCAACTTGAATGTGCATATGAGTAGTTGATGGTCTGTCTGACAATCAGATCCTTGCCTTGTTGTGGTTGAAGATACTGAACTTCTCCATCACCTCTTGCCACAGATGTAGTCAATTTGATTCCTGTGTATTCCATCTGGTGCAGTCCACATGTATAGCCATTGCTTATGTTGTTGAAAAAAGATATTTGTGATGAATAAGTTGTTGGTCTTGAAAAATTCTATCATGTGATCTCCAGCATTATTTCTAACACCAAGGTCATATTTTCCAACTACTGATAATTCTTCTTCATTTCCAACTTTTCCATTCCAGTCACTAGTGATAATCAACACATCTCAATTGCATATTTGGTCAATTTCAGACTGCAGAAGTTGGTAGAAATCTTCAATTTCCTCATCTTTGCCTTTGGTGGTTGGTGCACAGATTTGAATAGTAGTAGTAGTAACTAGTCTTCCTTGTAGGCATATGGTTATTATCCTATCCATTATCCTACAAGTACAGCATTGTACTTCAGGACAGATCTTGAAATAGTCTTTGTGATGATGAATGCCATACCATTCCTCTTTAATTTGTCATTCCATGCATAGTAGATCATATGGTTGTCTGATTCAAAATGGTCAAAACCAGTCCATTTCAGCTCACTTATGCCTAGGATATCAATCTTTATGCATTCCATTTCATTTTTGATAACTTCCAATTTTTCTAGATTCATACTTTGTACATTCCATGTTCTGATTATTAATGGATGTTTGCAGCTGGTTTTACTCATTTTGAGTCATGCCACATCAGCCAATAGAGGTCCTGATAGCTTTACTCCATCCACATCATTAAGGTTGGCTCTACTCTGAGGGCGAAGCTCTTTCCCAGTCACATTTTAAGTGCCTTCCAATCTTTAGGGCTCATATTCCAGATCTATGTCAGACAATGTTTCAGTGATATTTATAAAGTTTTCCAGTAATATATCAGACAGTGTTTCACTGCCATTAATATGGTTTTCAATGGCCAATTGTTTGAGAAGTGGAAGGCCTCTTCTTTCTTCTGAGTCTGTGTTAGCCTAGAAGGTCTGCTGTCCACTATGGGTAACCCTGCTGGCATTTTGTAATACCAGTGGCATAGCCTCCAGACTCACAGCAACATGTAACCCACCAAAGGATGACACACTGACAGACAAGTTCCTCTCCCTTAGTTGTTACTAATTGCTCTGTGCCCACCTACCTGAGGCCCAGCCTTAAAAAAAAAAAAAAAAAGTAATAGAAGGAGACTTTAATATACCCCTTTCTATTAAAGATTGGGCTGGAAAGAAACTCAACAATGACGCAGAAGAACTAAATGATACAATCCACCAACTTGACCAGAGCACTTCACTCAACAATAGCACAATATACATTCTTTTCCAGTGCACAAGGAACATTATCCAGGATAGGCCTTGTCTTAGGCCATAAATCAAGCCTTAATAAATTTAAGAACATTGGAATACTGCAAAACATCTTCTCAGCTCATAATGCTATAAAATTCGAAAACAACAATAGGATGATCAATGGAAAAAGAGCAAACATGTGGAAACCAAGCAATAACTTCCTTAAAAACAACTGGGTAATACAAGGAATTAAAAATGAAATTTGAAAATTCCTCAAATCAAAGACAATGAAAACACAACATACCAAAATCTTTGGAGCACAGCAAAAGTAGTGATCAGAGACAAATTTATAGCAATAAATGCACACATCAAAAAAGAAGAGCCAAAATCAACACCTTAACCCAATATCTCCAACAATTAGAAGAAAAGCAGCCAAAAAAGCCTACAGTCACCAGAAGGAAAGAAATAATAATGATTCAAGCAGAAATAAAAGAAAATACAAAGACAACAGAAACAAATAAATCAATAAACATGGAAGTTGTTTTTTTAAAAGACTAATATAATTGAAAAACCACTGGCAAACTTAACAAAGGAAAAGAGGGAGAGAATACAAATAACACAAATAAGAAACAAATTAGGCAACATCACAACAGAACCAACTGAAATAAAAAGAATAATATCAAGATACTATGAAGAACTGAACCCCAGCAAATTTTAAAATCTAGAAAAAACAGACAGATCTCTAGAAACATACTACTTATGTAAACTAACACAGATTGAGGTGGAAATCCATAACACAGATCCATAACAAAAGAAGAAATTAAACAGGTCATAAAAAAAATTACCAAGAACAACAAAAAAAAGTCCTGGCCCAGACGATTTCACTGGAGAATTCTACCAAACGTTCGGAGAAGGACTAACACCAATCCTACTCAAACTATTCCAGAACATAGAAAAGGATGGAATCCTCCCTAATTCATTTATGAAGCAAGTATAGCCTTGATACTACAACCAGGCAAAGACGTCACTCAAAAGGAAAATTACAGAACAATATCCATCATGAATATAGATGC
>NW_006921819.1:843053-849080 GCF_000298275.1 Orycteropus afer afer | reverse complement strand
AGAAAAACAATCAATGTAATCCATCACATAAGTAATATAAAGAAAAAGAACCACGTGATCATATCAATTGACACAAAAAGGCATTTGGTAAAATTCAACACCCATTCCTGATAAAAACCTCTCAGAAAAATAGGAATAGAAGGAAAATTCCTCCACATAATAAAGGGCATATATACAAAATCAATAGCCAACATTATTCTCAGTAAAGAGAGACTGAAACCATTCCCCTTGCAAATGGAAAACAGACAAGGATGCCCTCTATTACCACTTTTATTCAACTTTGTACTAGAAGTCCTAGGCAGTACAATAAAGCAAGAAAGGGAAATCAAAGGCATCCAGATTGGTTAGGAAAAAGTAAAACTATCCCTATTTGCTGAGGATATGATCCTATACCTAAAATACCCGAGAGACACAGCAAGCAAATTTCTGGAACTAAATGAGAGATTTAGCATACTGGCAGGATACAAGATCAACATGTAAAAATCAGTTGGTTTCCAATACACCAGCAAAGAGATGGCTGAAAAGGAAATTGATACCATTTACAATAGATACCAAAAAAATAAAATACTTGGAAATAAATCTTACCAGGGACACAAAAGACCTATACAAAGGGAACTACAAAACACTAGTTCAGGAACCCATAAAAGAGCCACAAAAATAGATCTTATACACTACTGGTGGGACTGCAAAATGATACAACCACTGTGGGAAGCAGTATGGCAATTCCTTTAAAAGCTGGAATTAGAAATGCTATTTGATCCAGCAATCTCATTACTAGGTATATATCCTAAAGAAGTGAGAACCAGGACAAGAACAGATATATGTACACCCATGTTCATCACAGCACTGTTTACAATAGCAAAGAGGTGGAAACAACTTAAGTGCCCATCAGCAGAAGAATGGATAATGAAACACAATGGAATATTATGCAACCCCAAAGCATAATATTACATGTAATCCATAAAGTATGGATTACATCTCAATATAAAGAAAACAAAAATCCTCACAGCTGGGCCTATAAGCAGTATCATGATAAATGGAGAAGAGATTGAAGTTGCCAAAGACTTCACATTGCTTTGTTCTACAATCAACGCCAATGGAAGCAGCAGTCAGGACATCAGACAATGTATAGCACTGGGGAAATTGGCTGCAAAGGACCTCTTTCAAGTGCTGAAGCGAAAAAATATCTCCTTGAAGACTAAAGTACACCTGACACAAGCCATAGTATTTTCAGTCGCCTCATATGCATGTGAGAGCTGGGCAATGAATAAGGAAGACCAAAGAAGAGTTGATGCTTTTGAGCTGGGGTGCTTGTGAAGAATGCTGAGAGTACCATGGACTGCTAAAAGATCTAACAAATCTGTCCTGGAGGAAGTGCAGCTGGAATGCTCCTTGGAGGCAAGAATAGCCAGACTTCATCTCACCTACTTTGGTCATGTTGTCAGAGGGACAATTTCCTGGAGAAGGATGTCATGCTTGGTAAAGTGGAGGGTCAACGAAAGAGGCAAAGGCCCTCGATGAGATGGATTGACACAGTGGCTATGGCAATGGGCTCAAGTATAGCAAAGATCACGGAGCTGGTACGGGACTGGACAGTGTTTCATTCTGCTGTGCATAGGGTCGCTGTGAGTTAGAAATGACTCGATGACACCTAACCAAAAAAAAAAAAAAACCTAATGTAGAATCTGCAAATTACCTCATAACATAGATGAACTTGGAGGACATTATGCTGCATGAAATAAGTCAATCACAGAAGGACAAATAATATATTAGTTCACTATTGTTAAAACTTGAGGAAAGGTTTACATTTGGAAGTAAACTTTCTTTATTGATTACCAGGGATAGAGTGGAGGGGAGGGAAACCTGCTAGATAGGTAGAGACAAATATTGATTTGGGTGAAGGGAAGGGCAATGTACCAAAAGTGAGTGATCTACACAATTGTACTGAGGAAGAGGAAGATAAAGAGGGGTACATGGGTAGTACAGACAACAAAGATGAACCTTTTGCATGTACAGTACTATGTTGTCAGTGATTGCAAGCCTTGATCTATGAGTGAATCTTTAGGCAGGGGAGAGTTTGTCCATGACCATGTGTAGGGGTGACAGATGATGCTTCTACAAGCATATGTGTATGTGCTGTAGGAATATCTGGGTGCATAGTAGAGCTGACAAGGGAAAAGTTGTGGTGGTTTCTTGGCCACAGGCAGCCACCCTTAGGGAGTGAGTAGTTGAACTTGGGGGCTCAAGATCATGGTCAGAGGGGACTCTAATTTCAATTGGCATAACATACTACACACAAAAAAGAAAAAAAAAAAGTTCTACATCCTACTTTGGTGAGTAGTGACTTGGTTCTTCAAATCTTGCAAGCAGCCATTTAGAGGCAACAATGGATCTCACTTTATCCAGAGCAAAGAAGAATGAAAAAACCAAAGATGCATGGAAACAATTAGTCCAAGGGACTAGTAGACCATTTGATCCTCAGCCTATATGAGACCAGAAGAACTAGATGGTGCCCAGCTACCACTGTCAACCACTCAGAGCAGGAGATACTGGAAAGAGTGGAAGAATGATGTAGAACAAACTCAAAATCTTAAAATAATAATAATAACTTTAAAAAAAAAAGTTTTGCTGGTCTGATATAGCCTGCTGAGACCCCTGAAACTATAGCCTCTAGTTAGCTTTCAGATCTGGAACTGAACTCACTCCTGTGGCTTCCAGCCAAACAATAGACAGACATATGGGGTGAACATTTGCATCAGGTAGATACACTCCTTGGAGTGATCAGTTGTGGGAGAACAGAAGGGCAATGTTTGCCCAGGTAGACAGTTCAGAGGGATGGGAGTACATGGAAAGGAAGAACACAGGGAAGAGGTAACTATGGAGAGGAAGTGGGATGAGAACTGTTACATTGTGGGGAATGGTAGTCAATGTCATGAAATAGTGTATGAACTGCTCTAAGGAAAAGAATTTCCTCTGTAAACTTTCACCCAAATCACAATAATTTTTTTTAATGACATGGACTGCATAAAGATCTACATCCTAGGCATTAGTGAATTGAAATGGACTGATTTTGGCTATTTTGAATCAGACAATCACATGATCTACTATGCTGTGAGTGACAAATTAAAGAGGAATAGTGTGGCATTCACCTTCACAAAAAATGTTTCAAGATCTATGCTGATGTACAGTGCTGTCAGTGATAGGACAATACCCACACACCTACAAGGAAGACCAGTTAATTGGACCATTACTCAAATTTATGCACCAACAACCAAAGCCAAAGATGAGGAAATTGAAGATTTTTTACCAAATTTTGCAGTCTGAAATTGACCAAACATGCAATCAAGACATACTGATCATTACTAGTGACTGGAATGCAAAAGTTGGAACAAAGAAAAATCACCAGTAGTTGGAAAATATGCCCTTGGTGATAGAAATGATGCTGGAGATTGCATGATAGAATTTTGCAAGACCAAAAACTTATTCATTGCAAATACATTTAAAAAATAAAATAAAACAGTGGCTATAATTGTGGACCTCACCAGATGGAGTAAACAGGTATCAGATAGACTACACCTATGGGAAGAGGTGATGGAGAAGCTCAATATCTTCAGGCAAAGCAAGTCCAGGAGCTGACTGTGTAACAGACCATCAATTGCTCATATACAAGTTCAAATTGAAGATGAAGACAATTATAACAAGTCTACAGGAGCCAAAATATAACCTTGATTATATACCACCTGAATTTAAAGACCATCTGAAGAAAAGATTTGATGCATTGAATTCCAATGACCAAACCAGACCCATTGTGGGATGACATCGAGAACATCATACATAAGGAAAGCATAAGGTCATTAAAAGACAGGAAAGGGATAACCAAAACGAATGTCAGAAGAAACACTGAAACTTGCTCTTGAATGGAGAGTAGATAAAGCAAATGGAAGAAATGACAAGATAAAAGACCTGAACAGATTTCAAAGAGTAGCTCAAGAAGACAAAGTTAATTATTATAATGAAATGTGCAAAGACCTGGATTAGATATAAAAAGTGAAGAACACGTTCAGCATTTCTCAAGTTGAAAGAACTGAAGAAAAAAATCAAGCCTCAAGTTGCAATATTTAAAAATTCTATGGGCAAAATACTGAATGGTGCAGGAAACATCAAAAGGAGATGGAAGAAATACACAGTCATTGTACAAAAAAAGAATTGTCAATGTCCACATATTTCAGGAGATGGCACATGATCAAGAACCAATAGTATTGAAGAATGAAGTAGAAGTTGTACTGAAGGAATTGGTGAAAAACAAGACTCCAGGAATTGACAGAATACCCATTGAGATGTTTCAACAAACAGATGCCACACTGGAGGCACTTACTTAGATATGCCAAGGAATTTGGAAGACCAGCTACCTGGCCAGCTGACTGGAAGAGATCCATATTTGTACCCATTCCAAAGAAAGCTGGTCCAACAGAATGTAGAAACTATTGATTAATATCACACGCAGTTAAAATCTTGCTGAAGATAATTCAAAAATGGTTACAGAAATGCAAACTGGATTCCAAAGGGGACATGGAATGAGGGATATCATTGCTGATGTCAATGGATCTTGGCTGAAAGCAACTAATACCGGAAAGATGTTTACTCATGTTTTATTGACTGTGCAAAAGTATTTGACTGTGTTCATCATAGCAAATTATGGATAACATTAAGAAAAATGGGAATTCTAGAACACTTAATTGTGCTCATGAGGAACCTGTACTGGACCAGGAGGCTGTCATTCAAAGAAAACAATGGGTGCATGGTTTAAAATTAGGAAAGGAATGTATCGAGATTGCATTCTTTCACCTTACTTATTCAGTCTGTATGCTGAGCAAATAATCAGAGAAGCTGGAGTATATGAAGGAGAGCATGGCATAAGGATTGGAGGAAGACACATTAACAACCTGCAATATTCAGATGACACAATCTTGCTTGGTGAAAGCGAAGGTGACTTAAAGCACTTACTGATGAAGATTAAAGACTAGTCTGCCGTATGAATCATACCTCTACCTAAAGAAAACGATAATCATCACAACTGGACCAATAAGCAGCATCACAATAAACAGAGAAACTATTGAAGTTGTCAAAGATTTCATATTACTTGGTTCTACAATCAATGCCTATGGAAGCAGCAGGCAAGAAATCAGATGATGTATTGCAGTGAGCAAATCTGCTGCAAAAGACCTCTTTAAAATGTTGAAGAGCAAAGATGTGTCTTTGAAGACTAAGGTGTTCCTAACCCAAGCCATGGTATTTTCAATAGCCTCATATGGTTGTGAGAAATGGACAATGAAGAAGGAAGACCAAAGAAGAGTTGCTGCTTTTGTTGAAGAATACTGAAAGTACCATAGACCTCCAGAAGAACTAACAAATCTGCTCTGGAAGAAATGCAGCCAGGATGCTCCTTGGAAGTGAGAATGGCCAGACTTTATCTCACCTCCTTTGCTCATGCTGTCAGAAGGGACCATTCCCTGGAGAAGGATATCATGCTTGGTAAAGTGGAGGGTCAGTGAAAAAGGGGAAGGCCCTCAAGATGGATTGACACAGTAGCTGCAATGATGGCTTCAGATATAGCAAGGATTGTGAGGTTGGCACAGGACTAGGCAATGTTTCAGTCTGTTGTACGTAGGGTTGCTATGAGTTGGAGACTACTCGATGGCACCTAAAAACAACAAGAAGAAATGAAATAGGCAATGTCACAATAGAACTGACTGGAATAAAAAGAATAATGACAGAATGCTGTGAAGAGCTGTACTCCAACAAATTTGAAAACCTAGAAGAAATGGACAGATTTCTAGTAACTCCCTATCTACCTAAATAACAAAATCTGAGATAGATAATTTGAACATACCCATCACAAAAGAAGGAAATGAACAGGTCATTAAAAAAAAAAAAAAAAAAAAAAGTCTTGACCAAAAAAGAATAAACAAAAAAAACAAAAAAAACCACAGAGAAAAATTGGGGACAAGGGTTCAGGGCACTTGGGCT
>NW_006921819.1:841184-842953 GCF_000298275.1 Orycteropus afer afer | reverse complement strand
AAAAAAAAAAAAAAAAAACCTCCCAATAAAAAATAAAGAATTCTGACCCAAACAGCTTCACTGGCAAATTCTACCAAACATTCAAAAAAGAACTGACACCAGCACTTCTCAAAATATTGCAGAACACAGAAAAGAATGGAATACTCCTGCACTCATTCTATGACATATGTATAACACTGACACCAAAACCAGGCAAAGACATCAGTAAAAACAGAAAATTACAGACCAATATCCTCCTGAACATAGATGAAAAATTCTCAATGAAACACTAGCCAATAGACTATAATAAAATGTCAAAAAAATAATACATCATGACAAAATGTGATTCATATCTGGTATTCAGGGATGATTCAACATTAGAAAAACAATCAACATAATCCACCACATTAATAAAACAAAGAAAAAGAACCACTGATCATAGCCAATGATATAGAAAAGACATTTGACAAAATCCAACACCCATTCTTGATTAAAATTCTTAGCAAATTAGAAATAGAAGGGAAATTCCTCAATATAATTAATGGCACATACACACACACACACACAAAGGCTAAGAGTATTCCCAATGGGCAGAGACTAAAAACATTCCCCTTGCAAATGGGAACCAGACAAGGATGCCCTTTATCACAATTCCTATTCAATGTTGTATAGGAAATCCTAGCCAAAGCAATAAAAGGAAATAAAACAAACACAACAAAAGGAAATAAAAGGTATCAAAATTGGAGGGGGGGATTAAAAAAAAGAAGAAGAAGCAAACCTACCTCTATTTGCAGATGGTATGAACCTATACACAGAAAATCCCAGAGAGTCAACAGGAATACTACTGGAACTGATATATTTAAAGTGGCATGGTACAAGACCCACTGCAAAAACTAATTGGATTCCTCTATATTAACAAAGAGAACTCTGAAAAAGAAATCAGGAAAACAGCCATTTACAATAGCTACCCAGGGAGCTCTGGTAGCATAGTGGCTAAGGCACTTGACTGCTAACCAGAAGGCTGGCGGTTCCAACTCACCAGCCACTCCTCCGAAGGAAGGTTGGGCAATCCTACTTCCGTAGTGATACTGCCTCGGAAACCCAAGGAGGGGTCGCTATGAATCAGGGCTGACTCGACGGCACATAACAACAACAACAACAACCCAAGAAACGAGGTACTTAGGAACAAATTTAACCAGAGGCACAAAACGCCTATACAATGGAAACTACAAAATACTAATTCAAGTAGTGCCACATCAGCAAATGGAGGTGCTGATAGCTTTACTCCATCCAAGTCATTTAGGCTGACTCTACTTTGAGGAGGCAGCTCTTCTTAAGTCATAGTTTGAGTGCCTTCCCACCTGAAGTGCTCATCGTTCAGCAGTATATCAGACAATGTTTCAGGGTTATTCATAAAGTTTTGCAGTAATATATCAGTGTTTCACTGTTCTTCGTAAGATTTTCACTGGGCAGTTCTTTGAGAAGTGGAAGGCCCCTTCCTTCTTCCATGTCTGTCTTAGTCTAGAAGCTCTGCTGAAACCTGTCCAACATGGGTGACCCTGCTGGTATTTGAAATACTGGTGGCATAGCCTCTAGTCTCACAGCAACACGCAAGCCTACAAAAACGACAAGGAGGCCACATGTTCTGACCTCCTCTAATCTCACAAGAGGAAGACAGCAGTAACCCAAGGCCTATTACTGCAAGGCCAAACATGCTGCCTCCCTCCAGCCCTTTCACCAATCGTTCCTCCCAAAGCACCCACCACCTCTCTCCTGGGTTCGATAATTCA
>NW_006921819.1:829284-840964 GCF_000298275.1 Orycteropus afer afer | reverse complement strand
GAGTTCTGTCTCCAGGAGGTCTCCTTAAGAGCCCGCAGGGTGGTCAAACTAGCCAATTATAGCATCAGAACTCTAAGCACCTGAGAGAGTGGGCACCTCCCAGAACATTGTTTTGTGCCACTCCCAACAGAAATACTCCAGGTGGACACCTTCTGCTATCAGGAGCTCCTCAGTTGCTCATAGCAAATCCCACCTTGGAGTTTACAAAGACTTATGGGTAGAAAAGCCACACAAAATAATTCACTGCAAAGCCCCAACAGTATGACAGACAGTCAAGCGGTGGCCTTTATTAATATGATGCATTACGTTGATTAATTTTTGCATGTTGAAATAATCTTACATTCCAGAATAAATCCTACTTGGTCATCATATATATAATTCATTGTGTATGCTGTTGGCTTCAATTTGTTAGTGGTTTGTCACAGATTTTTGCATCTATAATCACAAAGGCTATTGGTCTGTGGTTTTCTTTTCTTGTGATATCTCTCTGGTTTTAATATCAGGGTAATGCTACCCTCATAAAATGAGTTAGGAAGTTGTGTGTGGTAGACACAAGTTATTCACTAATAGTATTACATTCATCCAGTCAGAGCCAGAACACACAATGCTCCCAGAGCATAGGCACCTGGGAAATAGATAGCAAACAATACATAGAAAGAGAATTTGATGCTTACTCTTACATAACTGGGCTGGCACATCTATTGACTCGCTCTTCCCCCTTTGCTACTAGTCCACCTCTCAACCAGCAACCTTGGGACAGCCCTGGACTGCCATCACAACAGCTCTTGATGAAGAATTGCTCTAAAGGCAACCCCTACACAGGCTGTACCCACACTCAGCAAACAGGCCCTATTTGCACCTCAGACAGGGTCCTTTTGTGCCTTGGACAGGTCCCCTTTGCACCTTGGACAGGCCTCCTTACACTTTTGAAGGGGCTGCCCTGAGCTTTCAGACAGATTCCCTTTACCCCTTGGACAGGTCCCCTTGCACTTTCAGACAGGCTTGCTTTGTGCATTAAGCTAGGTTTCTGCCACCACCTGGGCCTGCTCATGGCTGCTGTCATAGCCCAAAGTGCATTACAGTTCTTGACCCACTCCTCTTAGGCTGCTGTGCTGCATCTTCGGCTGTTTCTCCCAGTATCCAGTGTTTCTGCTGTTACTGGTACCATACCTTTCTGATGAAATTTTCACTCTCTTATCTCCCAATCTGATGTCTCCACCTGGGACAAGGGTTGGAGGAGAAGGGTGTTGTTCAACACAGAGTTTCTGTGTCCCCAAGTTTCATACTCATCCATCCTCCAAAAGCCAAATGTTCACACTCTCCAGCCTGGGAAGCACCACTGAACCTCCATCTTCCCAGGTTTTTATTAGCTTAGTTATGGGCCTTCTGAGGAGCTCTGTTGGTGTAGTGCCTAAGCCATTTGACTGATAACCAGAAGGCTGGCAGTTCAAACCCACTAGCCACTCCTCCGAAGGAAGATGGGGCAATCGATACTACCTCAGAAACCCAAGGAGGGGTCGCTATGAGTCAAAATCTACTCGAAGGCAGTGAGTTTGGTTTTTTGATATGAGCCTTCTGAGGCTTAGGCAGCCTCAGCCCCCCAGGTGATCATCACCTCTTAGTGTGGTCAGCTACTCGCTGGCCTCAGGTGTGCTCTTACTCACCGACCCAGGACCAAAAAGCCAACTTATCCACTGCAAAGGGCTTCCATACCTCACAGTATTCAGTCCTGGTTATTTGTTCTTTCACATGCTTAACATTTTACCATCAGCATTACAATACCCAATAATATTTGCTAAAGGGTGGAGTTACATGCTCTGTTTTTTATACAATATTCATTTCCATAATACTTTCAGGTCTATTTTACAACACCAGGTGGAGGAACAATCCCTCAGTATTTACATTACATTTAGATAATCACATAACAGCTTTACATTATCCATTTTAAATATTCAATTGTATATAAAACCTTTCAATTTCTAATTTCATTCATCCTCCCAAATTCCATGCTTCCATCATTTAGTTGTATTAGATCCCATTTTTACTGATAACAACTTGTTGTATCAAACACTCTGGGGAATTCTCAGCTTCCCTTCTCTGGCCAATTCAGACCCCAACTGCTTCCACACAGCCTTTTATCTCACTTGGGGCTAGGTCAATAGGTGATGGCCACAAGTTAAGAAGTTATTATGACTCCCCCAACTCCAGACAAGTCCCAAGTTAGTGAGAGGGACTTCCTTAAGTCAATCCCCCCTGTTAGGTAAGCTTATTAGGTGAGATGGAAATGTTCTCCCATGTGGCATCATTGAGAAGGACTCTACTTTTAGACAAGCTGGCCTCGACTTTGGAGTTTTGCTCTACCTCCTCAGAGTAAAATTATAAGCCAGAAAATCCATACCACTCCCATCCCAGCCCCCAACCCCCTCCACTTCAGTTCAGCCAGCCCCACAACTCCCTTAGATCTTGTAATTGTTGCAACAACTCACCAACTCCTGGGAAAGGGGTATCTTTGCCATTTACCCATTCATCAGTCATCATCTTGAGACTTTGCCTGGCCTTCTCCCTGAGCCATTCCAACGTGGTTTATCTTTCCTCACTATTACAATTTTCACCATTACAGATATTAACAACCAAAGTAATCATCTAGATAAGGATTGGGGATTCTCCCCTTACATTTCCCAATATGCCATGGACAGCTCCATTGGATCATCCCAGCTACACCATAGAAATGTTCCCTCCTCTTCTATTCTTTGGAAAAGTTTGAGAAGCATAGCAGACACTTCTTCTGTAAGTGTTTGGTAGAATTCCTACTGAAGTCACCTAGTCCAGGACTTTTCTTTTTGGAAAGATTTTTTTTATTACAGATTCAGTATCTTCACTTATTATGGATCTGTTAATATATCCTAGTTCTTCTTGAACCAATTTAGGAAGTTTGTGTGTTTCTAGGAATTTGTCCATTTCATCTTGATTACCTAATTTATTGGTATACTATTCACTGTATGCCTTCATCACTTTTTTTATTAGAGTCAATTGTAGCTCTAAGTATGTAAGAATTAGATAGCCTTTAAAAAATACAGACTGCCTATAGATGGATGTGATGTTAAATTTCTGAGACCTAAAAACTATTGTGAGTTGATAATACTAAAAAAAATAATGTCTATTTGGGGAAATATATATATAATTTAAGCCTTCCAAAAACTAGGGTTGCCGTTTAGTAATTAAGAAATAAATATAGAATGATTAACTGACATTGACACTTTTTCTTAATAAGGTAATATTTATAGTTCCCCCTCTATCTTTGGGTGCCATTATTCTTTCTGCCACAAATAGATATTTTCTAGTGTACCATATCAAAACCCTTGTCATTTCATTTATTATAAATTTTTAAGTTATTTTCTTAGTGGTTGACTCAAAGCCTATAATTAACATTTTAATTCATAACAATCTAGTTTTGATTAATACCAATTTAATTTCAATAGTGTACTAAAACTTTGTCCTATGTAATTCTGTTCCCTCTCCCTCCTTTGTGCTGTTACCATCACACAAAAAAGTTATAATAGAAAACACATTTATACTTGTTTTTATATTTGTTTATGTAGCTGCTTTTACTGATGTCTCTATTTCTTCTTGTGGATTCAGGTTAGTGTCCAGTGTCTTTAATACCCTTTACTTTCATCCTGAAGGACTTCCTGTGGTATTCTGATTAATTCACTCAGTTTTTATTAATCTTTCATTAATCTCATTAATGTTTTCATTCTTCCTTCATTTTTAAATGATAGTTTTGCTGTATACACAATTCTTGGCTGACTCATTTTTAGCACTTTAAATATGTCATCTCAATCTCTTCTGGTCTCCATGGTTGCTGTTTGGTTACCTAGAGCTGCTCTAACAGATTAGGCACAAAAACAAGCAAGCACAAATGGAGGAAAGATAGATGCTACATGGAGATTGCCAAGGAATACTGAGGAGAACATTACAGAAGCTGAAACAAAGATATTCTCTCAGAGCAGATAGATAGAGCCTTCCCTTAGAGCCAGTGTGCAAAATTTGGACTTCTAGCCTCTAAACTGTGAGAAAATACATTTTGTTCTCTTAAACCACTTACTTGTATTTCTGTTACAGCATCACCAAGAAACTAAGACAGTTTTCAAGGGTATCATGAAACTGAGGGGAGGCTATGGGAATAGAGCAAGTTAAAACAACATAAATCTAACTGTTCTGAGATTCAGCCAATTTTCTTAATTAAATATTCTCTGGGTTGCTACATGCCTTTGGTTCTTTTCCAGAGTTCTCAAAAAGCTACTTCTGACTATTTTTGCCACTATTCTCATTGCTTTCATGAAGGAGAGAATTTTTGGAGGTTCTTATTCTGCCATTTTTACTGTTGTCACTCTCCTATTTTATTTCATTTTCATTAATTTAAACATAAATAGCCATGTGAGACTTGTGGCTACTGTATTAGAGAGCATAAGTTCTATAAAATACAATGTGAAGTTTATTAGTCAATTGAAAATTGACTCAATTCACATAGGTATACACAAATATAATAAAGTTAAAATCCCAAGAATAAAATTAACAATTTGTTTTAAACAAAATTCAAATACAAAACTTAGTTTTATAGTGTATAGCAATACAAGGAGTTCTGGTGGTACACTGGTTAAGGCATTTGGCTGATAACCAAAAGGCTGGTGATTTGAACCCACCAACTGATCCATGGTAGAAAGATGAGGCAGTCTGCTTCCTTAAAGAATTACAGCCTTGAAAACCCTATGAGGGAGGAGTTTTACTCTGTCCTCTAGAACCATTATGAGTTGGAATCAACTCAGTGGCAGTGGATTTGTCAGTGGGTTTTTATAGGAATGCACTAAAAAATAAAATAAAATAAAAAATGCTTATAGCATATGTAATGATTAATATAGATGTCTTCCCATATATATTTGTGATATAAAATGGAGCCTCCAGAGGGAGGCAAACCTAGGGGCTTTTGTGACCTAAAATAGCACTGCTGCCCACCATTGATCTGTAGAGCTTATTTTTTCAATGGAACATGGACCACTTCACATATTAGTTACATAGGCAACTTGCTGCTTTTTAAGCTAAAGTAGTCCTAAAGGATCACTATGAGTCAGAATTGACTCCATGGCAGTGGTTTTTCTGTTTTTGCTTTTGTTCTGTAGTATAAGTCAACATAAATTAGTTACTAAGGACTGACTTCATGCTCTGTTTTGCAAGCTTTCTCCTGTGATTCTCTCAAGAACCCCAAGAGATAAAGGGTCAGTGTCTTCATTTTGAAAATGAGGAGATTTGAAGGGATGAGGCAGGCTGCTTAAGGTCACACAACCAGTGTACACAGGATTGAAACTGGTACCCAAGACATGCCTAGGCCCATATTCATAATCTGTAAAGAGATATGCCATATTTTGTATGCTTCCCAACTGGTGTTTCATTTGGTTAATTTTAAAGTCTGTTTGCTTATTTTGAGCATATTTCCACTTTACCCTCTGAGACCACATCCAAGGAACAGGGAGCTAGTGGGCTAGGATTCAACTCTAAGTGTGTCACTTCTTTGCTAGAGCTTCCCTCTCCTGCTTTGATGTGTCCCACTGTGCATCCTAAAGTTTGAACCTAATCTGTAATGATGAGGTGAGCTATAAGAACATATGATATACTTTGGTCAAGCACCATTAGCAGGAAACTGGCCAGAGACAAGTGAATGTGTCTCTCTAAATGTATTTACATTTCTTTCTTTCTTTTTCTTTTAATTTTTATTGTGATTTGGGTGAAAGTTTACAGAGCAAATTCATTTATAGCAGTTCATACACATTTTGTTTCATGACGTTGACTAACATTCCCCACAATGTAACAGCTCTCTTCCCACTTCCTCCCCATAGTTATTTCTTCCCTGTGTCCTTCCCTCCCATGCATCCCTGCACCCCAAGCTGTCTCCCTGTGCAAACACTGCCCTTCTATTCTCCCATGATTGATCACTCCAAGTTTTGTATCTACATGATATAAATGTTCAGCCCATATGGCTGTCTATTCTTTGGCTGGAAGCCACAGAAGTGAGTTCAATTCCAGACCTGTCTCAGGGGTCTCACCGGCTCTACCAGACCAGCAAACCTGGTATTTTTGTATGATTTTGGGATTTATTACACATTGTTCTCCCACTCTATCCAGGAGATCATGCACTGATCCCTCTGATTTGTTGACAGTGGTAGCCGGGCATCATCTAGTTCTTCTGGTTTCATGGTCATATAGGCTGAGGATTGCATGGTCTACAAGTCCCTTGGACTAATTTTTCCATGTGTCTTTCCTTTCTTCATTCTTCTTTTCTCCGGATGAGGGGAGACTCATCATTGCATCCAGATGGCCACTCGCAAACATGTAAGATCGTAGTTGCTACTCACCAAAGTGGAATGTAGAACAATGATTTTTTTGTAGTATGTTACACCAATTGAGCTTGATGCCCCCTGTGACCATGGTCCCAAGCCCACAGGTCCAATTTCTCACTCCCTCTGGGTAGCTGGCTGTGGCCAAGAAGTCACCACCACCTTGTCCCTTGTCAGCTCTGCTATACACCTGGACATTCTTACAGCACCTACAAACATACATGGAGAAAGATTGTCTGCCAGCCCTATACATGGTTGTGGGCACACTACCCCCTGCCTAGACAAACCTGATCATTCAGGCTATTCATTCATCTATCTACCATAGCTCAATACTTGCCATCATAGACAACACAATACTGTATATGCAAAAGGGTTCATCTTTGTTGTCTGTACCTCCCATGTATCTCTCTATGTCTTCTTCTCCAATGCCACTGTATTGATCACTCACATTTGGTACATTGCCCTTCCTGTCACCCAAATCAATACTTATCTCTATCTATCTAGCAGTTCTTCCTCCCCTCCGCTCCCATCTCCGGTAACCAACCAAGAACATTTCCTTCTTTATATAAACCTTACCTTGATTTTTTACAATAATGAACTAATACAATATTTGTCTTTCTGTGATTGACTTATTTAACTCAGCATAATGTCCTCCAAGTTCATCATGTTATGAGGTGTTTTTTAGATTCCACATTATTCTTTAGGGTTGCATAGTGCCAAAGAGGCAAGGAGGCACATCTTCTGACCTCCTATAACCCCACAAGAGGAAGACAGAATCACCATCAGCGGCCCAAGGCCTATCCCTGTGAGGTTGATGAAAGGTCTGGAGGGTGACATGCTCTCTCCTTCCAGCCCTTTCATCAACCCTGACATCAACTGTTCCTCCCACAGCACTCACCACCTTTCTGCTGGGTTCAATAATTTGCTGCAATGGCCACACAGAACTCACAGATTATGGGGTTTGTTAAGGAAGCACCAGGCTACAATTCAAGTTCAGGAACAACACTCAGTCTTTTCCAGCCTACCATCTCTCAGCTAACAGTCTCTCTCAGTCTCTGTTCCAGCAGTGTTTGTCTCTTGGTGTCTCTCTCTCAGCAATGCTTGTCTCTCAGTGTCTCTTTCTCAGCAGCACGTGTCTCTCAGGAGCACATTTCTCTCAGCAGCATATCTTTTTCAGCCAGCAATCAGAGAGACTCCTTCTGCTTCTAGGAAGGCACATTTTGAGCCTGGCAGAGTGGCCAAACTAACCAATCATAACATCAGAATTCTAAACACCTGAGAGAGAGCAAACTCCCCAGAACATTGCTTTGTGCCACTCTCAGCAGAAATACCCAGGAGGAAAACTTTAACAATCAGGAGCTCCTCGGTTTCTCACAGCAAATTCCACCACAGAGTTTACAAAGACTTAATAGCTAGAAAAGCCATATCAGGTAATTTACTAAGCCACACATAGTATTCCATTTTGTGTATGTACCATAGTTTGGTTATCCATTCTTCTGTTGATGGGCACCTAGGTTGTTTCCATCTTTTTGCTATTGCAAACACTGCTGCAATGAACATGGCTGTACATATATCTGTTCTTGTCCTGGCTTTCACTTCTTTAGGACATATACCTAGTAATGGAATTGCTGAATCAAATGGTATTTCTAATTTCAATCTTTTAAGGAATCACCATACTTATTTCCACAGTGGTGCTATCATTTGACAATCCCACCAGCAGTGTATGAGAGTCCCAATCTCTCCATTTCCTCACCAGCATTTGTTATTATCTGTTTTATTGAACTTTGCTATTAGTGCAGGGGCCAGATGGTATCCCATTGTTTTGATTTGCATCTCTCTAATGGGGAGCTCGGGAGCTCTGGTAGCATAGTGGCTAAGGCACTTGCCTGCTAACCAGACGGCTGGCGGTTCAAACCCACCAGCCACTCCTCGGAAGGAAGGTTGGGCATTCCTACTTCCGTAGTGATACTGCCTCAGAAACCCAAGGAGGGGTCGCTATGAGTCGGGGCCGACTCGATGGCAAACAACAACAACAACAACAATGGGGAGCTCTGGTAGCATAGTGCCTAAGGCACTTGACTGCTAACCAGAAGGCTGGTGGTTCAAACCCGCCAGCCACTCCTAGGATGGAAGATGGGGCAATCTATTTCCGTAGTGATACTGCCTCAGAAACCCAAGGAGGGGTCGCTATGAGTCGGGGCCGACTCGATGGCAAACAACAACAACAACAACAATGGGGAGCTCTGGTAGCATAGTGCCTAAGGCACTTGACTGCTAACCAGAAGGCTGGTGGTTCAAACCCGCCAGCCACTCCTAGGATGGAAGATGGGGCAATCTATTTCCATAGTGATACTGCCTCAGAAACCCATGGAGGGGTCACTATGGGTTGGGTCCAATTCGACAGTGCGTAACAACAACAACAATGGCTAATGATTGTGAACATTTCTTCATGTATTTGTTGGCCACCTGATTTTCCTCTTTGGTGAAGTTTCTATTCATGTCTTCTGCACATTTTTTAATTGGATTGTTTGTCTTTTTGTTCTTGAGGTGTTGGAGTTTCTATAAATTTTAGAGATAAGTCCCTTGTCAGATATGCCGTTGCCAAATATTTTTTTCACAATCTGTAGGTTCTCTTTTTACTTTTTTGAAGAAGTCTTTGGAAGCATATAAATTTTTTATTTTTAGAAGGTCCCATTTATCTAGTTTACCATCTGCTGTTTGTGAATTTTTGGTTATGTTGATAGTCTGTTTATGCCACAGATTGAAAAAAAAAAAAAAAACTCACTGGCTTCAAGTCAATTGCAGCTCATAGTGACCCCTTCTTAGGTTTCCATGACAGTGTCTCTATGGAGGTAGATTGCCCAATCTTTCTTCCGAGGAGTGGCTGGTGGGTTTGAACCACCACCCTTCTGGTTAGCAGTCAAATGCCTTCGGCACTACACCACCAGAGCTTCCTCCCATGGATTCACTTACTCACTCACTCACTCACTGCCATTGAGTCAGATCCAACTCATATTAACCCTTCCTTGGGTTTTCGAGGTAGTATCACTACAGAAGTAGATTGCTCGATCTTCCTTCCAAGGAGTGGCTGGTGGGTTTGAACCACCAGCCTTCTGGTTAACAGTCAAATGCCTTAGGCACTATGCTACCAGAGCTCCCTTGCCATGGATTAGGGCCCCTAAATTTGCCCCTATTTTTTCCTTGAGGAACTTTATAATTTGAGGTTTCACATTTAAGTCTTTGATCTATCAAGAGTTAGTTTTTTTTGTGTATGGTGGGAGATACAGATCTTGTTTCATTTTTCTGAAAATGGATATCCAGTTTTGCCAGCACCATTTGTTAAAAAGACAATCTCTTCCTCACTTAATGGATTTCAGCCCTTTGTCAAAAATCTATTGACCATAGGTCAATAGATCTATTTTTGGATTCTCAATTCTATTCCACTGGTCTATGTGTCTGTCATTGTACCAATACAAAGCTGTTTTGACTACTGTGACTATATAGTAGCTTTCGTGATCCAGAAGTCTGAGACCTCTAACTCTGTTCTTCTTCAATAGTGTTTTGCTTATCTGAGGTCTTTTTCCTTTCTACATAAAATTAATGATTGGTTTTTCCATATCCTTAAAGAATGTTGATGGGATCATGATTGGGATTGCATTGAATGTATAGATTGCTTTGGGTAGTATTGACTAAATATATTCACATTTCTTTCATGGAAACTTGGGTGGGATAGGGGAACAGCAGGACTACTCAAGCACCTTGTATTTTCCCACCCTGGAAAACACGAACCATCTGCCCCAATAACTCAGTAAGTAGGTTTGACCAGGAGTTTTCTGGCTTTGGCACTGAAAGTCTCACATCCTAGGAAACCTCATTTAAAAAATAAAATGTAATGTAGCATCATATTCCATTGTGTGCATGTACCATAATTTGGTTATCCACTCATCCGTTGGTGGGCATTTAGGTTGTTTCCATCTCTTTGCTATGGTAAATTGTGCTGCGATGAACATAGGTGTACATATATCCTAAATTTGCCCCTATTTTATCTTTGATGAATTTTATAGCTTTTGGTTTTACATTTAAATCTTTGATCCAGCTTGAGTTTGTTTTTGTGTATAGGGTGAGGTATGGGTCTTGTTTCATTTTTCTGCAGGTGTATCAATACCATGCTGTTTTGACTACTGTGGCTGTATAGTAGTTCTTAAGATCTGGGAGTGTGAGACCTCCTAATTTGTTTTCTTCTTGAGAAGTGCTCTGCTTATCCAAGGTCTCTCTCCTGTCCGTATGAAATTAGGAATTTTTCCATGTCCTTAAAAACTTTTGTTGAAATCTGGATTGGGATTGCTTTAGGTAGCATTGACATTTTCAAAATGTTTAGTCTACCTATCCATGAACAAAGTAGGTTCTTCCATTTATGTAGTGCCCTTGTTGTCTCTTGTAACAGTGGTTTATAGTTTTCTTAGTATAGGTCTTTTGTGTGTCTAGTGAGGTTTGTTCCTAGATATTTTATCTTTTTAGTAGCTAGAGTAAATGGTATAGTTTCCCTTATTTCTTTATCAGAGGACTCTGTTAGTGTAGAGGAATCCAACTGATTTTGTATGTTGACTTTGTATCCTGCCACTTTGCTGAACCTCTCTATTAGTTCCAGTAGTTTTTTTTTTTGTTTTGTTTTTTATTGAGTCCCTAGGGTTTTCTATGTACAAGATCATATCATCCCCAAATAGAGATAATTTTAGTTCCAATTTGTTTGCCTTTTATTTCTCTTTCTTGCCTTATTGGCCAGGACTTCCAATACAATGTTAAATAGAAGTGGTAATAGAGAGCATCCCCATCTGGTTCCTGTTCATAAGGGGAATGCCTTGAGTCTTTCTCCATTGATAGTGATGTTGGCCATTGGCTTTGCATATATGCCCTTTATTATGTTGAGGAATTTCCCTTCTATCCCTATTTTGCTGAGAGATCTGAACAGGAACAGATGTTGGATTTTATCAAATGCCTTTTCTGCATCGATTGATATAATCATATGGTTCTTTTGTTTTGTTTTGTTTTTTATGTAATGGGTTACATTGATTGATTTTTCTGATGTTGAACCACCCTTGTAAACCTGGTATGAATCTCGCTTGGTCCAGGTGTATTAATTTTTTGATATGTTGTTGGATCCTTTTGGCTAGGATTTTGTTAAAGATTTTTGCATCTATGTTCATGAGTGATATTGGTCTGTAGTTTTCCTTTCTAGTGGTGTCTTTCCCTGGTTTTGGTATTAGTGTTATGCTTGCTTCATAAAATGAGTT
>NW_006921819.1:824376-829184 GCF_000298275.1 Orycteropus afer afer | reverse complement strand
TGGTATTAGTGTTATGCTTGCTTCATAAAATGAGTTTGGGATTACTCCATCTTTTTGTATGTTCTGGAATAGCTTGAGCAGCATAGGTATCAACTCTTCTCTGAATATTTGATAAAATTCTCCAGTGAAGCCATCAGGGCCAGGGCTTTTCTTTGTGGGAAGTTTTTTTATGACCTGTTCAATTTCTTCCCTTGCTATGAGTCTGTTCCAGTTTTCTGTTTCTGAGTGGGATAATTTAGGTAGGTCTTGTGATTCTAGAAACATGTCCATCTCTCCTAGGTTCTCAAATCTATTGGTGTACAGTTTTTCATAATATTCTGTCAGTATCTTTTTTTATTTCAGTTGGTTCTGTTGCAATGACACCCTTTTTGTTTACAATTCCTGTGATTTGGATCTTCTCTCTTTTCTTTTGTTAGACCTGCCAATCAATGGTTTATCAATTTTATTAATCTTTTCAAAGAACCAGCTTTTTGTTTAGTTGATTTTCTCTATGGTTTTTGTGTTTTCAGTTTCATTTATTTCTGCTCTTATCTTTATTATTTCCTTGCTTCTAGACACTGTAGGATTCTTTTGTTGTTCTATTTCTAGTGTTGGAGTTCATGAGTTAGAGTATTGATTTTGTTTCTTTCCTCTTTTTTGATGTATGAATTTATTGCTATAAACTGTCCTCTGAGTACGGCTTTTGCTGTGTCCCATAGGTTATGGTATGATGTATCTTCATTCTCATTTGTTTCTAGGAGTTTTTTTTTTTTATTTCAATTTTTATCTGTTCTATTACCCAGTGGTTTTTGAGCAATGAGTTGTTCAGCTTCCATATGTTTGATGCTTTTTCCTTGTTCTTCTTATTACTTTCTAATTTTAGAGCATTGTGGTCTAAGAAGATGTTTTGTAGTATTTCAATGTGTTTTAATTTATTGAGGCTTGTTTTGTGTCTAACATATGGTCTATTCTGGAGAAGGATCCATGTGAACTAGAGAAGAATGTGAATTGTGCTTTTGTTGGGTGATATGCTCTGTATATGTCTATGAGATCAAGTTGGTTGCATGTATTGTTGAGTTCTTCTGTATCTTTGTTGATTTTTTTCCTAGTTAGCCTGTCCTTCTAGAAAGTGGTGTGTTAAAGTCTCATACTACTATTATAGAAGCTCTGGTAGCATAGTGCTTAAGGCAGTTGACTGCTAACCAGAAGTCTGGCGGTTCATATCCACCAGGCACTCCTCGGAAGGAAGATGGGGCAATCTACTTCTATAGTGATATTGCCTCAGAAACTCAAGGAGGGGTTGCTATGAGTTGAGTCCGACTCAACGGCACATAACAACAACAACACTACTATTATAGTATTATAGTTGTCTATTATCCCTTTTAATTGGGTTAATATTTGCTTCATGTATATTGGAGCACTTTCATTGGGTGCATAAATATTTATTATTGTAATGTTTTCTTTGTCAATTGACACTTTCAGCATCATATAATGTCCTTCTTTATCTTTTATGATGTTTTTCACTTTAATGTCTGTTTTGTCAGAAATTAGTATTTCCACTCCTGCTCTTTTTTGGTTTCCATTGGCTTGGTATTTTTTTTTTTTTTTTCCATCCCTTAACTCTTAATTTGTTTTTATCTTTGTGTCTAAGGTGGGTCTCTTCTAGGCACCATATTGATGGGTCTTCTTTTCTTATCCAGTCTGCCACTCTCTTTCTCTTGATAGGTGCATTTAGTCTGTTCACATTGAGTGTAATTAGTGATAAGTATGAATTGATTGTTGTAATCTATTGTGGTTTTTTGTCATGTTGTTGGTGTTTCCTTGGTCCATTTACTTTTCTGTGCTGAGTTTGATTTGTTGACTAATTTTTTCTCCCTTTTCTTCTTTATTGTTGGTCATGTGCTTACTAAACCCATATGTTTTCCTGCCTTCTGAATTTGCTTAAGGGGATTGTTACTTTTCTCTGTGGTTACCTTGGAGTATATTCTTCTCTCTACATTTTTAGAACAGTGCGTACTGTGAAGACATTGTCCTGTTTTCCTCTCCATTTGGAAGTTTGTACCTGGAAGTTTTATTCCCTCTGATAGGTTCGTTGCTGTTGTGCACTGGTTGACTTCCTTGGTTTTTAGAGTACATTGTTTTATGGTCTTATTTTAAATTTCTATTTCTGATTTCATTTTAATGTTGATGCCACATATCCTGATTTTGTTGATGTCTGTTGTGGGTTCCCTATTGGAAGAACTTCCTTCAGCATTTCTTGGAGAATTGGTCTGGTTTTTACAAAATCTCTTAATCTCTGTTTGTCTGAGAATGTCTTGATTTTGTCCTCATATTTCATGAATAATTTGGCTGGATATAGGATTTTTGGTTGGAAGTTCTTTTACTTCAGTGTTTTATATATGTCATACCATTGCTTTCTTGCCTGCATGGTTTCTGGTGAGTAATTGGAGCTCAGCCTATTTGATTATGGGCAGCTCTCAAAATTTTTTCTTTGTCTTTGATTTTGGAGAGTTTGATTATAATATGCGTCAGTGTTTTTCTCTTGGGATCTATCTTGTGTGGGGTTCTATGAGCTTCTTGGACAAATATCTTTTCTTCTTTCATGATGTGGGGGAAGTTTTCTGTTAGCTGGTCTTCCACAATTTTCTCAGTGATTTTTTTTTTTTTTTTTTTTTTTTTTTTGCCTCTTCTTGTTCTACAATTCCAATGAGTCTTATGTGGTTTCTTCTCATGTCATCCCATAAAATTCTTAGGTTTTCTTCATTTCTCTTAAATCTTTGTTCTGAGATTTCTTCATACAGGCTGTTGTCCAGGGATTTGTCTTCTAGTTGGGATATGCATTTTTCAGCCAGTTCTATCCTACTCATTTGTGCTTCTACTGTGTTGTGTAATTCTGTAATTTTGGTATTCATCTTCTGAATTTCTAACTGCTGTTTTTGTATGAAATCTGATTGTGAATTAACCTTATTATTTTGTTTCCTGAGTTCTTCCAGAGACCTGTCTGTGTTCTCTTTGTTTCTCTTTGGGGTTTCCTTAGGCTCTTGTAAAGTTCTATAAGCATATTTTCTAAATTCCTTTTCAAATAATTCTATTGCCTCTTTTTCTTCCATGTTTAATGAGACCTTTGTTTGTGGCTTTGCTTCTAATGCCTTGCCCTATTGGTTTGTTGTTTTTGTTGTTGTTGTTTGATTTGAGGTTGCCTGTTGTTCCTAGACATTTTGAGATTGTCTCTAACTGTTGGTTATGTATTGATTTGTTTTGTCTTGGTTTTATGGTTTAATATTTTGAAAAGGTGAAGCTGGTGTATTTTATTTTTTAGTTACTAATTCAGGTATGGTGGGTTGCTCTGCAGCTTTCTTTGTGATGGTGGAATCGCTGTGTGGAATGTGGATATGGGTTTCTGTTTGTCATAATGAGGGTTTAGAGTTTGAACCGGGAGATTTTATGGTGGTTGAATGTGGTTTCTTCTATTGGATGAATGAAGTTGTTGGCGGAGAAGGTGGAAGTGAAAGAAAGATAGTTCACTGTTGCTCGGAGCAGTTTCTAGGGCTTTGAATGGGCTGCTACTTACTGATGATGTTGTACTGTTATTCACAGGCCTGTAGCTCAATTTCAGCAAAGGCTCCAGTTGTTACAGGGTCACCACTTTCTACCAGGCTCAGACACACACCAAAACCCTGCTCCCAAGACCCCTTGGTGCCAAAAAGCCGACCCAAGATAACTTCCTGGCTCCACGATCCACCGCGGGGGTTTCTCTCTCTGGGCCACCAGCCCATGGTGCTGGCCCAACCTTCCCAGACAGCAATCCACCTCGGGAGTTCCTCTGTGGGTCTGCCCACATGCAGCCCCAAAGATCCGCTCAGTTTCAGTGGCACTGGAGTCAGGAGAGTGCCTGCTAGTAATCTGTGGTCCCAATATTATTGATAAAGTCAAGCGCAGGCTTCTCAGTGCCACTAAACTGACCCAAGCCTACTTAGTGATCTGCTGTGGGGACACCTCCCTGGGCCCACCCTCTTGAAGCACCAATGGACTCTCTGCTTGGGTTTCAGTGGTGCTGGACCTGCCTGTTTGCACCTAGCCAGCCCAAGTTACCAATAAGATCAGGTGCTGAAGGTAGATCCTTGGGGTGAGTGCTGGTATGGTGGTGTGGTCCCTGGTATGCTAGTGTGGTATGTCTTCTTCCTTAACCCAGGGAGGTCTCGGATGGTCATTCTCACCTGTCAGTTGGCGCTTCCCCCAATGTTCTTTCTTCTTAATGTGATGTGATATTTATCTCTACTTCTGGAGAAAATGGAAAGGCTAATAATTAGCATAATCTCACTAGACTATCAGAAGAGCTCTGTGAAATATACAAGAAAAGCATTATTATCTCATTTTACAGATGAGGGGACTGAATTGAGAGTCAAAATGTGAGGGAAGAGGAGCTGAAGTTAATTGTCAGCTACCATAGGGAGGTCTGGAACAGCTGCTGACAGAGCACTGGTATCCTTGGGTACTGACACTGGTACAAACCTGGGAGGCACATGTGATCACTAGTACATTTAGTAGAAGAAGTCTGGGCTGAGTCTCATCACCAGTATTTGTAAGGATGGCCTTTTATTATATCTCTTGCCCTCTTACCAGTTATTCTCTGTTTTCCAGGAAGTTGGATTCAAAATATTTTGATGCCTTTAATTAGTGGGTTTTTTGGTGAATTTTTCCATGTCAATAAATCAAAATTACATGGGCTTGATTTCAAGTTGATACATTGGAGTGAAGTATAGAGATTTCTTTTCCTGGTTGTAATTTTTTTCTAAATAGTGTTGACTGTACTCATGGTCAAGTAAAGA
>NW_006921819.1:818857-824061 GCF_000298275.1 Orycteropus afer afer | reverse complement strand
TATAGTTGTTGTTGTTATGTGCCATCAAGTTGGACCCAACTCATAGCAACCCCTCCTTGGGTTTCCAAGGCAGTATCACTACAGAAGTAGATTCCCTAACCTTCTTTCTGAGGAGTGGCTGGTGGGTTTGAACCACCAGCCTTTTGGTCAGCAGTCAAGTGCCTTAAGCACTATGTTACCAGATCTCCATATATATATATGCATAGTGATGGCATAGTGCCTAAGGCATTTGACTGCTCACCAGAGGGCTGGCAGTTCAAACTGACCAGGCACTCCTTGGAAGAATATTTCCCCCTACAACTTAACAACAAAAAAAAACAAATGACTCAATCAAAAAATGGGCAAAGAATTTGAATAGATTTTTCATCAAAGAAGAAATACAACCAAGCACGTGAAACAGTGTGCAATGTCATTAGTCATTAGGGAAATGCAAGTCAAAACCAAAGTGAGATACCACTTCACCCCCACTAAGATAGCCAAGGGAGCTCTGGTAGCGTAGTGCCTAAGGCACTTGGCTGCTAACCAGAAGGCTGGCAGTTCAAACCCTCCAGCCACTCCTTGGAAGGAAGATGGGGCAATCTACTTCCGTAGTGATACTGCCTCGGAAATCCAAGGAGGGGTCACTATGGGTCGGGTCCAACTCGACGGCACATAACAACAACAACAAGATGGCCATAATGAGAATAGCAGAAAGCAACAGGTATTGGTAAGAATGTAAAGAAATTGGAATTCTCATGCATTGCTGCTAGCATTATAAAGCAATGTAGACACTGTGGAATATGGTTTGCAGCTCCTCAAAAACTTAAACATAGAATTACCATATGATCCAGCAATTCCACTCCTAGATATAAACCCAAAAGATTTGAAAGCAGCAACTCAAACAGTTGTACACTAATGTCCTTTGCAGCACTATTCACGATAGCCAAAAGGTGAAAACAATCTAATTCTCTATCAACAGATGAATGGGTAAACAAAATGCGATACATAAATACAATGGGATATTATTCAGCCATAAAGAGAAATGAAATTCTAACATTTTCTACAATAGGGATAAACCTTTAAAATACTGTATGTGAGATAAATTAGTCACAAAAGAAGAAATAGCATTCCACATATGAAATATCTAGAATAAGCAAATGTATAGAGACCAAAGTTTATCAGTAGTTACCAGGAAAGGGAAGGAGGAGGAAAATAGAGTCAGTGCTTAAGCTACACTGAGCTTCTAATAAGGATGGTATAAAAATTTGGAAAGGGATGGTGGTAATGGCTGTACAACATGATCAACATAATTAATGTCACTGACTTGTACATGTAAAAATGGTGGAAATGGCAAAGGTTTTGTTATATATATTTTTGCCACAATTGGGGGGTAGGGGAGTTTATGTCTACATTCACCAATGCATATTGCTTCCACTTGGTAATTTGTGTTGTCAGGATGGACAGCATGGCTCTCAAAGCCAATGTTCATCCTCAGATTTTGCAATATGCCATCCCTTCTCCAAAAGCTACTCTCAACTCACACTTAAAATGCTTCACAGAGCCTTTCCATGATTGCATTTTCTGGCCAGGTGTTGCAATCCAATTAAAAGCGAAAGAACGAATGAGACTAGCAAGATCTAAAGAAGAAAACGAGAACAAACAGAAGCATTCAAGAAAAAGAAATCTCTGTAAAACATCACCAAACAGTTTTGAATGTCTCATTTCTCCACCATGGACGCTATTTACAAAGCTTTTGCTTACTCTTCAACAATGGTGGGAGAGTTAAAAACGACCATCCAATCTATTTAACCCCCTTCCATGGAACTAATTCAAAGTGCTGCTTGGTTTCTTCCTCCTGGGCTTCAAATGTTTAAAACACATCTGTATGTTTTCATTCTCATACAAAAAATCTTAGAGTATACGTTATAAAATGTCAAATTTTAAAAATTAAAAGAAAAACTCAATTTGTGACTAAATAAGTGCAGCAACGCCGAGATTAGGAAGAGCGTAGTGGAGTGTAGACTTGAGTTTTGCCTGTGGTATCCAAAGGTAAGATTCCCCCACTCCTGCCACGGTAAGTCACCTGCCCCAGGATAGTGCAAGCAAAGAAAACTGTGACTCACTATAGAGCCATCCAGGATCTGGAGCACTCGCAGAGTCAGATTCCTAATGACAAACGAACAAAAGACCCGTTCTTTCTCTCACGTGTTTTTGTTGGACGCCCAAGTGCCTAAGAAAAAGGCCAAGTATCTACCAGTAGATTAACATTAAGAAAATATCAGTATTTGGGAGGAGGAAAAATATCAGGCTGAGCCATGGAAGCTCTGCCACAGTTGAAAGGCTGGGAAAAACAAGCTCCCCGCCACCACGAGATGCTGCTCCGACTTGGAACAGAGAGGCTCAGGGACGCTGCGCGATCCCGAGGCCTAGAAGGCTCACAGAGCACCCTTGCCCCTATGTTGGCCTGCCCCCTAACCCTGCCTCTCTGGGCTGCTACTTTTCCAGAGTTGCTCAACCCAGTCAAGCCAGTTTAGCAATTTCTTTTCTGCAATAGTCTCTTTGATGCAACCTCATTTTGTGTTCAATGACATGAAAGAGATACTGATGCTGATTATCAAAGGCATGTGCGCCAAACCACCACGCAGCACCCCCGGGGTGTAACTGTATCTCTTCCTCCAACTCCTACATCCTCCTATGGGGGAGGGCTTCTGGGTAAGCAGCTCATCTTTCTCCCTACTAATTTCACATCAGATATTAATCTGTTTGGGGGGGAGCAATGAATTAATACCTTAAACTTGTAGGGGACAGTCAGGCAAACATATTCCAGGACTCAATTCTGTGAAGAACAAGGGAAAACCAGAGCCCTGGATCTGTTTATCTGGGCAACTTTCTCAGTAGCTGCAGTGCTCCCACCACGGAGTGGCCACAACATGATCCCCAGTGGCCCTGGGCTAATTACTGTTCCTCAGAATAAAAGATCTTGCACCTTCCTAGAATATCTTTCCAGATATTTCAGATATAAAGTGTCCAGCTATAGAGATGCTAAATAAATTTGACATGTACAGTGAAATAGCATTCAACCATTAAAAGTTATATTTCTTAAGATGGACAAAAATGTTTATCATTTACCACTAAAGAAAAAGAGAATGATCATAAAATATCCCTGCAGAATGACTTCAGTTTTGTAAAAATGAAAGTGAGTTTTAAGTGTGTATATTTGTGAGGCATTTGACTGCTAACCAGAAGGCTGGCAGTTCAAACACACCAGCCACTCCTGGTGAAGGAAGATTGGGCGATCTACTCTCATAGTGATACCACCTTGGAAACCCAAGGAGGGGTTGCTATGAGTCAGATCTGACTCAACGGCAGTGAGTTTGGTTTTTCTGGTTTGCATTTGAGAGTAAAAAGGAGGATCCTGTAAAAGATCTACCAGACTCCGACAGTGGTGATCACCAAGTAATGAGATGGTGCAAAGTTTTCCTTTTTTCTTTCTTTGCCTATATGTACCTTCTGATTTTTCCATGAAGCACTATTTCCTTCAGTTCTGAAAGTTTAGGATTTGACTGACTGATGCATAAGGAAAACTACCATTTTAAAGAATCTGCCTAAGTGTGTACATAAAGAACATAAACCCATTGCCTTCCAAGTTAATTCCTACTCAGCGACCCTATATGACAGAGTAGAACTACCCGCATAAGGTTTTCAAGGCTGTATCTTTACAGGAACAGACTGCCACATCTTTCTCCAACAGAGTGGGTGGAGAGGTTCAAACCAACATTGAGCACTTAACTGCTGTGCCACCAGGCCTACTTACATAGAACACAGTCATACCCAAAGAATCATTTTTAATTGCTTCTTTTTTTTCCTCCTTTAGTGTCTTTTTATAATAATTATTATTATTATTGTGATTTGGGTGAAAATTTACAGAGCAAATACACTTTCCATACAGCAGATCACATACACTTTGTCTCATGACATTGACCACAATTTAGCACAATGCAACATCTCCCCTCCCACTTCCTCCCAATAGTTACCTCTTCCTTGTGTCCATCCCTCCATGCAATCCTACCCCCTGAGCTGTTTCCCTGTGCCTGAGCAGCCCTTCTTTCTCTCATGCTTGTTCTCTCCAAGGAGTGTATCTACCTCAGGTAAATGCTCAACTGATATGCCTGTCTATTGTTTGGCTGGAAGCCGCTGGTGTGCATTCAATTCCAGACGTGAAGGGCAGCTAGGGGCCATAGTCTCAGTGGTTCCACCAGGCTACATCGGACCAGCAAACCTGTTCCCCACTTTTTTTTTTTTTCCCAAATGATTTTGAATTTTGTTCTACATTGTTCTCCCTGTCTATCCAGAATCTCCTACAAAGATCCTCTTCCAAGTGGTTGACAGTAGTAGCTGAGCACCATCTATTTCTTCTGGTCTCATAGTCATATATGCTGCAGATCGGATGGTGTACCAGTCCCTAGGATTAATTGTTTCCATGAATTTTTGGTTTTCTTTATTCTTGTTGGCTCTGGACAAGGAGAGACCCATCATTGCATCTAGATGGCAGCTTGAGAGCTTATAAGATCAGTCGCTATTCGCCACAGTAGAAAGTGGAACAATGTTTTGTGTAGTATGTTATACCAATTCGGGTTGATGTCCTCTGCAACTATGGTCCCGAGCCCAAAGGTTCAACTACTTGGTCCCTCTGGGTAGCTGGCTGTGCCCGAGCAGTGACTACAACCTTGCCCCTTGTCAGCTCCATTATACACCTGGGAATTCAGATCATACACATAAAGTTATTGGACCACTGACTGCCAACCCTATAAATGATCTTGGGTGCACTCTCCGCTTCATATACATACCTAATATTTCAGCCTGTCCACCCATCTATTCATCCATATACCCATGTTTGCCTTCACTGATCACACCATATTATATGCACAAAAAGGTTCATATTTATTGTCTGTACTTCCCACATACCTCTCTCTGTCTTTCTCTTCATCAATGCCACTATACTGATCACTCACATTTGGTACATTACCCTTTTCTTCACCCAAATCAAAACTTATCTCTATCTATCTAACAGTATTCCCTACCCTGCCCTCCCACCCATGGTAACCAACAAAAAAATGATCTTCCATAGATAAACGTTTCCTTGACTATTACAATAACGGACTAATACAATATTTGTCCTTTTGTGATTGACTTATTTCACTCAGCATAATGTCCTCCAGGTTCAA
>NW_006921819.1:812464-817637 GCF_000298275.1 Orycteropus afer afer | reverse complement strand
GATTGGTTTTTCCATATCCCTAAAGAATGTTGATGGGATCTGAATTGGGATTGCATTGAATGTGTAGATTGCTTTGGGTAGAATTGACATTTTCGCAATATTCAATCTTCCTATCCACAAGCATGAGATGTTCTTCCACTTATGTAGTTCTCTTATGGTTTCTTGAAGTAGTTTTTTATAGTTTTCTTTGTAGAGGTGTTTTGTGTCCCTAGTAAGATTTATTCCCAAGTATTTTATTTTTTGGTAGCTATTGTAAACTGTATTGAATTTTATGTTTTGCCAAAAATAGCCAATAATGTAACAAACTTCTTTAATTTACTAATTGTATCTGCTGATTCATACTTTGCACCAGTGGCCAAGGATGGAAATCTCAAATCAGTTGTGAAAATGAGGGTCCAAAATTGTGCAGTCCTGTCTGCATCAAACCATGTGCTATCATCTCAATGGAGGGAATTGCTATTACCACATTCCTTTGTCACTCTGGCTCTGGGGAGTCAATGAAGTGATGTAGGGAAACTAAATCAAAATTTACCGCAGTAGGTTGAGTTATGGGACCTATTCTGATCTATCTGATATGCGTCCTCTCATGCTAGTCATCTGTGTTATGTTATCCTATTGTCTTGTAGGGGACATAAGTTTCAAACCAGCAGTCCTGGGAATAAAGGGCAAGAGGACTCACTGAAGATGGATGGGCTGCAAAACAGTTTGAGAACTCTGAAAACTCCGTCACGTATCATCAGAAGGACAGGAAAAGAGAAAACTAGAAGGTTTAGAAGAAAGAGAGCTAATCAAATTGGGCCCAAGCATGTCTGACCCATTGAAGTAAACATTATAGAAGACAAATGACAAAGAAAATATTTCTTGGATATTATGAGTCAAAATTCTACTAGAATTTCTTGCAGTTCAGAAACACATACCAAAATCGTAGTACACCACAGACATTGATGAAGAAACATTAGGATATATATAGGTTGTACCAATGTGATTGTTGCCCTACCCTGGGCTGTCTAGCACTAAATTCATTAAAAAACCACTGCCATCAGGTTGATTCCAACTCATACCGACCCTATAGGACAGATTAGCACTGCCTCAAGACTGTAAATCTTTACAGAAGCAGACTGCCTCCTGTTTCTCCCATTGAGTGGTTGGTAGGTTCAAATGTATGACCTTTTGGTTAGCAGCTGAATGCTTTAACCACTGCACCACCGGTGCTTCTTACTAAATTCACTGGCAGGTCCATAAACAGGCCCAAACACTAGCAAGGTCTGTGTAGGCAGCTGGAGCTGCTCGAAGTCTGGCTTTCCCACACTCTTGCAGGCACGAATAGATTTACTGTGGTGGGAATGAACACTGCAAAGACCACTCTTCTCACCCTAGCTAAACAAATATTTAGTCTCAGGCGCTTGGAACAAAACACACACTTTGTGTCGTTAACTACCACTTACATAAAAGAATAGTCAAAGCATAGAATTGAAATCAAACAAAAAAAGAAAGGTAACTAAGTTCATTTCTCTTTGCCTTCCTAACCTCCATCCAACATGACCCAAGCCCAAAGCCCCTCCTTGCATCCACAGACTTAGCACCCACTCCTGACCCTCCCCTAACTCATCATTCACACCAGAGTGAAGGGGACTCATGTTTCCCCCCACAGGACCTCCCTTCCTGCAGAGGCAGTGGGATAGTGGTGTCCATGTCACTTTTGCTCTAAGGGGTCTATGCAGAGAAAACCCCTGCCTCTGCCTCACTTCCCTAAAGCCCTGGCTCCCCTCTGAGCCACTGACTCACTGAGCACCTCACTCCCCACCTCAGTCTTGCAACTATCAGAACCAGGCTTCCACAAACACAAGCCCACTCTCCAGACCTCCGGGTTTGGCCGCCCCCCAGACTTCCCCTGCAAGCAGGCATCACCAGCAGGCGTCCGCAGCCTGCTGCTGCCCCCAGGTGGCCGAAGGCTGAGGTCTGGGCTAGAGGGTCCCCAAGTGTGTGCTGTTGCTCTGGCTCTCCTCACTAATTCTCATTTTTTGCACTCTGCTTAGGAAGCAGTAACAACTACCCACAAGGATTCAGCAAAAATCATTCAGCTTCTGTGATTTTTTTTCTCTCTAAGTTCAATGTAATGAAAAGGAGAAACCACAAATCTGGCCTCTATGACTCTGGGTAATGGTTAGACCAGGAAATTTTGTTCATCTAAATGTTTCTTCATCAGTAAAGCAGAGGTGATAGTGCCTAGTCTCCCTATACGAAGGTGTGATATGAGAAACATGCCTTAAGGGTGTCTGTGGGACACCCTTAAGAAACTAGAGGCCTCTCCAGAGAGGCTTGCCACATAAAATGCAAGATGTCCACTTATATTGAGATTCAGACTAAAAATGAATAATTGTGCAGCATAAGTACATCTCAAATATCACAGGGGGCCATACTTGTACTAAAATATTACTCATTGTTTATCTGAAATCCAAATTTAATTGGCAATCTGGCTTGGGAGTTTTTTGTTTGTTTGTTTTGTTTTTGTTTTAATTTGCTAGATCTGGCAACCCTATCCACAACCTTATCCCTATCAAGTATTCCTACCTTAACAGGACTAGCACATATTTTTAAAAACATGTTCCCAAAAACATAGTTACACATTATGTAACTCTCATTATCTAAGTAGAAGGAATAAAACATGAATTTAGAACTTCTCCTGGAGGATGCTTATGGATTCCACAGTTCCACGGGACTCTAACAACATATAGGAGATCTGCAGGTCCCCCTTCTGCCTACACAGGGCACCTCAGGACAAGGGTATCATCTGGCCTGGGGAGGTGCCTCTTAATCTTATCCCAGTTAATCTTTTTCTCAAAGTCAGAGATGAAAAACACTTCTAAGACTTCAACATCTCCCAGACATCTGTGATTCATTTTCTTCAGTCCAGATTTTGTTTTAATCTTTTTTAAGAGCTCAGGCATGCATTTGACAAGCTGATTTGGGATCTGAGCCTTATGGCATTTTGGAGTTGATATTTCTCTCTAGATAGGAGAGATAACACCTACAGTTGTTTTCAAAGCTATTTGACATTCATTGCCTCATTTCATCTTCATACACTGGGAGGCAACATAGAACAAAGCAGTAGACATCAGTCTTGGTTGCATAACAGAATTACCCAGGGAGATTTTAAAAATCCTGATGCCCAGGACATATCCTGGACCAATTAAGTCAGATTTTCTGGAGATGGAGACCCTGATGGCATTATTAAAAGCTAATTTTCCAGATGTTGTCAATAGACTGAGAACACAGGTACAGAGCATGGGGCTCTCAGAGTATGCTCTCTAGACTAGCAGCCACAGCATCCCCTGGGAACTTGTTAAAAATGCAAATTCCCAGCCTCATACCTACCCACTGAATCAGGAACACTGAATGGGGCTGTTCAGGTGATTCTGATGCTACTAAAGTTTGAGAAACAGTGGTTTAGTGCAAAGGAGCTCTGGTGGCACTGTGGTTAAAACATTGGGCTGCTGATCCAAAATGGAGTCTCACCAGTGAGCAGCATGCTTTTTTTCCCTCTGGCATCTAAGGACTTTGAAAACTAGGTACAACAGTTTGAATTAGGAACTTTGGTGCTCTGAACAGCTTATGAATCAGAGTGCACCAAACACAGAAGAACAGAATTAGAGGAAAGGCACAGGGAGATTATTTAGGAAAGAGCTACTGGCAGAGGATGGACAGGCACCCAAGAGAGACCATTGCAAACTTTCCAGGGGCAGTCACTGTCTGTCGGGCAAGGGCAGCCACCTGAGATCCCCGAGCCAAGAAGGCATACCACCAGCATACCAGCGACCACTATAATATTCCAGCAGGCAGCGGCAGAGACCTACCTCCAGCAGCTGATTTTGTTGGTAATTTGGGTTATCTGGGTCATCTGGGTGCAGGTGGGCATGGGCAGCACTGCTGAGATTCAGGTGGAGATCTCACTGTTGCGCCAGAAAGGCTAGCTCCCTCTTCTCCCAGTGGATCACAGAGCAGGCTTGGGTCAGACTGGGAGACACCATGCTTTTCTTTGCTACAGATATTGGGACTGCAGGTCACTAACAGGTACTCCCTGACTCCGATACAGCTGAAATAGCACATATCTTTGGCGCTGCAGGTGGGCAGTATCGGAAAACTCCAGAGCTGGCCATTCGCGGTCTGGTAGGATTAGGTCAGCACCGCAGGCAGATGGGACACAGAGAGCAAAGAAACTGCAGCTGAGTTTGGTCCCGCAAATTTTGCCTTGGAGCCATGCTTTGGCGCTATGGGGCTGCGGAGGCGGCGTCTTTGAGTGTACCTGAAATTGGTGGAAATTTACAACTCTTTAACAACAGGAATCTTTCCTGGCATTGAGTCAGGGTCTTGCTAATAAATACGTAATTAATAATAGCCTGCTCAAAGCCCTAGAAACCGACCCTAGCAACACCAAGCATTCCTTCTTCTGCTCCCACCTTCTCCGCCAATAATTTCACTCATTCAATGGAAGAAACCATGTTCAGCCAATTACCATAAATTACCATAAAACCTCCCACTTTGAATGCTAAACCCTCTTTATGAAAAACAGAAACACATATCCACACTACACACAGTGATTGCACCATCACAAAGAAAACAGCAGAGTGACACAACACACCTGAATCAATAATAAAATAAAACATACCAGCTTCACCTTTTCAAAATATTAAACCATAAAACCAAGATAAAACGAATCAACATGTAACCAGCAGTGAGAGACAACCTAAAGAGACAATGCTGTACCAGATTTTTTTCATTTTTTCCTTTTTTTTTCTTTTACTTATTTTTTTTTTCTTTCTCTACTGTTTAACACTTTTCCTTGTTGGTTTTTTATTTTATTTTTTTTTCTTTTCTATTTGTTAGTTTGCTTTCTTTCTTCATTATTCTCCTTCTCTACATTTTTTCTTTTAGTGACCTATCCCCAGATATTGCATATTTACCTGTTTTCTTCTTCTTTTCTCCACTTTTTCTTTTTTAAGGTTACTGTTCCTGTGTGATTTCAGGAAGTATTTTTTGTCCATGTGCTTTTAGTTATTTTGATGGTTATTCATTTGTAATTTTTGTCTAACTCAGTGGGAGACAGCAACAGTCCCCATAAGATACAAGTACACCCACACCACCTGCAACTTCACTTACTGAGCAAGAGCCAGCA
>NW_006921819.1:788966-807567 GCF_000298275.1 Orycteropus afer afer | reverse complement strand
ATAACAAATGCTGGCGAGGATGTGGAGAGATTGGGACGCTCATACACTGCTGGTGGGACTCTAAAATGATACAACCATTGTGGAAAGCAATATGGTGATTCCTTCAAAAGTTGGAACTAGAAATACCATTTGACCCAGCTATTCCATTTCTAGGTATATACCCCAAAGAAGTGAGAGCCATGACAAGAACAGACATATGCACACCCATGTTCATTGCAGCACAACCTAGATGTCCATCAACTGAGGAATGGATATCCAAACTATGGGCCATACACACAATGGAATACTATGCAACCCTAAAGAATAATGTAGAATCTGCAAAACACCACATAATGTGGATGAACCTGGAGGATATTATGCTGAGTGAAATAAGTCAATCACAAAAGGATAAATATGGTATCAGTCCGTTATTGTAATAGTCAAGGAAACGTTTATCTATGGAAGACCATTTTCTTTGTTGGTTACCAGGGGTGGGAGGGGAGGGGAGGGAATACTGTTAGATAGATAGAGATACATTTTGATTTGGGTGAAGAAAAGGGCAATGTACCAAATGTGAGTGATCGATATAGTGGCACTGATGAAGAGAAAGACATAGAGAGGTACGTGGGAAGTACAGACAACAAAGATGAACCCTTTTGCACATGTAGTACAGCATGGTCAATGAAGGCAAACACGGGTATATGGGTGGCTAGATGGGTGGACAGGCTGAAATATTAGGTATGTATATGAAGAGGAGAGTGCACCCAAGAACAGGTATAGGGTTGGCAGAAAGTGGTCCAATAACTTATGTGAATGATCTGAATTCCCAGGTGTATAATAGGGCTGACGAGGGGCAAGGTTTTGGTCACTGCTTGGTGACAGCCAGCTACCCAGAGGGACTGAGTAGTTGAACCTGTGGGCTTGGGACCATACTTGCAGGGGACATCAAGCTCAATTGGCAAAACATAATACACAAATCATTGTTCCACCTCCTACTCTGGTGAGTAGCGACTGAGATCTTAAAAGCTTGCAAGCTGCCATCTAGATGCAACGATGGGTCTCTCCTCATCCAGAGCCAAGAATAATGAAGAATACCAAAAATTCATAGAAACAATTAGTCCTAGGGACTGGTACACCATCCGATCTGCAGCCTATACGACTATGAGACCAGAAGAAATAGATGGTGCTCAGCTACTACTGTCAACCACTTGGAAGAGGATCTTTGTAGGAGATCCTGGATAGATGGGGGAACGATGTGGAACAAAACTCAAAATCATTTGAGAAAAAAAAAAGCGGGGAACGGGTTTGCTGGTCCGACGGAGCCTGGTGGAACCACTGAAACTATGGCCCCTAGCTGCCCTTCACGTCTGGAATTGAATGCACACCTGTGGCTTCCAGCCAAGCAGTAGACAGGCATAATAGTTAAGCATTTACCTGAGATAGATACACTCCTTGGAGAGAATAAGCATGTGACAAAGAAGGGCTGCTCAGGCACAGGGAGACAGCTCAGGGGGTAGGAGTGCATGGAGAGATGGACACAGGAAAGAGGTAACTATCAGGAGGAAATGGGAGGGGAGATGTTGCATTGTGCTAAATTGTGGTCAATGTCATGAGACAAAGTGTATGTGATCTGCTGTATGGAAAGTGTATTTGCACTGTAAATTTTCACCCAAATCACAATAAAACAATAAAATAAAATATTTTTTAAAAAAAAACCATTGGGCTGCCAACCAAAAGTTTGGTGGTTTGAACCCACCAGCTCCTCCACAGGAGAAAGAAGAAGCAATCTGCTTCTATAATTATCTGCATCTTGGAAAGCCTATGGTTCAGTTTTCCTCTGTCATACAGGGTCACAATGAGTTGGAATTCACTTGACAGCAGTGGGTTTGGTTTTGGATTTAGTGCAAAAAGTACAGGCTTTGGAAATTAAAATCATCTGACCTCAATTCTAACCCAGTCTTATTACCAATCACCGCTCAAAACTTACTAGTGCATAGCTAGAGTCCCCATGAACTTATCCCAGTGTTTTCAACCATTGGAATGAAAAACTTTCTCCCCATCAAAGTAATGTCAGATACGTGTCAGAACACACGGGGATGTACTGGGGGCAGAGAAATGACTTGCTCAGCTGCTGTCAGCCTTGTCCAATGTCCAGCTCTGGACCTAGGGGGAAAATCCATGCATATAATAGAGCTTACTGTCTTTTTCTAGTATTCCTCCTGTTCCTCCTCACCCAAATTCACCTGTCATCCATTTCATGGGAGGTACAGGGTCTTAATCATGGAGGCTAAATTAGATCTCAGTGACAAGCATGTCACACTGGAAAGGAAGAAGGCATGGGCAAAGGAACAACTAGATATGAAATCAGAAATGTCCTGCTTGTAAGTCTCAAAGGACTTGAATCAAAGTTAAATCAACAGTTAAGCAGTGGAAAGCATTGGCTATCCTACTATCTCTTTCTGGAGTCACAGTTTATTCTGGCTGAGTACTATCTATACCATTTGAAGTTTAGAGAACTAAGTTTGAAGAAGACCATGAAAGAAAGATTACATTTGGAGGCAGGAAGCAGTTAGAAAGCGGATAAGAATTTCAGTAAGAGAAGGAAAGAAATTAAGATAAATGTTAGCCAAGTGTCTACACTGGTAAAGAACAGACTACACCACTCTTTTGTGAGAGGAAAAAAGACCCTGCGTGTATAAAGATAAATCCAAGACTCTTAGTGAGGTAGGTGATATCTACGTCAAATGTAAGGTTGATAGAAAATGATTTTATGGACCATTTGCAAAGGAAATGTGCTTTTTCAAATGTCAGTATCCAGAAGTAAGTGGATCACTGGTAAAAATAAATAAATAAAAGTGATCACCAGTAACTCACAGGTAAAAAGAAAGAGAAGGGAGAAGATGATAATGTCATCCATTAGACAACTGGAAATTATAATTAAGGATATTTTAGTAAAACATACAATGCCCTATGCAGATTGTCATTTAACAAGCTTTTCGTAATAATTATATATTTCAGAGAAAGGAGTGGAATGGACAATAGAATCTAGAGAATGAACAAAAAAAGAGCAGATCTGAAAAAGACATACATCTCTGCAAATGATATCCTCTACTAGTGACCAAGAAAAGACCTCAATGTCATCCAAGGAATACATGGTTACTGAGCCTAAAAGTATAAGATAATGATAAAAGACATTTTTAAGAAGTAGTTTTGGGGCTTAAGAAATCTAAAAAAACTTAAAAAAAAAAAACACTGCCATTTAGTTGATCCCAACTCATAGTGACCCCTCCTTGGCTTTCCATGGCAGTATCACTGTGGAAGTAGATTGCCCAATCTTCCTTCCGAGGAGTGGCTGGTGGGTTTGAACTGCCAGCCTTTTGGTTAGCAGTCAAATATCTTAGGCACTGCACCACCAGAGTAAAACAGAACAATTTAGCAAAGAATTTACTTAGACAAAATATTCAAACTGCGTTGCCAATTTCATGATTTATGCATACCATTTTCATCTTGGTTTATGCTTATAGGACAGCTTGCTAAATGTTGAATGGAGCAGGGTGGAGGTTTGTTGTGCTCTAGTAAGGAAGTTGCCAGAATATAACCCCTCAGGGAGGGTTCAGGACCCCCTGAAGACACTTAGGTAGCTCCAGAGGTGGCAGATAATTCCTTCATCCATTCACATTTAAAAGTCAAAAGACAAAATCTTTCAAATGAACAAGGAAAGATGGAGGGATGTGGAAGAAGATGGTTGGGGTTCTAGATTCTAATGGTGGTAGATGTGTGAGGCTACTCTGACTCCATTTCCCAAAATCAACTTGCATCCTAGGAAGTAATTGTGTGTGTCAACCAGAGAAGGACTTGCCAGCAGGGATTCTGTCAGTATCCCAGAGAGAATAGACTAGAAAAGTCAACCTTGTTCTAGGACATATTTGTCTGCCCTCTGACCTCTAAAAACCAGTGTCTGCCCTAGTTTCAATTCCAGTCCTATGTCTCTCTGTGTGACTTTGAGCAAATTACTTGTCTTCTTTAAGTTTCTATTTCCCCATCTGTAATATTGGAATGATTATTATGATAATTATAAAATGTTCCTCTTAGGATAGTGCCAATATGCTATTTCAGCAAAAGAACTGGGTTGTGATGGACCTTCCAAACATTTGAACGAAAATTATGCAATAAGGGCAGATTAAAGGTAAAAATCAACATGAATCAAAAAAACCAAATGTAGAGGTATCTAATTTAACAGTAATTGTAGACACAGAAACAGGGCCCCTAAAATTCAGATGGGAGCTCTGGTAGCATAGTGCCTAAGGCACTTGACTGCTAATCAGAAGGCTGGCGGTTCAAACCCACCAACCACTCCTCGGAAGGAAGATGGGGCAATCTACTTCCATAGTGATACTGCCTCGGAAACCCAAGGAGGGGTCGCTATGGGTCGGGTCCGACTCGACGGCATATAACAACAACAGCAAAATTCAGATATGTTTCTACTTTAGGTAAACTATGCATTCAGATTTAAAAACCAATTGAGGCTTTTAACTGCACCAGGATGAGGTAGAGGATTCAAGGGCTGTGAGTGTCTTGACATTTTGCCTTCATAATGCCACACTCAGCCACTTCCCTAGATTATTGAATCCACTATTCATTTCTTCGTGACTTGAATTAATTTCATCTTTTCCTTCCTTTAATTTAACTAAATATCTGTGGGTTAATTCTGACCAGGGAAACATGATTTTTCTTGAAATATGGGCTGAATTATGTTTCCCACCATCAGGGCTTTGCCAGAGTCTTATATGGCCAAAATGCTATTTGCTAGGCAGGAGTTTTGCATACAAAGCAGCAAATGAACCTGTGGTTGTGCAAGAAAGTAAGTGTTCTCTTGAACAACTTTCCCATTACACAATCCTCTGTCAGCACTAGGTTTAGATGTGGGTGACATTTGTTTGGCTGGGAGAAGGCCACCATCCAGTTCCCCTGTCTACCCAGTGGAGCTCAAAGGGCTGCACTAAATAGACATCTTGGATCAATATGGTAATGGGTCATTTAACAATCACCAATTTTTACAAATGAAACATTTGGAGAAATGACCTCCCTCAGAAATCAATGATTATGGCTGAATCAAGAGCTTTCTTTAATGATGAAAAGACAAAAATATCTTTGATGTTGGAAAATCTTCCTCACTCATGCACATGAAGTGGAAAATTGCAAATGCCTCAGAACATGGAGAGAATACCAAATGGAGCAGGAAGAATGTCTCCTTTGATTCAACCACCTTCCAGCTTCTCATACTATAGAACTCCATGTCAGAAAAATGGGAGAAAAAAATGAGACCTGACTTACACAGTTAAATCATATTGCACCTTGCTAGTTTGGAGGTGAAGGAGCTTTGGTGGTACAGTACATAAGGCATTTGACTGCTAACCAGAAGTTTGGCAGTTCAAACCCACCAGCTGTTCTGTGGAAGGAAAATGAGGCAATCTACTTCTGTAAAAATTTATAGCCTTGGAAACCCAACGGGGGTCGCTATAAGTTGGAATCAACTCAGTGGCAGTGAGTTTGGTTTTTGGTTTCAGTTTGGAGGTGAAGCACCTTCATCAGCCCTGTGAGCCCAACTCATGCCTTGGGCCAGGGCTGCCTAAAATGAAGAGGCCAAATAGCAAAGTTGGTGAGTGTCTTCCTTAATTAGTGATCTTTCATAGCAGCTGAAAAAATTAGTAAGCATTGATATTTGCTTTTGCACAAGAAAACACACAATGACTTTTAGTGAAATGTGAAGAAGTGCACTGAAATTCTGTATATGTATGTAATTATATGTTATATATACAAATATATGGGGACATTGGTAGTTCAATGGTAGAATTCTGACCTTTTATGTAGGAGATTCAGGTCTGATTCCCAGCAAATGCACCTCAACCACATCACCACCCATCTGTCAGTGAGGCTTGTGTGTTGCTGTGATATTGAACAGGTTTCAGCTGAACTTCCCAACTAAGGTGAACTAGGAATGTCTGACAATCTACTTCCAAAGATAGGCCAACAAAAACCCTTATGTATCACAAAGTCTGATTCACAACCAAACATGGAGATGATGAAGGACCAAAAAGCATTTTATTCTGTTGTGCTATGGGTCACTGTGAGTTGTTGTTGTTGTTAGGTGCCATCAAGTCATCTCTGACTCATAGCAACCCTATGCACAGCGAAATGAAACACAGCCTGGTCCTGTGCCAGCCCCGCAATCTATGCTATACTTGACTCCATCACCACAGCAACTGTGCCAATCCATCTCATTGAGGGCCTTCCCCTCCTTTGTTGACCCTCCACCTTATCAAGCATGACATCCTCCTCCAGGGAATGGTCCCTTCTGACAACATACCAAAGTAGGTGAGATGAAGTCTGACCATTCTCGTTTCCAAGAAGCATTCAGGCTGTGCTTCCTTCAGGACAGATTTGTTAGATCTTTTAGCAGTCCATGGTACTTTAAGCATTCTTCACCAGCACATCTCAAAAGCGTCAATTCTTCTTCTGTCTTCCTTATTCATTGTCCAACTCTCACATGCATATGAGGTAATTGAAAGTACCATGGCTTGTGTCAGATGCACCTTAGTCCTCAAGGAGACATCTTTGCTCCTCAGCACTTGAAAAAAGGTCCCTTGAAGCTGACTTACTCCGTGCTATCTATATATTGTCTGAGGGAGCTCTGGTAGCATAGTGCCTAAGACACTTGACTGCTAACCAGAAGGCTGGTGGTTCAAACCCACCAGCCACTCCTCAGAAAGAAGATGGGTCAATCTACTTCCATAGTGATACTGCCTCAGAAACCCAAGGAGGGGTCGCTATGAGTCGGGTCTGACTTGACAGCACATAACAACAACAACAACATATGTTGTCTAATGTCCTGACTGCTGCTTCCAATGGCATCAACTGTAGAACCAAGCAATGTGAGGTCTTTGACAACTTCAATCTTTTCTCCATTTATCATAATGCTGCTTATAGATCCAGTTGTGAGAATTTTTATTTTCTTTATATTGAGATGTAATCCATACTGTAAACAATCTTCATCAGTAAGTGCTTCAAGTCATCCTCACTTTCAGCAAGTAAAGTTGTGTTGTCAGCATATCACAGGTTGTTAATGAACCTTCCTCCAATCCTGATGCCATATTCTTCTTCATATAGTCCAGCTTCTCAGATTATTTGCTCAGTGTATAGACCGAATAAGTATGGTGAAAGGATACAACCCTGACACACTCCCTTTTTGATTTAAAACTATGCAGTGTCCACCGTGGGTTAGTGGGTGACTTAACAACAATTAACAACAACAACCATCGATTGAACAGCAATTCAACTAACTGCTACTTATCCATAACCTGAGGATTTGTCTAAAGATCAATGAAAGAGAAGCTTCTTTGCTTCTCTCCATAGCATTACCATTTTAATTTCAATCAATGAAGAAGTTAAAACAATAAAATCAATTCTGGGAGATCACTTTTTATGTGGATGTCTTCAACAGTTCTCTAAATTAAATATTAAACAGAATTTCTAGCCAACAATGAACACTATTTATTGACCATTAACCATTGTGTACACACAGAGTGCTTTGGCAAATTTTTTACAAACCTCTCATTCGCTAGTGATTAAGAATGCTAACTTGCCCTAAAGGAAAACTATTCTATTTTTGTTAAATATTTGATGAGTAATTAAAGTTTTTATGACAAAGCCCTGTCTACTTCAATTGATGAAGGGAAAGTTATTTTGAGAAACACCTGCTATCGTTTCAAATTTCTTTAGCAGTTGATATGTCTTGGCCAGAGTTTGCCTCATGTTCTGTAAACCATATGTGTGAGGAGGCTTGACCTGTTTAAAGGATCTGGAACACTTACTTGTGGTTAGATCTCCTCTCCTTCCTTGCTTTGATTTCTCTAGGAGTCTTGCAAGGAACTGGTTACAGGGCTAACAGTAACTTGAATATCTTATGAGTGAAATCCTGACACTTTCCTGGTCTTCCCCTTTTGTACCCTGGGCCACATACATGCTCTGCGCATTGTTTGTTCACCTTCCAGGATCTCCCAACTCCACACTAGCCCTGCTTTTCCTGCCCCCTGGATTATCCTAGTCCATTTCATGATCCTCAAAAGGTGAATGCCTTAACAGAACAACTTCCCCACTCTCTTTAATTTTTCCCATGACACAACAGGTACATAAAATGGTAAAGGAACATTAAATGCCTCTGCAAAGTCATCCTCTTTTCCCCTTCCCATTCTTTTTCTTCCTTCCTGCCCCTTCCCTCTCATTTCTACTATCTGACCTATACCAGTCTAAACTGCCTTCCAAGGATCTCTGTTTACCAAGAAGCAGTCATGTTTAAAAAATAAATAATTAAAAAACTCACTGACGTCAAGTCAGATCCAACTCATAGCAAACCCTCCTTGGGTTTCCAAGGCAGTATCACTACAGTAGATTGCCCAATCTTCCTTCTGAGGAGTGGCTGGTGGGTATGAACCACCAGGCTTTTGGTAGCAGAATCTATAGACAGCCTGAAAAGAGTAACCTGGCCCAGAAAATTAAAAATAGGGAACTTGGAGCAGGGCTAGTCATACCACATAATGACCTTTGTGGCCATGATTTTTCCTTGTGGGCCAGGTTATCTAAGCAGGGTGATGTGGTGGAAAGGGCATGGACCAGGGCTGAGGAAACTGAGTGCCCAGTCTGAGATTTAATTTTTCCATCCTACTTATAAACTAGTAAGTAAGCCTGTGACTATTCTGTGGATGCTTACAGAAGACATGAGTCTGCTGGATCAGAAATAAAGACCTTTGTTACTCATAACACTTACTTATTACTCATAACACAGCAAGGTGTGTCACCATTAGTTTATTTCTGTTGGCTTCTCTTGCCCTCGGATTCCAAAGCAGCACCCCAATAGTGTAAAATGGTAGTAGTAGTAGCATGAGAATCGTTCTAACTTCAGGGAGGATAATGAGCAAGATCAGCACAAGGCTGATTCCTATGAGGTGAAGGTTAGACATCCCTCTACTCTAACCTTGTTACCAATTCAAACCCCAACCATCCCTCCCCCAGCACTCTCTATTTCTATTCTGGTCAATAATCTGTTGCAATGGCCACACAGAATTCACAGACCATACTTGTAGTTAAGTAGTTTATTAAGGAACAGGATACAACTCAGCATCAGGATCAAGAAGCATGTAAGTCTGGAGGGCTCTCCTAAAGTGGAAAGCACAACCCTCCCTTCTTTAGTGTAGGACAGCTCTCTCAGCCCCTCTTGGCCATGCAAGCAAGCAGGCCCTTCTTTCTCTGCTGTGCATGCATTCTCTCAGCCATGCAAACCTCCTCTCAGCACCCTCAAGACAGGCCTCCTCTTAGCACTCTCAGAACAAGCTTCTCTCAGCCACCTCAGGAAAAGTCTGTTGCTCATCTTCCGGGACAGACATCCTGTCAGGCCCCTCAAGACAGGATTCCTCTCAGCCCTTTCAGGGCAGGCCTCTCTGTCTTTGGCCTCCCTGCCTCTCCACTGCTTACTTACCAGTTCATAGTCAGTGTAGCAGTTTTTGTCAGCTCTTAGCTGCATTCCTAGTAGCGGGTTTCGGCTGTCACCACTGTCTTTACCACCCCTTCAGGCCTCTCATTGTCTTCAGTGTTATAATCCTTGACTCAAGTTACAACTTTTTTAGGAGATTTCTCACCTCCTTTCTCTCTGCTTCCTCTCTCTTCTTCTCTTGCCTTTTTTCCTTTATACTTCTTTCTTCCATCTCTTTCTGTCTGAAAACCTTAGTAGGGTTGGCTGCATATATAAGCAAACTCCTGGTCAATTTGAAGGCATGGCCCTCCCACCAGGGTCACAAACTAACCAATTCCCTCGTGGTAGGCATAAACACTTCACTTCCATAAGTACCTTATAGTCCCTTCATTTGCTAAAGTATACTGGCCAATCCCTGCAAGCTGTGTAAAATAGACCAATCACAGGGCAGACTGCAGCCAGACAGAGAGTATGGCTCAGGTTGTTTACAACTTGCCTAGGAAATGTCAATCAACTTGGAAAAAAGGAACAAAACCTCTGGAGTAGGAAACTAGGGCAAAAGTAACTCCTCAAGGCTCAAGGGAGAAATCACTTAAGCTATTTTTTCCCAAGAACAAAGGCAAAAGACTACATAAAGAAACTCATTTCACCACAAATGGACACACACAGGAAGTGGGTCTGTGTCACAGCTGAGGAACACTGGGCTTGGGGAGTCTACTGCTTTTACTGTGAAGAGTAAGAAAGTCTGCTGTTTGGGTAGGACAGGGTGTTGCCCAAGGTCATCAGCTGCATGGATAACCTTAAGGAATGGCCTGGTGGGGGTGATGACCAGGGCCTTGCCATCTTGACACACCTTGGGAGCACAGGAGGCCCCAGGATGACCATGTCACCCAGCATTGGCTTCCAGGTCCAGTCCCAGACCCATCATTAGCCAGCTTTGTGACTTTCAGCAAGCCACAGAATCCTCAGTTTGCTTATGATAATTATAATATGAATCCCATTTGTCTCACAGGGCCATTATGAAAAGCAAAGAGACCATGTGGGAGGCTGTAGTTAGTAAAGTCTGAGGAAACAATGAAGGAACTAGCTTCCTGTTTGGAATTTTATCTTGGCAGATATCAGGGCAACATGGAATCCATAAATCAACCAGAAGAGTTGTATTTCATAAATACATTTGAAGATCAGGTTCAGCCTGTGCTTATGCTGGAGGCTCAAGTTCTCTCCAGCTTTTTGAGAAATTCTCTACAGAGAAACCTCACCAGTGGTGGTTCCCCAATCTGACACTAAAAGCTAAGCATTCCAGGAGCTTCCTCTCCCACCTTCTCTTCCTATCCCATTTCCCATTATAACTTCTTTGTCCTACATCCGATGACCTCAGATCTCTGTCCTAAAGCAATTCAATTCTAGTTAACATGGGCCGAGCGGAGCCCTGATTGTGCAGTAGTTAAGTGCTTGGCTGCTATTCAAAAGGTTGGAACCCACCAGCAGCTCTGAGGGAGAAAGATGTGGCAGTCTGCTTCCATAAAGGTTATGGGAAAACTCTATCAAGCAAGAGAAGACTTGATGGCAATGGGTTTGGTTTAGGTTTAATGTGGATCAGTGAACTGTAGACCTCACAAGGTAGAGTTACAAATGATATACTCACTGGAAAATCTTTACCAGAGACATTACATTTAAAAAAAAAAAAAAATCATACTAACTTATAATTAAATCTAACATAGAAGTCTAAATGTAATTATTTTTCTTCAAAAGTTTCAACAAAAGTGTGAAAAGGGTAGATAGAAATAGAAGCATGTGTAATCCATGAAATACACAAATTTTCTGTAGGAGGCTGAATTAAAAAGAATCTAAAAGTGAAAATGTCAGGATTATTAGAGAAAAGTCTTAGAAGAAAACCTGCAATTCCTTCTAATTAGACCCAAAGCTGTCAATTTATCTGCCCAGATTACTGGCTAAAGTCTCTATTCTAATAACCACTTCATATTTATACACAACCACACCACATTAGGGGGCTCTGGTGGAACAGTACCTAAGACATTTGACTGCTAACCAGAAGGCTGGTGGTTCAAACCTACCAGCCACTCCTTGGAAGGAAGATTGGGCAATCTACTTCTGTAGAGATACCACCTCTGTAGAGAAACCTAAGGAGGGGTCGCTACGAATTGAATGACTCAACAGCAGTGAGTTTTTGGAGTTTTACACCACATGAACACATCAAAATATGTATGCCCTTATGCTGATACTATGAACTAGATGAAATGGGGATAATTATCCCCACTTTTAAAATGACCAAACTGGAACACTTACAGGCTAAGTAACTTTCTAGGATTAGATTTAACAAGGGGTGAAGTTGGAGTTAGACCTGGGTCTTCTGTCTCATTTAATAGAACTCAAGTTCCATTAAATGTTAAGTAACTTTCTAGGATTAGATTTAACAAGGGGTGAAGTTGGAGTTAGACCTGGGTCTTCTGTCTCATTTAACAGAACTCAAGTTCCATTAAATGTTAAGTTCCATTAAATGACAGTTGTGTGCCTATCTCTGAAGCCTCCATTTCATTTGTGAGAAATGCCTGAAGGTCTGCTCAAACAAGGAAAAGAAAAGCAACTCAGTTGCTTTAAAGAAGTACAGGCTGATAGAGATAGACACCACATACATAGCTAGCTAGACAGATGGGTAGTATGTATGTAGGTAGGTAATATGTATGTAGTTAGGCAGGTAGCTGGATAGATGGGTAAGTAAGTAGGAAACAAACAAACAAACGTGCACACGTGCCATAAATATTTAAGACAACTTAGAAAATACATAAATGGATGGGTCTATTTCTGGGTTTTCAATTCTGTTCCTTTGGTCTATCTGTCTATCATTGTACCAATACCATGCTGAAAGGTCCAAAACCCATTAAATGGAGAAGAGCTAGTCTCTTTAACAAATGGTGCTGGCAAAATTGGATATCCACTAGCAGAAAAATGAAACAAGACGCATACCTCACCCCATACACAAAAACAAACACAAGTTGGATCAAAGACTTAAGTGTAAAACCCAAAACTATCAAATTCATCAAAGATAAAATAGGGGCAAATCTAGGGGCCCTAATTTATGGCATAAATAGACTATCAAGCATAACCCAGAATGCACAGGAGGTAGAAGAGAAGCTAGATGATTGGGGCCTTTTAAAAATTAAAGCCTTATGTGCATCAATAGACTTAGTCAAAAGGGTAAAATGAGAATCTACAGATTGGGAGAAAATATTTGCCTATGACATATCTGACAAAAGACTTATCTCCAAAATCTACAGAAATCTTCAACACCTCAACACCAAAAAGTCAAACAATCCAACTCAAAAATGGGCAAGGGACATGAAGAGACACTTCACTGAAGAGGATATGCTGGCAGCCAACAAACATACGAGGAATTGTTCACGATCTTTAACCATTAGAGAGGTGCAAATCAAAATAACATGAGGTATCATCTCACCCCAGCAATAATAGCAAAGTTCAACAGGACAGAAAATTATAAATGCTGGTGAAGTTGCAGAGAGATTGGAACTCTCATACACTGCTGGTGGGACTGTAAAATGGTACAGCCATTGTGGCAAACGGTATGATGTTTCCTTAAAAAACTGAAAATAGAAATACTATTTGAACCAGCGATTCCATTACTAGGAATATATCCTAAAAAGGTGAGAGCCAGGACAAGAACAGATATATGCACACCCATGTTCATTGCAGCACAATTCACTATAGCAAAAAGATGGAAATAACCTAGATGCCCCTAGATGTCAACAGGTGACTGGATAACCAAACTATGGCATATTCACACAATGGAATACTATGATATATTAAAGAACAATGAAGGATACATGGATGAACCTGAAGGACATTATGCTGAGTGAAATAAGTTAATTGCAGAAGGACAAATATTGTACGAGCCCATTACTGTAAAAAGTCAAAGCAGGGTTTGCTTAGGGAAGGCAACTAACTTAGTAGGTTACCAGGGAGGAGAGGGAAAGAAGGGGGATAATTTTGGGCTAGTTAGGGGCCACACACTGAGGTGGGCAAGGGGAAGGATGATATGGAAAGAGGCTGTGACCCGCATAATAACACTGAGGAAAGGGAGGACACCAAATTGTGCACATAAGATATAGATGACAGAGGCTAATACCAGTATATCCACAATACTGCATTACCATTAACACCAAGCACCAGGCTACAGATAAACACATAGACAACTGAGATCAGATGGGAGCCAGTGAACAGGATTATACTCTAGACCAAAGATAGATTCAGCTGTGGCTAATCTTGCACAGATACCAGTGATACAAAATACTATGAATCATTACAGAAACAATAGAAGACAGACAAAGCACAACCCCTCATAGACAGCCAGACACTGTGGGAGAGAGATCCAATGGATCTGGTGACCCAGGACCATGGTATTGGGGGACACCAGACTCAATTGGCTCAAAAAAATACATAAAAATCTTGTTTCACAACCTACATTGGTGAGTAGTGACTGGGGTCTTAAAAGCTTTCGAATGGCCATCTAAGATTCAGCTAATGGTCTCCTATCACAGGAAGCGAAGAAGAGCAAAAAAAAAAAAAAAGACCAAGGACATTTGGAAACAAGCAGCCCTAGGACGTGATGGACCTTGAGACCAGAAGAACTAGATGGTGCTCAGCTATCAATGCCAACCATTCAGGAAGGGATCAAAACTGGAGATCCTGGAAAGAGCAGGAGGAAAAATGTGAAACAAAATCCAAAAACACAAAAATGACCAGAATTACTGATCAGATGGAGTCTGGCGGGACCCCTAAGACTATGGCCCTAGAATATACTTCAGGCCTGTAATAAAACTCACTCCCAAGGGCTGGCTATCAGCCCAATAGTAAATAAGATGTACATGCAGACGGCTCAACCCAGGGTGATACACCCACATACTCTACAGAGATACATCCCTTGGAGCAATTGGCCATGGGGCACCAGAAGGACAACAGTCACACAGAGGAAAAGTAGGACACACAAAGGGCATGGGGGTGTGGCTGTTTATTGGGAAAGGAGAGGAGTAAAGGGGATTAGGGTTGGGGATGGTAATTGTGGAGTGAAACCAAATGTACATGAAATGTTGTATATAAAACAAATTCTGCTCTGTAAATTTGCATCTAAAGCACAGTTTTTAAAAAAAAGAAAGAAAATACATAAATGTAAATAAATATAAAACATAAAAATACATAATAAAGGAATCAAAATCAATTCAAAGGAGCAAATAAATGAACCAAGGTATGATAGATGCTAAAATTGGGGGCAAAATTCAGTCCTGAGTTCACTGTGATCAGTATGGGATGTTACTTGTGACTATTAAGTTAATATAATTTGGGAAAACTAGTCTTTTCCTGGCCCTATGGATTATTATAAGAATGACATATAATATGGCTTTAATATGATAGATAAAATCCTCCACTATGCTTTCATAAAATACTCAGGTTTGTTCTTCGAAAAAAAATTTATGTTAGCTGCCCTGTATAAAAGCTGAAGACATGGCATTAAATCCTAAGTCAGTGGGAAGCTGATATAATGAGATCCAGATACATTACTTTCTGGTGATCTAACTCAGCTAACGTGTACGTGATCTTGCACCCTGGTTTGTATCTCTTAACATTTAATTCTCAGAGAAAGGAAAAGCCCTCAGCATTTAGGCATCCAATGCCCCATAAACATCCCAGGAAGGAACTGCAGATACACTAGAATCATATACTTAGTAGTTAGGAAATCAGGCAGCAAAGAAAAGGAGGACAAACGGGAAAAAATAACAGGAGTTATGTTTTTATAGTCTATGTGAAATAATACAAACATATTCCAAGTGCCAATTTCATCAGCTTCTTGGAGGCTTTGATTTTTTTTAATCCACTTGGAAGTGTCTACATTAAACCACACTTAACTTCTATGTTTGTTTAGTTGATTCTTTTTCTGGAATCTCTCACTGTCATTGTCTATTTGACATTATTCTCTTGAGCCCATTCCTTCAGCCACCACCTGCCTACTTACTCTCACATTCCTTCTTCCAATGGAAATAAATTTCCCTTTCAAGTCCAGCTGCAAACCAGACCAACAGGTGTATTCTCTGAAAAAATAAATGAGGAAAGAAGATATAAATTGAATTGTGCTTGAATAAATATATATTCAATTCAACAAATATTTATGGAGTTATGTGTATGCCAGGAATTGGGCTGGGTGTTGAGCTTTCAAAGATGAATGAGACACCTCCGTTTCCATTCAATGAGCTCACAATTGAACGGAGAAGAGTGCATTGTTGCTAGTTAATTCTTACCAGGAAATCAATCCTTGAGCAAATACATTAACTCACTCTGTCCTATGAGTGCTATAATAGAGGAATGAATGGTACAGCATGAATAGGGGTGGGTTCATTTAGATCCAAGGATGGGTAAATTTTCAGAGGGTTAATTAATTACCTATTTAGCAACCATTCCACTGCTCCTTTTCCTTGCTAACAGGTATCCATCCGTCTGAAAAGGAACTCCCAGGGGTAACTCCTGATTAATCCAAGCCAATCATGGTAATTCCATCCCTCTTGCCAAGAATTGAAAATATGACCAAATAGATGTGAAATGAAGTCTGCTAGGGGGACTTCTAGGAAAACTTTCCTCATCCTTAAGAAGAAATATGCCTTGTTCCCCTGATCCTATTGTCTGCATGTGATGACTGGAGCATCAGCTGTCTTGTGATTGTGGGGGGTACTTACTTGAGGACATACACAGTTCGTTACCTGGTCTTTGTATGTATGGATGGGTGAATGGGCATGTGTGGGTATGGGCTTTTATCTACAACATATAAACTCCTTAAGAACACAGACTAGGTCTTACACATTTTTCTGTCCCACAGAATCTAGGATATAGTGCCTGATAAATAGAAAACATCACCTAAATGTCTCCGAATAAATCATACATAACAATCCTATTTATAACATTTTTATTAAAATCATATATTAGTGTATAATAAATAATTTTACTAAAATTTTAACAAACATATATTATACTTCTAGATATGTAATTACAAAAATTTTTTAAAATACAACCCAAGATTAATTTAGGCCTGTGATGTCTAATGTAGTAGGCACTTGACATAAATGGTTATTTAAAATTAAGTTAATTAAAATTAAATAATATTAAAAATTTAGTTCTTCAGACTGAAAGAACTGGATAGGGCCCAGCTACCACTATTGAATATTTTGATCAAAGATTCTATTGAAGAATCCTGATCAAAAGGGAGAAAATGCAGAACAGAATTTCAAATTCTTATAGAATCCAGAATTTCTGGATCCATGGAGACTGGATGAACTCCTGAAACTACTGCCCTGTGGTAATCTTTAAACCTTACACTGAAAATATCTCCTGAAGTCTTCTTAAACAAAACAACAGTTTAGCTTAACTAGTAAAGAATGTCTGCCTTGGGCATTAAACTCTCTTAAGATCTAGCTATATAAGATCAAATTAACAGCAACTCAAAAGTTTAGATAGGAAACTTAGGAAGCAATGAGTTTGTGTTAATAGAGGAGGAACAACTCAGAAAAGGAGGGTAAGAATGGTTGCACAATTTGAAGAATGTAGTCAACGTCATTGAATTGTATATGTGAAAACTGTTAAGTTGGTATATGTTCTGAAATGTATATTCTCAAAAATGAAAAAAATAATAATAATTCTTCAGTCACACCAGCCACATATTAAGTGTTTAATAGCCACACATGGCAAATGACTACCATACTGAACAGTACAACAATAGAACATTTCCATCATCATAAAAAGTTCTATTGAATCTAGAAAGTAGTAGTGAACGTGCACTATTCACTATTGACTCTAGTCCCGTGCCTGGAACACACTGGGCGCTCAATAAATGTTTCTCAAATGAGAATGAATGAGTAATATTGACCATTCCAGATATTACAAGAATAGCCAAGATAAAATATGACAAATCTTATCCTATCAATGTAAGTAAGAGAAATGAATGAATATTTGCATATGAAAATTTAGTGTCCCAGTGGTCAATAAGGTTGATATCTATAAGAATATCTCTAGAAAGGACAGCAAAATGTTCTCGCCGGCAGACTTCATAAACACAAATGCACACTCATCCACAAAGCTGAGCCTGAGCTGGGTTTATCAGCCTAAGCAAGCACCTATCACATCCTGACTGAACTGCACAGGCTTGTGGTTCACAATATTTTTTTTACATTTGTTTTCACGGACTTCCTAAAGGTAGCTAGCTGAGCCAATGTTCTTTTCAGAGCTTATGTCCAATCTCTATTCTCTTATATTTCACCAAGAAAGTACACTATGAATGAGAGATTTGATACGGTTCACTAAGATCCTATTGATTAAAATGCTGCCATTAGTGCTGGTGCAGACATCAAAGCCAAACAGGTCTGAGCTTGAAGGTCTTCGCCTCCAACTTTGCTGCTCAACACCTGCTGAGAAGTCCCCACAGTTACCTCAGATTAGGACCCTGACCTGCTGCCCCCCCCCCATTTTTCTTTTATTTTGGTATATTTGTTTTATTTTGTTTTTAATGATGTCACACTTCAATGCAGGGCCATCAATTGGGGAGGGAAACTGAGTTAAAGAAGTCAGAGTAGAGAACAGACGGTTCCCTGAGACTGTCACCCTGAGACACTCTTTAAACCTAGAATTGAGCTACCCTCTGGGACCACCATTTAGCAAAATAGCAAAATGGCACATAAAAATAAAAAATATTACCTGTAAGTTCACTGTTAAAAACCATCAGCATGAAACCAATTACTCAAAAGCAAGGTGAGAAGATCAGGGGACAGGGAAACTAGAGTACTAGAAAGGGAATAAAGAGAATGCTGACTGCTAAAACGACAAGGAGGCCACATGTTCTCACCTCCTCTAATCTCACAAGAGGAAGACAGGATTACCAGCAGTAACCCAAGGCCTATTACTGCAAGGCTAGACATGCTGCCTCCCTCCAGCCCTTTCACCGACCGTTCCTCCCAAAGCACCCACCACCTCTCTCCTGGGTTCGATAATTCACTACAGTGGCCACACAGAACTCACAGATTATGG
>NW_006921819.1:782425-788641 GCF_000298275.1 Orycteropus afer afer | reverse complement strand
GTGGTAACTTCCCAGAACATTATATTGTGCCACGCCCAACAGAAATAACCCAGGTGGGCGACTTTAAAATCAGGATCTCCTCAGTTGCTAATAGCAATTCCCACCTTGGAGTTTACAAAGACTTATGGGTAGAAAAGCCACACTAAGTAATTTACTATACTGCACTGACACATTGTGATAAATGGAACTAATGTCACTGAACAATTTGTGTGGAAATTGTCAAATGGAAACCTAACCTACACTTTCACTAAAAACTCAAAATAGTGTGCAAAAAAAGGGAGACAGAAAGTCAGCCTCTAAAGACCAACAATTTGCTCATAGAAAGGGAAATAAAGGGTGTGTCTCCTCTCTGTATGCCTGGGAGACCTTAGAAGTGTAGCAAGCTTTGCTTCTTGTCAAAAGGCAACAAGGGCCAACCCAAAGAAGACCACTAACTGTCCACATTGGTGACCTGGGAAGCATTTGAGTGGTGGAAGAATTGGTCAAGTAAACTTTTTTTTTAAAAAAAAAAAAAAGGGACATTATCTGAGGATGACGGATGGGTGAGAGTTGAGGTGAGAGAAGGAGATGGGACTAGAAGCTTATCTTGCCAAATGTTCTGGGCTGATGTTCTCATACTGTTTGTATGAGGATGGAACCAAGCAGCACACATGGGGCAGCAAGAGACTGAGGAGAACAATTTTTACCTGGAGTCATACAGATACCCTTAGGAAATAAACCAAAACATTCATGCTAGACCAAGAGAAAAAGAAAAATTGAAGAGAAGGAAAGATAAGCAGGGAGCACAGTACATGTGGTCCATGCACCCCACACAAGGCCAGGTGAAATTACAGCTGGCAGCATATTGCAGCTAACATATGGACACTTACCCAGGTAGGGCGAGTTAAGGAAGGGCATGTCTTCCCAACTCATTTTCCACATAGGACACCTACACCTTACCAGCAAGCCCAGCCCCTGACCTAATCCATTTTCTGAATGGGTCAAGTGTCTGGCATCTTTGTAGTATTCAAAACAAGAGCATTGGAGTGAAACAACATAATTTGAGTCCCAACTCTCCCACTTACCTGCAGAGTGACTTAGGTCAGGCCCTCAGGCAGTGCCCAAGCCACCTCACCTTTAAAATGGGAACAAGAACATGCACCTCAGCTAAGCCTGACTGAGGGAACCACTGTGTTTCTGACAAAGAGCCTGGCCACAGCAAACCTCTATGAGGGAGAGCTAGCCCATCTTTACACACTGTGTTCTTCAAGGCCCAGTCCTGGCTGGCCTTCTAATTACATCCCAGATTGAGTCAAGAGAAAGAAGCACAACTCTTAGGCAGTAGTTCTTGACTGCCCCAGAAGATGGTCTGGTCATTGTGATTCTAGGGGACTCTGCCTGTCCATCTCCTCCATCCCAGCAGTCCTGTCCTGCCCCCTGGGCATCCCACTGTGCCTGGCTCTCTCCTCCCATGGGCTATGACTGGCCTCCCAGTGACCTCACTTCTCTTCTCCCAGATAGCTTTTTCCTTCCCTTCAGGCATTGCCCTCCACCACAGGATTCCTGACTCTTTGATAAAATGCTAATGTGTGTGCGGGAGAATTTGTGCATCCAATAGGGCTGAATTTAACAGGGCAAAGGATAAGGAACTAGGCCTAATTCCATGTTTCTCTTTCATAACTGCTAAGAGAGCTTCAGACTTGAAAAAGAGTCTGTGTTTATAAAAATGACCCAGGACAAGGAGGTCGATTTTATCACCTAATAACGCATTTGTATACCTATGCTTAAGACACACTAAACAAAAAGCTTAGCAGTTCAAACCTACCAGTCATTCTGCTGGAGAAAAATGAAGCAGTTTACTTCTGAAAAGATTTACAATCTTGCAAACCCTCTGGGCAATTCTACTTATAGGATCACTATAAATCAGAATTGACTCAATGGCAGTGGGTTTACCTACACCTCTCTCTGGGGTGATATAGGACCCCAATTACATTGCCTTCACTCTTGAAAAACACATGCATGCTACAGGACTCATGGTTCACTCTCACACAGGATTCTGTCACTTGTCACAAATATCAATGATATAACCAGACATAATTTAACATCCTTTATTTAGCCTTCTTGTGTGTTTTTATAGTAATAAATTCTATAAGATATTATTTTACTCAGTACATTCAAACATTTTTATTAGCCCTGAAACAAGCTTTTTGCCTTCTCTCTGTATGCCTTCTTTCTGGTCCTCAAGGCATGAACATTTGTCCAATCACAAAGCTTTCCGTGCCTTTATAAATGTAAGTGGTATCGTCATTCTCTACCTCTGTCATCCCATGCTGAAAAAGTCTTAATGGCTTAATTTTCTGTCTTTGGAACTTTACCTGTCAAAAATTCAAAATTACAACTTAAATATTTTAAGACATCTTAAATATTTACCATCATTCATCTGTCATTGTTGTACTGTGATGCTATGATGCTATGACGCCAAATGTTATACCCCTGGTGCTTCAATACCAGTAGGGTCACCCATGATGGGCAGGTTTGTAGAGCTTCCACACTATGACAGACTAGAAAGAAAAGATTGGTGATCTACTTCAGAAAATTAGCCAACAGAACATTTTACAACTCACTTACTTTGGGCATTTCATCAGGAGGGATCAATCACTGGAGGACACCATCGTATCTGGTGAAGTACATGGATTGGCACAATAGCTGCAACAACACACTCCAACATACCAGTGATCATGAGGATGGTGCAAGAACAGGCAACATTTTGTTCTGTTATACATAAGGTTACCATGAGTTTAAGTCAACTTGACAGCAGCTGTTCTGGTTACCTAGTGCTGCTCTGACAAGAATATACCACAAATGAGATGGCTTAAACAAACAGGAGTATATTCTTACAATTTGGAGGCTTTAAGTCCAAGTTCAAAGTGCAAAGCTATAGCGGCTGGGTGAAAGCCCCTCAGCCTTGGGCTTCAGCTCTGCCTCCAGCTCCTGGCCCACTGAAGCTAGAGGCTTTTCTTCACTCAGCTGCTGGCTGCTGAGGCTGCCACACCCAAGGTTGACAAGTAAAAAGGCACAGTCCCAATGTTACCACACGGCAGGCCATTAATTCAAGTCCATTGTAAGTTCCCAGGTTGACAGAGCATGGCAGGCTGCTGAACAACAACATGGCTACATGCAAGGTCCAAGCCACAAGCTCAAGACCATTCCCCAAGGCACCTGCTCATAGTAGATTCCACCATGGAATTGATTACCAGTCTCATCATGGGGAATACTACATCCAGCTGTCCAGCCACTCAACCAGGCCCAGCCAAGTTGACACACAAACTGAACTACCACAATTCCACCCCTTGTCAACTTGGCATCTATACAGATCTTCATTGGGTGGAATCTGTACAGATCTCTCTTACTGGGTGGCTCCAGTCCCCAAGTTCCTCTAAGTAGTGACCTCATCCCCTTGGCCTGGCGGGCCCGTTCCTCTCCTTCTTGGGCATGGCAGCCCCACCCCCTCACCCTTGGGCAATGGCTATGCCTCCATCCCACTAGCTCACATGAATGAGCAGTCCCACACTCCAGAACAAATTTGGTGAAGGTCTGGCTCTGAAACTCAGGGGGCTGTGGTCATTCCACCCCCAAAGGCCATGGGCCAAGCTTTTCAGGCTGAGGCAGCTCTGCTTCCATTTCCTTGGTCTCTCTACTTCTGCCGATTAATGCCAAAGGCAACACACTCCACTGGAAATCTTCTTGCCCCCTAAGCATTCAGCATTCTTGCTCCATGGGCCAGCCAACCTGCTACTCCATTTCATGCCAGTCTTCCTACCAATTAATGCCTGAAGGCAACCCACTCTGCCAGTAAGCTGCCTAACCAAAGTCATCAAGCTGCCTAACCAAAGGCATCAAGCTTTCTCTTCCTTGGGCTGGGAAGGCTGTCGCTGTCTCATGCCTGTCTCTGATCTCTGCTACTGCTGTCTCTCATGCCAGTCTCTTGCTCTGCTCCTGCCATCTGTCATGCTGTATGCCGGGGTCTCTCTGCCAGGGTCTCAGGTCAAGGACATATTCCACTCCTGTTTCCACATTTTAGGTATCTGTCAGAGCAGCACCCCACTCTCTCGGTATCATTTTCTATTTTGGTTACCCAGTACCACTCTGACAAGAATATACCACAAATGGGATGGTTTAAATAAACAGGAGTTTATTCTTACAATTTGGAGGCTTTAAGTACAAGTTCAAAGTGCCAAGCTCTAGGGGCTGGGTGACTATTTGAATATTTTAAGTCATATTAAAATTTTTAACATGAATAAACTTTTTAACTTTTGTTGTTGTTGTTAGCTGCTGTCAAGTCAGCCTCTAACTTATGGTGACCCTATGCACACTGGAACAAAAAGCTGCCCAGTCCTGTGCTAGCCCCATGATCAGTTGTGGATTGAGCCATTAAAATCATAGGGTTTTCATTTCACTTTAGGCATTTATTTTACTGTTAACCACATCTTCTCCCAAAGTTAGTGTTGCAGACATTTAATGATAGTGCATTTGTATAGCATGAGACAAGCTTTAAAGAAATAATCGTTCACATAAAGTTCATAATTTTATTTTACATACTAATTAAGTTATTAGATCAATGCTAAACTTAACTGAACATAGAGTTTTCCAGGTCTAAGAACTTGCTATGAGTAACCTGTAAGGACATAACCAAGTTTCCAAGTTCTTCTGGGATATATTTAGAGGTGAAGGCAGCTTGCATTAAATTAGCCACAAGCAAACTTCCATCATGGTTGGGGAAAATTATTTTGACTGCTAAACTTTAGAGCACACATCAATTTTATGTATCTCTTCCCTGCAGTCAGAAGGAAAAACTATACCTTGCTTTTGCCTTTCGTTACTATAACCAACATAGGATAGGAGTCCTTGGTTTCTTTGTCCTGAACATCTTTTCCCAACATTTTTAAAGCAGTGACTATTTTCATGCTAATAATGAAAGGCTTTATCTTAATGACTCTAACATTCATCAACAAGCATTTATAAGTACTTACCATGTACTAAACACTACGCTGATGTTGTCAGCTGCTGTTAATTCAGCCCTGATAGTGGTCTCATGCACAATGGGAATGAAACACTGCTAGGTCCTATGCCATCCCCATGACCAGTTGCAGATTGGACTGTTGTGATCCTTAGGGTTTTCCCTAGCTGATTTTTGGAAGTAGATAACAAAGAATTTCTAGACTAGAATTTCTGCTGAAATTTGTTCAGCATCACAGAAACATGCAAGCCTCCATAAAAAGACCAGTGGTGGCTGCACAGAATCAAACCCAGGTCTCCTGTATGAAAGGTAAGAATTCTACCACTGAACCAACAGTGCTTCACAAGCACTATGCTAGATCCTAGAATATATAGTTAGTCAAATAAAGCCTGCTTTGCTCTAGAATAAGATATATAAACAAATGACTACAGTAATAAAGGAAGGGCCAAGTGCCATAGGAACACAAAGGAGAGGCCACTCATTCAATTCTGGTGAGTTCATGAAGTCTTCAGAGAGATGTGACAATTGAGAAAGACTTAAAAGATCAGTAAGGAGCTCTGGACGCACAGTAGCTAAAGTCAGCTAAACAAAAGGTCTGTGATTCCAACCTACCAGCCACTGCATGGGAGAAAGATGAGCCAGTCTGCTTCTGTCAAAATTTACAGCCTAGCAGGGGTGAGTGTGCCATGACCATGTACAGGGTTGGCAAACAACATTTCTACAAGTGTATTTGTATGTGCTGTAAAAATGTCCAGATATATACTAGAGTTGAGAAGGGACAAGGTTGTGGTGACTTCTTAGTCACAGCCAGCTACCCAGAGGGCATGAGTAGTTGGACCTGTGGGCTCGGGACTATCGTCCTAGGGGACATCAGGCTCAATTGGCATAACATACTACACAAAAACACAGTTCCACATCCTACTTTGGTGAGTAGCAACTGGGATCTTAAAAGCTTGCAAGCAGCCATCAAGATGCAATGATGGGTCTCTCCTCCTACAGAGCAAAGAAGAATGAAGAAAACCAAAGACACATGGAAACAATTAGTCCAAGGGACTGGTAGACCATGCAATCCTCAGCCTATATGACCATGAGACCAGAAGAACTAGATGGTGCCCGGTTACCACTGTCAACAATTCAGAGGGAAATCTGTGTAGGACATCCTGGATAGAGTGGAAGAACAATGTGGAACAAAACTCAAAATCATTGAAAAAAAAAAAAAA
>NW_006921819.1:767127-782014 GCF_000298275.1 Orycteropus afer afer | reverse complement strand
AAAAAAAAAAAAAAAGAAGATTTACAGCCTAGGAAACTCTGTGGGGCAGTTCTACTCTGTCCTATAGGGTCAGATTTGGAAATATTAGTGGGTTTGATTTTGGTTTTGGTAAAAGATCAATAATAATTCCCAAGGCAGAAAGGACAGGATATGGGAGGGAGCATTCCAGACAGAAAATGCCATTCACCAAGACAGAGAATCGAGATGCAAGGACACAATTCTGTTTTAGACATGAAAAGTATGAGATGTCTGCAGCACCTAGAAGCAAGAAGTTTGAGATTAGAGAAGGAAATAGGCCAAGCTAGAGGCTTGAGCTGCATTATCAGAGTAAAATCAGCCTCATATGGACAAGGTAAAGCTTTCAAGACCTCCATTTGCTGACATTGCACCACTCAAATTGAGGAGAAACAGCGGCAAGCATCCATTAATAATCAGAACATGGAATGTATTAAGTATGAATCTAGGAAAACTGGAAGTTGCCAAAATGAAATGGAACACATAAAGATTGATATCCTAGCCATTGTTGTTGTTGTTGTTATGTGCCGTCGAGTCAGCCCTGACTCATAGTGACCCCTCCTTGGGTTTCCAAGGCAGTATCACTACGGAAGTAGATTGACCCATCTTCCTTGTGAGGAGTGGCTGGTGGGTTTGAACCGCCAGCCTTCTGGTTAGCAGTCAAGTGCCTTAGGCACTATGCTACCAGAGCTCCCTATCAAGGTCATCAGATGAAAAGTAGTGGGCCTGGACACCTAGGTTGTTTCCATCTTTTGGCTAGGCATTAGTGAGCTGAAATGGACTGGTTTTGGCCATTTTGAATCAGGCAACCATATGATCTACTATGCCAGGAATGACAGTTTAAAGAGGAATGGCATGGCATTCATCATCACAAAAGATGTTTCAAGATCTTTCCTGAAGTACAATGCTGTCAGTGATAGGATAATATCCATACGCCTACAAGGAAGACCCATTAATATTACTATTATTCAAATTTATGCACCAACCACGAAAGCCAAAAATGAGGAAATTGAAGATTTTTATCAAATTCTGCAGTCTGAAATTGACCAAACATGCGATCAGTATGTGTTAATTATCACTGGTGATGGAATGCAAAAGTTAGAAACAAAGAAGAATCACCGGTAGCTGGAAAATTTGGCCTTGGAGACAGAAATAATGCTGGGACTTGCATGGTAGAATTTTGTAAGACCAAAAACTTATTCATTGCAAATACCTTTTTTCAACAACACAAACAATGGCTGCACATGGGGACTTCACCAGATGGAACACACAGGAATCAGATTGACTACATCTGTAGCAAGAAGTGATGGAAAAGTCAAAACAAGGTCAGGAGCCGATTGTGGAACAGACCATCAACTGCTCATATGCAAGTTCAACTTGAAGTTAAAGACAATTAAAACAAGTCCACGAGAGTCAAAATATGATCTAGAATATATCCCTGCTGAATTTAGAGACCATCTGAAGAATAGATTTGATGCATTGAACACCAATGACTGGAAACCAGATGAATTGTGGGATGACATCAAGAGCATCACCCATGAAGAAAGCAAGAGGTCACTAAAAAGACAACAAAAGAAGAGAAGACAAAAATGGATGACAGAAGAAACTCTGAAACTTGCCCTTGAACAGAGAGTAGCTAAAGCAAATGGAAGAAATAACAAGATAAAAGAATGGAAATGCAGATTTCAAAGAGTAGCATGAGAAGACAAAGTCAATTACTAAAATGAAATGTGCAATGACCTGGAGTTAGAAAACCAAAAGAGAAGAACACGCTCGGAACTTCTCAAGCTGAAAGAATTGAGGAAAAAAATTAAGCTTCAAGTTACAATATTGAGAGATTCTAAGGGCAAAACATTTAATGATGCAGTGAACATCAAAAGAAGATGGAAAAAATACACAGAGTCACTGTACCAAAAAGAACTGGTCGATCTTCATCCATTTAAGGAGGTGGCATATGATCTAGAACCAATGGTACTGAAGGAGGAAGTCGAAGCTGCAATGAAAGAATTGGCAAAGAACAAGCCTCCAGCAATTGATGGAATACCCATTGAGATATTTCAACAAATGGATGCCGCACTGGAGGCACTCACTCAGTTATGCTAAGAGATTTGGAAGACAGCTATCTGGCCAATTGACTGGAAGAGATCCATATTTGTACCCATTCCACAGAATGTGGAAATTATCGAACAATATTAATATCGCACGCAAGTAAGATCTTATGGAAAATAATTCAAAAACGGTTGCAGCAGTATATTGACAGAGAACTTCCAGAGGTGCAAGTTGGATTCAGAAGAGGACATGGAACAAGGGATATCATAGCTGTTGGCAGATGGATCTTGGCTCAAGGCAAAGAATACCAGAAAGATGTCTACTTGTGTTTTATTGACTATGCAAAGGCATTTGATTGTGTGGATCATGACAAATAATGGATAATATTGAAAAGAATGGGAATTCCTGAACACTTGATTGTACTCATGAGGAACCTGTACTTTGACCAAGAGGCTGTTGTCCAAACAGAACAAGGGGGCACCGCATGGTTTAAAATCAGGAAAGGAGTGAGTCTGGGTTTACCCTTTCCCCATACTTATTCAAACTATACACTGAGCAAATAATCTGAGAAGCTGGACTATATTAAGAAAAATGTGGCATCAGGATTAGAGGGAGAATCATTAACAACCGAGATATGCTGATGATACAACTTTGCTTGCTGAAAATGAGGATGACTTGAGGCACTTACTGATGAAGACTGAGGAATACAGTCTGCAGTATGGATTACATCTCAATACAAAGAAGAGAAAAATCCTCACAACTGGACCAATAAGCAGCATCATGATAAGTGGATAAAAGATTGAGGTTGTCAAAGAATTCACGTTGCTTGGTTCTACAATTGAGACCAATGGAAGCAGCAGTCAGGACATTAGATGAAGTGTAGCACTGGGCAGGTCAGCTGCAAAGGAACTCTTTCAAGTGCTGAGGAGCAAAGATGTGTCCTTGAGGACTAAGGTGTGCCTGACACAGGCCATGATATTTCCAATCGCCTGGTATGCACGTGAGAGCTGGACAATGAATAAGGAAAACCGAAAAAGGGTTGATGCTTTTGAGTTGTGGTGCTGGAAGAATGCTGAAAGTACCATGGACTGCTAAAAGAACTAACAGATCTATCCTGGAGGAAGTGCAGCTGAGATGCTCCTTGGAAGTGAGGATGGCCAGACTTCATCTCACCTACTTTGGTCATGTTTTCAGAGGGGACCATTCCCTGGAGAAGGATGTCATGTTTGGTAAGGTGGAGGGTTGGCGAAAGAGGGGAAGACCTTAGACGAGATGGATTGCTACAATGGGATCAAGTATAGCAAGGATCATGGTGCTGGTGTGGGATTGGGTGGTATTTTGTTCTGCTGTGCATAGGGTGGCTGTGAGTCAGAGACAACTCGACAGCACCTAACAACAACAACAAAAGAGGCTTAGAATCAAGATCCCCTGTTTGAAGCCACATGTGTTCTGATGGAAGAGGAGAAAAACAAGAGGGGCATATCAACTGTTATGGAGCAGACTGGAGAAATGGCAGCAACTCAAAACCATTATTATGGAGGCAGGAATATTTCTCTATTTTCTGATAAAACTCTGTGGGTAGATGTAGATACTTCCATTCCTATGGAAATGTCCAAGAAGTCTCTCCCCTCTTTCTCCCTCATCACATTTGCAGTAAATGTCTGATGTCTTGGTCTTTTTCCACTTAGAAAATAAATATTTACTCCTCTCCTGGTTTCCAGGTCCTTTACTTTATTCTTTTGATTATGGCCACTCTAAATTCTTCAATATTTTTGTTTTAAATTGTAAAATTTGTATAAATGGACTCAGTAATTTGTACAATAAGAAAGTTTATAAATAAATAAATATTATTTATGAACTGGGTCATAAATGCACATTCTATCTCTTTAATAAAGCTTTAAAAACGTCTGATTATCTACAATAATAAATAAAAATCCAAAATATTACTCAATGTTGTTTCCAGGTTATTTTATTTGATAAACAAGAAGCAATCTATTTTTACAATGAATTTGCTTTTTGATATTTTTAGATTTCAAACATTTGCTTTACTAATATAACCACATCCTCTCCCAACAAAAATGGCCCAGGGATCCAAGACCATCCAAACATACAGCTGCCAATCTGAGGTCAATGCTATGTTCAGTGAAGTTATTTTTTTCTTTATCCAAGTTCCTGAAATGGTGTTAGCAGAGACAATTTTTCAGGAGAGGGGCTAAAACAAACTGGAATTTTACTCACATGTTTAATAAAAGAATAGGAAGCTGCCTACCACCTTTCATTCTTTGTTCCACTCTGGCACTCAAAAGTCCCCTTGGTCTTTGTGATCTTTCTTCCCATAGCCTCAGCACTCCCAGTGACTTGGACAATTTGAAGACTAAGGACTGATGCCAGGACACTCAAAAGAGGAAAGGCAGAGAAAAAAAAGAAAGAAAGAAAGATGACTTAGAACCCAAGAGTCATCAGAATGGGAGGAAGAGGAACAGTCCTCAAGACATTTGTCCCTTTGCCTCTGTGCCACCCAGATATCCATTTATACCCAAACAATAGTCCAGCCTTCATTCTAACTAACTGGAAGAAACCTTATCTTTACCCAGTTCCCTCCCAAAAGGATTACACAGTCTACCATCCAGGTTTGTCATTGTTTGTCCCCTTGGCCTTGTCACTACGAGAATGTGCAAATTGCTTCCTTCTACATCACAATGGTTTCTCCAAGCTATTGCCACTCTTTCTATACACTTTTCCCAAGTATAGACAAAAGCTCCTCCCTCAGTTTCCCAAGACTAAGAGCAGGCTGTAACTTGTACATAAATGTACTGAGGCCATGGGGATAACAGAAGAGACTTATAAAACAGAACAGAAAAATCTTCAAAGTGAATGCTAGATACAACCATAACCAAAACCAAACTTGCTGCCTTCAAGTTGATTCCAACTCATAGCGACCCCCATTGGGTTTCCAAAGCTGTAAATTGTTATGGAAGTAAATTTCCTCATCTTCCTTCTGTGGAGCAGATGGTGGGTTTGAACCACTGACCTTCTAGTTAAAAGCCAAATGCCTTATCCACTACACCACCGGAGCTCTTTGTATACAACTATACACAATCATATTATTGTGGGCCCAAACCACCAAAAAAAAAAAACCCCCACCAGATCTATTACCTCACCTGCCTGCCTGGAGAAACAGTACCAGCTCTCACCTGGGGTGTCCTAGAGTAAAGATTAAGTGTCTCAATTAGAAAGATGAATTCTATGGCTTACATACCACTCACCCCATTCAGGAGTGCTTTTATTATGTTGTCTCTTCTCAGATTCCAGGGCCCTTGCCTTTCTAAAGATTAACCAGAGGAGAAAAAAGATGTCCTGTTCCAAACCAGCTTTACAGCCCACATAGTGATGTGCAAGTATTTTAGACTTGGTGGCAACTTGGTTTTTTATCATATCATACTAGACAGTTAAATTTTTTTTACTTTTAATAAGAACTGGATCAAAAATGCATATATCTCTTTAACAAGTCTTTAAGAGCATCTAATTATCTACAAATCAGTAACCACTCACCACTCCCTAGACAACATCCCAAGCCGAGACCTAGCCCTACTGGATCTGCTCCAACATTGCACAGGGAGAAAGGAATGACCCAGGGACTCTCCTCCATGCCAGCAGACAGAGAATACTCACCATTCCAGGATCCATGCCTCCATACTGTGATCCAACCATGGGGGGTGGGGATGTAAACTCTTTTTCCAGAGTGTCTAGAGGTAGAGCAGTAAATTTCATCTGATTTTGACCCAGGTCCAACAAACAGAACACAAAGTAGGGCATTTTACCTCTACCTACTTGTGGAATTCTCCTTAATGAACTCTGAGGGGACAAATTAAAGGCCTTTGAGGTCTTTATCCCAAATTAAAATGTAATTGCAAAGAGTAATTCGAACTTCCATTTGGTGCTGTTGTCAGCTGCCATGAAGTCAACCCCCAACTCACAGCAACCCACACACAACAAAATGAAATGCTGCCTGGTCTTGCACCATCCCCATGGTCTGTCAGCACTCAGACTGTTGGATCCATAAGTCCTTCATTGCCTGATTTTTAGAACTCGATCTCAGGCCTTTCTTCCTAGTCCTTCTTAGTCTAGAATCTCCACTGAAACCTGTTCAACATCTTAGCAACACTCCAGTCCCCACTGACAGACAGATAGTGGCTGTGTTTGAGGTGCATTGCCTGGGAATTTAATCCAGGTCTACCCACTTGGAAGGTGAAGATTCTACCACTGAATGATCAATACCTCAAATTTCCATCTAAAAAACAGAAAAGCTGCTGATCATTTAAACCTCCCAGTCCCACGTACCCTCCCTGTCCTTGATTCTCATCAACAAGTTTCCCTTAACATTGAATTCCTCTCTGAGTGGCTCAGAGATCTGCTCTGTCATGCATGGATCACTCCTCCTTTCCTGCCAGCCATCCAGGGAAGGGAATTACTCAATGAGATGCTAAGACTGACCATTCAAAAGCCCTGTGCAATCCTCTTGAAAACAGCAACACAAATTAGGATAAATTTGTCTTGATCTAACCTAGAATCTGAACTACCATCTGCTACCTCCTACTCTGGAACATTTTAAAGATAAGTCTGAAAGCACTTAATATTGAGTGTTGTTTTCATCCTCCTCCTCCTCTCCTTCTTCTCCTTCTTCTCCTTCTTCTCCTTCTTCCTCTTCCTCTTCCTCTTCCTCTCCCTCTCCCTCTCCTTCTCCTTCTCCTTCTCCTTCTTCTTCTTCTTCTTCTTCTTCTTCTTCTCCTTCGAGCTTGTTTTACATTCAACATTACGTGTACATTTAGTTTCATTCCCCATTACCATGTTCAACCCTAATCTGGTCTCCTTCCCTCCTTACCCTGTAATCTTCTGCCTGTGCCCCTCATATTTATGCACTCCTATTTGTTCTGCATTTCCTCAATTATGTTGGTCCTCTGGTGTCCTGTGGTCTATTGCTCTAAGGGATGTATTCTTTTCTTGTAGGTTTCTCCACCAATGGAGAGTCTACCCACAGAGGCATGTCCTTATGCTCCCACTGTCTGGTAACCCATTCATTCACACCCTCAGCAAAAACATACCAACAGTCTTTGAATTCCCACTGGCATAACTTACAAGGGATCTACTGACCCCACACAAAACTGTCTTCTCCTTCAGTAATTTGCTATTTGCACCATAAAACCACCATCAGCAGAAGATACCAGCCTGTGGAATGCCTGCATCAATCTGACAGAAGCTGTGATAGGGAAAATATGCTGTGGATAAATCTGGAAGGAAACTGGCAAATCTGAGTAGTGGAATTATGGGGGGATGATTTTCAAAGTAGTATTTGCTATTCTCATATTGTTTTCACAATAAAATCAGAAGTGAAACTGGACTTCAATCAGATGGCTTGAATTATCACACTGATTTCAAAACTGTGGTTCTCTGGATAAATCACTGAATCTCTATGAACTTCAGCTTTCCTATCTGTGAAATGGGGACACATTGTTGTTTTTGACCCAATAGCCTCCAAAGCCCTTTTGTGGTAAAAGCATCTCAAATTCATTTTGGGGAATAACTTTCCTCAAGTTTTGGCCTCAAGTGCACTCTCTTGATTAATCAGTCTTGGAAGGACTCTGTCACTAGAGGAGCCCCACACAAATGTTCTTTGCATCTGGAGCCTAGTGTCCCAAGGATGAATACCATGAGCTGGTTCTTTTCAGCCTAGTTCTTTAGCTATTCCTTCAATTCTATGAACCCTTCTATGGTCTCCCAATAAATTCAATTTTTGCTTAAGTTAGCTAAAAGTGGTTACTGTTGCTTGCAACCAAAGGATTTTAATTATATTGTATTTAATAATTGCTCTAGCTACTCAAAGATTATTCTCAGAATCAAAGAGACTGTGGATATGAGTGTTTTGCTAACTATAAAGCTCTGTGCACATTCTGGCCTTTTTACTATGTGAAGCCACACTCATCATGTGTACACACTGTACTACACAAATGCTGGGTGCTGTGAAATTCCCATCATGTTGGCCCCATGGAATTTTTAATAAGTTGTGCCAAAGAATCTCCCCCTCAGGAGACCAGAGTGCACACATTTCTGCCTTGCTTGGTCTGCATGATATTTTCCATTTGGCACCAGCAAAGCCTGCAGAAGCATGGTTCAGGGGTCCTTGTGCTAAACTGAGCAGGGCTGCAGGGAACATGAGCTAGATTTATGGTGAATGGATTAGTTTGACTAAATCCCTTCTGCCCTCAGAGAGCAATTAAATAAACAAGGGGAAGACATAATCTCAGAGTAAGCTTTATAGCCTAGAGGATGAGGCATGAGCAGGATGATGCTGTTGCTATAATTGCCTTCATCAAGATGCTTTTTAAAATACCCAGTGGTTGGGATGTTGACAACTGAGGCTACTATCTTCTCAGTTTTCCTTTATGGCTCTCTCCAGCAATGACATGTGTGTCCAGAATCCTAGGCTTGTTCTTTTAAAAGAAAGGGCTTACAGTTAGACTTCGGGGTGGGCTATGGGTCTGCTGAGCCAGATGAAAGACTTCAAAATACCATTTCAAAGTTAAAGATTGTCCAAATGGTTTTTATTGTGCATCAGCAAGAGGAATTTTAAATCTTGAGTGAAATGCTGCCTGAAGTGGACAAAAATGATAACATAAATGACCCTCCTCTGCCTAGGAATTATTTTTGCAGACAAAAAAAAAAATGATTTTTGCATTTCTCTAGTTAGTATCTAGTCTGTGCCAGGCCGGCCTAGGGGAAGACATAAGACTGCATGTTACCTGTTCCAGTATCTGTACTTTCTGCCAATGATTAGAGTTCATTGCATCTCAGATTCTCTAAAGTAGACTATTTGAGAAGAAAGGGACCTTCAAGATCACCTAATTCTACTCAGGTCATAAAAATAAGAAAACTGATAATAAAAGAAGTGGTATGACAATTGAATCTTTACAATCTAGCTCGAAGAATTTCAAAGTAAGCATTGCATTTAGCAGTAAAAAAAGAATGAGGTGTGTGGTTCTAATTCATGGAAGCTGAGACAAGATGGTGTCCTGGTAACACACTCTTCCCAATCCCTCTACAACAGAGAACCAGAAAAACCAAGTGAAACAGATACAAATAATGATCCTTGAACTCTGAACATCACATGAAAGGATAAAGAATTAGACTGAGCACTAATTGGAAAAAGAAATGGAGTGAAGACAGTGATTTTGGAGACAGAAGAAGCTGGGACCCAAAGAAACATGGCCATTTTTAAACACAGAAGGCATTTTACATGTGAGGAGGAACCAACTTCACAAAATCCACACTGAGATAAACACAGTGTGCGGACAGATCTGGAGGGAATCAAGGTGAGCAGAATACATGCTGGATCTAGCAAAATAAAGTGCAGGGAAACAGGTGAGATTTCCACTGGCAGAGGTGATTTCAGAGGAAGGAGGGAGCCAGTTAAAGTCACAAAAAACAACTCACCATTAGTGAACACTAGTCATTTGGATTGAGAGCTCACATGGAGGGGAATATCTATGGGGTTGGAGGTACTGGACCCAGGTGGCCCTCTACTTGATTGAGTCTGTGCAAGAGCTGTATTATTACCTGCATGTGCCCAGAAGGGCATCAAACCCATGCCAGTGAATTCAGACAGGAGATGTGCTTTCTCCACTCTACCTAACACACCTTCCCGGTGACTAGAGCTGAGCCTGCTTCCCACCTCCACCAACTCATTAGCTAGGCATGACCTCCTGGCTGTGCCCCACCTGTCCTTTTCCCCAGCCACCTACTCAGCAGCCCAGCCACCTGTCACAATGAGCCCCTAGCAAACAGAGCCAGTGCCTGCAGCTCTGCATCCCTACACTTGTCTATTGACAGGTTTTATTCCAACAAATTGAGTGAAACAGCAGTCTTCTCTGTCCAAGGTGCTCATGTGCACTAGACTCCTGCCCTTTCCATGAGCACACGCTCCCACAGATCACACCACAGCCACCTTTTGCCACCACTGACAGCTGACATTAACTGTTATAGCTCTTCCCCTCCCTTATTTCCTTTTCTTTTTTTGTTTTTCCTTTTTCCCACTTTTTCTTCCTTTGTATTTATTTATACCTTCCTCTTCTTCATCTTTTATTTTTACCAATCTTTCTTCTCATCCACACCTCTAACTTTATTTTTCATTTTTGTTTTCCTGTTGCATCCAATGGGAGGTAGACATTAATTCTCCACTAGTCACCCATACTTACTGCTCCTATCATCTACAACCATCCCTAACAGGTGAGCACCATCACCCACTCCTGCAACAATGCATCAATGACAGACAGTAAACAACACCTGCCCATCCCACCTGCAGCTCCTCCTCAAGACCAACAAAGGTCCACACTCACATTCCCACAAGTTATCCCACCCACCTAGGTACAAGTGAGGAGCACCCCAGTGCTGCCAACCTAACAACCAAAGAAGGACACCTGCCCTACTCTTCTCAAAAAATTGAAAAACAAAAGAAAACAAAAACCAGGGTGACACAAACCAACATATAATCAACAAATTATAACATATAAAATGTCTCAAAGACAACAGACAATTTCTATTCAAAGAAATGGAACTAAATAGTGCAAGTAAGTGACAAAAATAAAGAACTAAGAAACTTACCCAAGGAAGAACAAGTAATAGAACTACCTGGAAGGAATTCAAAAGATTACATAGATAGATAGATAGATAGATAGATAGAGCTGATATACATATACATATACATATACATACATATATATATATATATGTGTGTGTGTGTATCCCTCCAAGAGCCTAAGGAAACCACAAATAAAATCAAGGAAAATATAGACAATATATTTAAAGAACTTGGGGGGAAAAAAGAGCAAAATGACTAAATAAATAGACAATTAGTATTCATACAAAAACAGAAATCCAGAAGATTAACACTGAAATCACAGAGATAGATAACACATTGGAAGGACAAAAAAGTACAATAGAAACAACTCAAAAATGAGCTAGCCAAATAGAAGACAAATCCCTTGACACTAATTTGTATGAGGAAAAATCAGAAAAGTGAATGAAGAAAGCCTAAGAATTATGTAGGATAATATCAAAAGAAATAATGTACATGTAATTGGAATACAAGAATATTAGGAGGAGGGGGAAAAAAAGTGAAAATTGTCAAAGACTTCTAGCAAAAACTTCCCTAATTTGAAAGATGAAAAACCATCCATCCAAGAAAATTCATACAGTTTATATCCTAAAAGAAAATCACCAAGACAAATCATAATCAAACTTTCCAATACCAAAGACAAAGAAAGAATCTTGAGAGAAGCTTTGGAAAAATGAAATGTTACCTACAAATGGCAAACAATAAGACTAAACTCTCATTTATCACAGAAAGCATGCAGGTAAAAAAGGCAATGGGATGACAAATATAAAACCTTGAAAGAAAACACTTGCCAATCAAGAATTACATATCCACCAAAACTGTCCCTCAAATATAATGGTGAAATTAGGACATTTCCAGATAAACAGAAATTAGGAATTTGTGAAAAACAGATCAGCATTAAAAGAAACGCTAAAAGGAACCATCCCCATATAAACCAACCAAACCCACAACTCCTGTGGCTCCACTTACTGATTGAGAGCCACCACTTCCTTCTGCATCAACTGGCCAACCAAGCCCACCAGTACACGGCAACCAATAAGAGCCTGGTTCACCCTTAACTGCTCTTCACAAACAATTAACAGATCTGTGCAGCCATTCTCATTCTCTATCACACCTGCCAGGAGACAGGTGGTGAATGGATGAGTACTGCCAACTAGCAAATAGAGGAGCACAGTACCTTACTTACTCAGATACATCCAAAAAAAAACAAAGGACATGAAAATCTAGGGCAAATCACTCCAACATACAATCACCAATTAAATATAAAAACAAAAATGTCACAATGTCACAGACAAAATGGACCATCACAGTCCACACAAAGAAGCAAGATAAAGCAATAGAAACAAGGGAGCAGGATACAGACCAAAAACACATCCTTGAGGAAGACACAGAGCTGGAACTAACAGATAAGGAATTCAAAAGAATTATATTAATGTACCTTCAATGGATTGAGAGAAAGATCAAGGAAAATACTGAGAAAGTTGAGGAAAACACAGATAAAACCCAAGAAAACTTTCAGAAGAAAATACAAAAATTAAAAATTAGAAATGATATAAAATCTACAGATAGAAATCCAGAAGATGAATACTAAATTTTCAGAAATAGAAAACACATTGAAAGGGCAAAGGAGTAGAATGAAATCAATGGAAGATAGAATTAATGAGATTGAAGACAAATATCTGAATATTTTTTTGGAAAAGGATCAATCAGAAAAAGATCAGAACAAAATTAAGAAAGCCTGAAATTCATGTGGGATACCATCAAAAGGAATAACCTACATGTAATTGGAATTCCAGAACAGCAAGAAAAAAATAAAACCACTGAGAAAATTGTCCAAGATTTGTGGGAAGAGAACTTCCCTGATATGATGAAAGATGAGAATATATCCATTAAGGAAGTCCAACAAACCCCAAACAAGATAGACCCCAAAAGAAATTCACCAGGACTATCATCATCTGTTTTGGTTACCTCTGTGCTGCCCTAACAGAACATAACCACAAATGGGATGGCTTTAACAAACAAGAGTTTATTCTCTTACAATTTTGGAGGCATTAAGTCTGAGTTCAAAGTGCCGGGCTCTAGGGGCTAGGTGAAAGCCCTTCAACCTTGGGCTTCAGCTCTGCCTCATGCTCTGAGGCTACTGAAGCTAGAGACTTTTCTTCACTCAGACAGCTGCTGGCTGATAAGGCTGAAAAGCCCAAGGTTGGCAAGTAAAAAGGCACAGTCCCAATGTTACCAAACAACATGGTAGGCCAGATGAAGTCCCAAGATCAGCAGGCCATGGCAAGCTGTTGAACAACTTGGCTACATGCAAGGTTCAAGTGTGCCAAAAGGCTAGCAGCCATTCTCAAAGCTTTTCCTTATATACAGGAAGTATACCACATCCCTAAGGCAACCACTCAGCTGTTCACAGTAGATTCCACCATAGAGTTGATTATCAATCTCGTCATGGGGAGTACTACATCCAGCTGCTCAGCCACTCAACCATGTCCAGCCAACTTGACACATGAACTTAACTACCACATCATGAAACTCACCAAAACTAAAGACAAAGAAAGAATCCTGAAACCAGCACAGGAAAAAATGAAAATTTACCTACAAAGAGCAGTAAATAAGACTAAACTCTGATTTCAGCAGAAACTATGCAGGTGAGAAGGCAATGGGATGGTATATATAAAATCCTGAAACAGAAAACTTTCCAACCAGGAATTATATACCCAGCAAAATTGTCCCTCAATATGATGATGAAATTAGATTTCCAGATAAGCGGAAATTAGGGAATTGTTTAAAAACAGACCAACATAACAAGAGACACTCAAGGGAGTCCTTTGCACAGAGAACCAATAATAGCAAACAACAATCAACCATTAATACACATGATGGCATAACCCAGAAACCAATCCAGTTATGGAAGTATCCAAAGTAAAATAAGCTTACAAGATTGTAAATAGGGAAACAGAAACATGAGTTGGCAAGACAGGACAATAACAAAACAAAAAGAGGAAAAAAATAGTGTAGATACACAATTTCTAAATGGTAAGGAAGTCAAGAGAGTTGCAAGATACAATGGACTGTTCTAAACTCAGGAAGAACATTATAAATCACAGAACATTATAAACCTTAAAGAAAAATGAAAAACCTTCACATCACGATAAAAAAGTGGACAAGCACAAATATTTAGTAAACACTAAAACAACAGCAACAAAGTTAATGATAACACAATTCGTAAGCAAAATGAGCTCAGCACAGATAATTATATGAAACAAAGAAACCAGGAACACCACAAAAAAAAAACACAAAACAAAATGACAGTAAAATATTCATACTTGTCCATAATAACACTGAATGAAGATGGATTAAATGCACCTCTTGAGTAAGGAGAGCTGCAGGCTGGATAAGGAAACATAACCCATCAATATGCTGTCTACAAGAGACACACCTTAGAGACAAAAACAAAAACAGACCAAAAATCAAATGTTGGAAAAGGATATATCAAGAAAATGGAGCAGGAGTGGCAAAATTAATCTCTGATAAAATTGACTTTAAAACAAAAACCACTATAAGAGGCAAGAAAGACATTATATAATATCGAAGGATCAATCGAACAAGAAGATATGTCTATAATAAATAGATATATGAAAGAGCCCTAAAATACAGAAATCAAACTTTAACAGAATTGAAAAGACAAATAGATGACTCTACAGTAATAGTAGGAGACTATATATACACCACTTTCAATGAAAGATTAAAAAACTGGGAAAAAAAAGTTTAAAAAAAAGACTCAGAAGAACTAAACAATACAATCCACCAATTTGACCTTATAGACATCTACAGAGCACTTCACCCAACAACAGCACAATATACATTGTTTTCCAGTGCACATGGAACATGTTCCATGATAGACCATATTTTAGCCCATAAAGCAAGCCTTAATGAATTTGAAAACATTGAAATACTGTAAAGCATCTTCTCAGATCACAATGTTATAAAATTTAAAATCAACAATAAGAATATGAATGGAAAAAGAATAAACACATGGAAACTGAATAACACCCTCCTTAAAAATGACTGAGTAACAGAAGAAATAAAAAATGAAATTAAAAAATTCTTTGAAACAAATGAGAATGAAAACACAACATACCAAAATCTTTGTGT
>NW_006921819.1:763066-766462 GCF_000298275.1 Orycteropus afer afer | reverse complement strand
AAAGAGCCAAAATCAACATCTCCAACAATTAGAAAAAAAGCAGCAAGAAAAGCCTGCAGTCACCAGAGAAATGAAATAATAAAATTTCAAGCAGAAATAAATGAAATGGAAAACAGAAAGGTAATAGAAAAATCAACAAGACTAGAAGTTAGTTTTTATAAAGTTTAATAAAATTGACAACAACTGGCAAATTTAACAAAGGAAAAGGGGGGAAATACAAATAACACGAATAAGAAACAAATTGGGTGACGAAACAACAGTACCAATTAAAATTAAAATGATAATATCAGGATACTATGAAAAACTGTACTCCAATAAATTTGAAAATCTAGAAGAAATGGACAGATTTCTAGAAACATGCTACTTACCAAAACTAACACAGACTGGGGGGGGGGGAGTTGAAGAGACCCATAACAGAAGAAATTGAACAGGTCACAAAAACAATACCAACATAAAAAAGTTCTGGCCCAGACGGTTTCACTGGAGAATTCTACCAAATGTTCTCAGAAGAACTGACATTAATCCTACTCAAACTATTCCAGAACATAGAAAAGGATGGAATCCTACCAAATTCATTTTATGAAGCAAGCATAACCTCGATACTAAAACCAGGCAAAGACATCACTCTAAAGGAAAGCTACAGACCAATATCCCTCATGAATAGATGCAAAAATCTTCAACAAAATCCTAGCAAATAGACTCCAACAATATATAAAAAATATTAATACATTATAACCAAATGGGGTTCATATCAGGTATGCAAGGATGATTCAACATCAGAAAATCAACATCATGTGTCACATAAATAAAACAAAGAAAAAGAACCACATGATCATATCAATCAACGCACAAAAGGCATTTGATAAAATCCAACACCCATTCCTGATAAAAACTCTCAGCAAAATGGGAATAGAAAGGAAATTTCTCAACATAATAAAGGGCATATATGCAAACCAACAGCCAAGATTATTCACAATGGAGAGAGACTGAAACCATTCCCCCTGCCAACAGGAACCAGACAAGGGTGCTCTCTATCACCACTTCTATTTGACATTGTATTGGAAGTCCAAGCCAAGGAAATAAGGCAAGAAAGGGAAATCAAAGGCATGCAAATTGTTAAGGAAGAAGGAAAACTATCCCTATTTGCTGATTATATAATTCTATACATAGAAAATCCAAGAGATTCAGTTTAAAAAAAAAAAAAAAAAACTGCTGGAACTAATTGGGAGATTTAGCATAGTGCCAAGATACAAGATCAACATACAAAAATCAGTTTGATTCCTCTACACCAGCCAAGAGACTGCTGAAAAAGAAATAAGGAAATCAATACCATTTACAATAGGTACCAAAAAAATAAAATACTTGGGAATAAATCTTACCAGGGACACTAAAGATTTGTACAAAGAAAACTACAAAAGACTACTTCAAGAAACCACACGAAATCTATATAAATGGAAGAACATACCATGCTCGTGGATAGGAAGATTGAACATAGTGAAAATGTCAGTTCTACCCAAAACAATCTATATGTTCAATGTAATCCCAAGCCAGATCCCATCAACATTCTTTAAGGATATGAAAAAAAAAAAAAATCACTAATTTTATATGGAAAGGAAAGAGACCCCAAAGGAGCAAAGCACCATTGAAAAAGAAGAAGAAAGTAGGAGGTCTCACACTTGCAGATCTCAGAACCTACTATACAGCCACAGTAGTCAAAACAGCTTGGTATTGGTACAACAATAGACACATAGACCAACGGAATAGAATTAGGAACCCAGAAATAGATCCATCAACCTATGGTCACCTGATCTTTTACAAAGGGCTGAAATCCATTAAATAGAGAAGAGATTGTCTGTTTAACAAATGGTGCTGGCAAAACTGGATATCCCTTGCAGAAAAATAAAATAAGAGTTCTACCTCTCAGCACACACAAAAAATAACTCCAGATGGATCAAAGACTTCAATGTGAAACCTAAAACTATAGTTTCTCAAGGAAAAAATAGGAGAAAATTTAGGACCCTAATATATGGCATAAATAGACTGTCAAGCATAACCCAAAATGCACTAAAAAGCAGAATATAACTAGATGAATGGGACCTTCAAAAAAGTAAATTTTCATGTGCTTCCAAAGACTTCTCCAAAAGAGTCAAAAGAGAATGTACAGATTGGGAAAAAAAATATTTGGCAATGACATATCTGACAAGGGACTTTATCTCTAAAATTTACAGAAAACTCCAACACCTCAACAACAAAAAGGCAAATAATCCAATTTAAAAATGGGCAGAAGACACGAATAGACACTTCACCAAAGAAGATATTCAGGTGGCCAACAAACACACGAAGATATGTTCATGATTATTAGCCACAAGAAAAATGCAAATAAAAACCACAATGAGATACAATCTGGCCCCAGCACTAGTAGCAAAGTTCAACAAGACAGAAAATAACAAATGCTGGTGAGGATGTGCAGAGATTGGGACTCTCATACAATGCTGATGGGGCTGTAAAATGATACCACCACTGTGGAAAGAAGTATGGTGATTCCTTAAAAAGTTGGAATTAGAAACATCATTTGACTCAACAATCCCATTACTAGGTATATATTCTAAAGAAGTGAGAGCCAGGACAAGAACAGATATATCCACACCCATGTTCATCGCAGCACTATTTACAATAGCAAAAAGATGGAAACAACCTAGGTGCCCATCAACAGAAGAGTGGATAACCAAACTATGGTACATAAACACAATGGAATACTATGCAACACTAAAGAATAATGTAGATAGGACATGATGGCCTTCGAGACCAGAAGAACTAGACAGTGCCTGGCTACCAATGCCAACCACTCAGGAAAGGATCAAATCTGGAGATTCTGGATAGAGTGGGAGAGAAAATGTGGAATAAAATCCAAAAACTCAATAATGACCAGAATTACTGGTCAGATGAAATCTGATGAGAACCCCCAACACTGTGGCCCTGGAATACATCTTGCACCTGGAATAAAGCACACCCCCAGCGGCTGCCTCTCAGCCCAATAGTTAACAAGATATACATGGAGACCACTCAACCCAGGATGATGCACCCACATACTCCATGGTAATACAGGCCCTTAGAGCAATAGACCATGAGACACCAGAGAACCAACATTCAAATTGAGTAAATGCAGGACAAGCAGAGGTGCATAAATATGAGGGGCACAGGGGAAGGGTTACAGGGTAGTGGGGAGAGGAGACTAGGTTATAGTTGGACGTGGTAAATGGGGAATAAAACTAAATGTATATGTAACATTGAATGTAAAACAAGCTCTAAAAAAAAGAAGAAGGTGTCAGGGTTCCAGCAAGATGGTGGACTAGGTAGAAAGACTGCACAGACCCTCTTCAACAAAGAAAAGGAAAA
>NW_006921819.1:754058-761186 GCF_000298275.1 Orycteropus afer afer | reverse complement strand
TGAACATTTACCTGAGGTAGATACACTCCTTGGATAGAACAATCATGGGAGAAAGAAGGGCTGCTTATGCACAGGGAGACAACTCAGGGGGCAGGAGTGCATGGAGGGATGGACACAGGGAAGAGGTAATTATCAGGAGGAAGTGGGAAGGGAGCTGTTGCATCGTGGTATACTGTGGTCAATGTCATGAGATAAAGTGTATGTAAACTGCCATATGGAAAGTGAATTTGCTCTGTAAATCTTCGCCGAAATCACAATTTAAAAAAAAAAAAAAAACAACTATTATATTGCCATGGTAATCAAAATAGCCTGGTGTTGCTACAATGAGAGACATTAGAGAAATGGAGAAGAATTATCTTTTAAAAAAGGCTGAAATCCATTAAATGGGGGAAAGATAGTCTCTTTAATAAATGGTACTGGCAAAACTGGATATCCATTTGCAGAAAAATTAAACAAAATCCATACCTCATGCCATATACAAAAACTAATTTAAGATGGATCAAAGGTCTAAATGTAAAACCTAAAACAACAAAGATAATCAAAGAAAAAATAGGGGCAAACTTAAGGGCCCTAATTTATGGCATAAATAATCTATCAAGCATAACCAAAAAGGCACAAACAGCAGAAGATAAACTAGATGACTGGGACCTTCTGAGAATTATGTTCATCAAAAGACTTCTCCAAAAGAGTGAAAAGAGAACCTAAAGATTGGGAAAAAATATTTGACAATGACACATCTGACAAGGGACTTATCTCTAGAATTTATAGAAAACTTGAACACCTTAACGTCAAAAAGACAAACAATCCAATTCAGAAATGGTCAAAGGACATGAACAGACATTTCACCAAAAAAGATATTCAGGCAACCAACAAACACATGAAGAAATGCTCATGATCTTTAGCCATTGTTGTTGTTGTTGTTATGTGCCGTCAAGTTGGACCCGACTCATAGCAACCCCTCATTGGGTTTCCGAGGCAGAATCACTATGGAAGTAGATTGCCCCATCTTCCTTCCGAGGAGTGGCTGGTGGATTTGAACCACCAGTCTTCTGGTTAGCAGTCAAGTGCCTTAGCCACTATGCCACCAGAGCTCCTAAATCTTTAGCCATTAGAGAGATGCAAATCAAAATAATGATAAGAAATCATCCCCACCTAGCAATAATAGCAAAGCTCAACAAGATGGAAAACAACAAATGCTGACAAGGGTGTGGAAAAACTGGAACCCTCATTCACTGCTAGTGGGACAGTAAAATGTTGCAGGCACTGTGGGAAATGGTATGCCATGTCCCTAAAAATTTGGAAATAGAAAATCATTATATCCAGGAATCCCACTACTAGGTATATATCCTACAGAAATAAGAGCCATGACACAAATAGATATACACACACTAATGTTCATTGCAGCACACTATTTACAATAGAAAGGAAATGGAAACAACCTAAGCACCCATAAATGGATGAATACACACACACACACACAATGGAATACTATGCAACATTAAAGAATAATGAAGAATCTGTGAAACACCTCATAACATGGATGAACTTGAAGGACATTAAGCTGAGTGAAATAAGTCAATCTCAAAGGGACAAATATGGTAAAAAGTCAAGGAAAGGTTTACACATGGAAAGAAGCATTCTTTGATGGTTAACAGGAACAGAAGGGGAGGGGAGAGATTACTAACTAGGTCAGAGACACATATTAATTTGGGTGAAGGAAAAGTAATATACACAAATTGGGTGATCAGCACAATATCACTAAAGAGAAGCAGGAGAGGTGCACAAGAGTTACAGACAACAAAGGTAAACACTATTACACCAACAACACTGTGTTATTAGTAATAACAAACATTAATGTATGAGTGCTTATACTGGTAGACAGACAAGATGATTAGGTATGGGTAGGTGAATGGGACTGTACACATGGCTGTTTTTAGGTTTGGCAGATGATATTTCTACATACATGCTTGTAAGTGATGTAAAAATGTCCATATATATGGTAGAGCTAACAGGGGACAAAGTTATGAAAACTTCTTAGCTATAATCAAACACCTCAAGGGAGGGAGTTACTTGGTCTTCAGGCTCAGGACCATAGTCATGGGAAACATCAAGGTCAATTGGCATAACATAGTCCACAAGGACATTGTTCACATCCTATTTTGGTGAGTAGTAACTGTGGTCTTAAAAGCTTGTGAGCAACCATGTAAGGTTTCACTATTGGTCTCTTCTTGTACAGAGCAAAAAAATAGTGAAGAAAATCACACACACATAGAAACAATTTGTCCAAGGAATTAGTGGGCCATGTGAACCTCAGCCTCCATGATCCTGAGACCAGAAGAATTGACTAGTACCCAGCTACCACCGCCAACCTCCCTGAAAGGGACCACATTAGGGGCTCCTGGATACAGTGGGAGAAAAGTGTGGAACAAAACACAAAGTAATAATAATAAAAGACCAGGTTTACTGGTCTGATGGAACTGGCAGAATGCCCACGACTAAGGCCCTCAATCACCCATCAAGCCTGTAATTGAACTCACTCCCAGGGCTCAACTTGCAACCAAAGAATAGATAGACATATGAAATGAACAATAACACCAGCGAAGTATATATTCCTTAGAAAAATCAACTATAAGAGATCAAAAGGGCAACATTTGCCCAAAGATAAAGCTCAGAAGGCAGGAATGGATAGGAAAGGAGGACAAATGAAGTGATAATCATCAGGAGGAAGTGAGAATAGTGATGTTATATTATTGGGATTACAACTAATGCCACAAAACAAAATGTGTATGAACTCTTGAATGGAAAATCAATTTACTGTATAAATTTTCACCCAAATCACAATTTAAAATTGTTTTAATTACTAAAAAAATGAAATTTTAATTTATGAATTACTTTGAGAGCACAGATAGGAAGAAAATGCAGGAATGCTGTTTACCAAATGCTGCTGCCTATGACAATACAATTATATTTCTTGACTGATGAGGACTTTGCTCTTGACTAAATGAGGACTTCAGGGGTAAGTTATCCATTTAATCCAACCTGTCAATCATGCTCTGCCTTAGTCTTCAGGAACAGTTCTCCTTTGATTTTGGCACTAGGCCAGATGACATGATATGGCTGCAAAATGATTAAAATACTTTTCTTACTCATGAACAAAGAAATTAGGAGCATCTCAAACGCTCTCATTAGGCCCTGCTCTTCCTCCACACATAAGGTATCAGAAAGGTCAGTCTACCAGCAACCAAGTTGTTGTTGTTGTTATGTGCCATCAAGTTGGACCCAACTCATAACGACCACTCCTTGGGTTTCTGAGGTGGTATCACTACGGAAGTAGATTCCCCAACCTGCCTTCCAAGGAGTGGCTGGTGGGTTTGAACCACCAGCCTTCTGTTTAGCAGTCAAATGCCTTAGGCACTATGCTACCAGAGCTTCACTATTAGAGAGATGCAAATCAAAACAATAATGAGATACTATCTTGCCCCAGTATTAGTAGTAAAGTTCAACAAGACAGAAAGTAATAAATACTAGCAAAGATGTGGAGAGATTGGGACTCTCATACACTGCTGGTGGAACTGTAAAATGATACTACCATGGTGGAAAGAAGTTGGATTAGAAATACCATTTGATACAGAAATTCCATTACTAGGTATATATCCTAAAGAAGTAAGAAGCAGGACAAGAGCAGATATATGCACACCCATGTTCATCATGGGAGCTCTGATGGCATAGTGACTAAGGCATTTGACTGCTAACCAGAAGGCTGGTGGTTCGAACTCACCAGCCACTCCTTGGAAGGAAGATTAGGCTATCTACTTCCATAGTGATATTGCCTCAGAAACCCAAGGAGGGGTTGCTATGAGTAGCATCTGACTTGATGGCAAACAAAACATCAACAACAATATGTTCATCACAGCACTATTTACAATAGCAAGAAGATGGAAACAACCTAGATACTCATCAACAGAAGAATGGGTAACCAAACTAGAGTACAAATACACAATGGAATATTATGCAACACTGAAGAATAACATTGTTGTTGTTGTTGTTGTTATGTGCCGTCAAGTCGGCCCCGACTCATAGCGACCCCTCCTTGGGTTTCCAAGGCAGTATCACTACAGAAGTAGGATTGCCCAACCTTCCTTTTGCAGATAACATAGTATCTGCAAAACACTACATAATGTGTATGAACTTGGAGGAGCCTCTATAAGGTGAGAGAAAAATGTGGAACAGAACTAAAGATCATAAACAAACAAATAAAAAAAGACCAGGTTCACTGGTCTGATAAAGACTGGTGAAACCCCAAAGAAGGGCCCTAGTCACTCTTCAAACCTGGAATTGACCTCACTTCCATGGCTTTGAGCCAAGCAATACACAGGCATATAAGGTGAACATTTACACCAGGTAGGTATATGCCTTAGAACAATCAACCATGGGAGATAAGAAGGGCAGTATTTGCATAGGAGGTAGCTGAAAGGACAGGAATGCATAGGAAAGAAGGACACAGGGAAAGGTAACTACAAGGAGGGAGTGGGAAGAGAGCTGTTACATTATGGCGACTAAAGCACTTGACTGCTAACCAGAAGGCTGGCGGTTCAAACCCACCAGCCACTCCTCAGAAGGAAGGTTGGGCAATCCTACTTCCGTAGTGATACTGCCTCAGGAACCCAAGGAGGGGTCGCTATGAGTCGGGGCCGACTCGAGGGCACATAACAACAACAACAACAAGCAGTCAATGTCATGAAACAAAATATGTATGAACTGTTCTATGGAAAATGAATTTGCTCTGTTAACATTCATCCAAATCACAATAATAATAATAATAATAATAAGTGACTGCTTAAGACACACTACACAATGATATGGTCTTGTTAATATAACAAAGAAAGTCCTGTTCCTAAAGGTATTATGTCCTCAGGAATAAGAATTTAGAATTTACAACATATATGGTTTTTTGGACACAATTCATTCCATAATTCATGGAAACCCCGAGGAGTGCAATGATAATACAATTGGCTGCTAACCAGAACGCTGGAGGTTTGAGTCCACCCACAGGTGCTATGAAGGTTAGACCTGATGATCTATTTCTAAAAAAAAAAAAAACACTGACAACTCTATGAGTGTCTTATAAAAATGGAAAACAGACACAGGGAGACACTCACAAGGAAGACACCATGTGAGGATCCATTTACAAGCCAAAGATTGCAAAGAAACACTCCCACAGAAGCTAATGAGACCAGGAAGAACTTTCTTCTAGAGGCAACCCAGAGAGCATAGCCCTGCTCATGACCTGATTTTGGAATTATAGTCTCCCAAATTATAATATAACAAATTGTATTCTTTTTTTTTCTGTAAGTTTTATTAATATATATTGTTGTTTAGAATATACACAGCAACACATACATCAATTCAACAGTTTCTACATGTACAATTTAATGCTACTGCTTATATTCTTTGAGTTCTGCAACTATTCCCATCCTCCTTTTCTGAGTTGTTCCCCTCCCTCACTGACATAAACTCACTGCCTCCTAAGGTTCCTATCTAATCTTTTTTTTGGGGGGGGCATCTTTTTTATTTTTATTGTGATTTGGGTGAAGGTTTACAGAGCAAATTTATTTTCCATACAGCGGTTCACATATACTTTGTCTCATGACATTGACCACAGTTTACCACAATGCAACAGCTCCCCACCCACTTCTTCCCCATAGTTACCTCTTCCCTGTATCCATCCCTCCATACACTCCTGCCCCCTGAGGTGTCTCCCTGTGCATGAGCAGCCCTTCTTTCTCCCATGATTGTTCTCTCCAAGGAGTATATCTACTTGAGGTAAATGTTCAACTCATATGCCTGTGTTTTGTTTGGCTGGAAACCTCACGTTCAATTCCAGATCTGAAGGGCAGCTAGGGGCCATAGTCTCAGTGGTTCCACCAGGATCTATCGGACCAGCAAATCTGGTCTCCCCCCCCCCTTTTTTTATCATCCAAATGATTTTGAGTTTTGTTCCACATTGTTCTCCCTCTCTATCCAGGATCTCCTACAGAGATCCCCTTTCAAGTGGATGACAGTGTTAGCCGGGCACCATCTACATCTTCTGGTCTCATAGTCGTATGGGCTGCAGATCAGATAGTGTACCAGTCACTAGGACTAATTGTTTCCATAAATTTTGGTTTTCTTCATTCTTCTTTGCTCTGGACGTGGAGAGACCCATCGTTGCATCTAGATGGCAGCTAGCTAGCTTTTAAGATCCCAGTCGCTACTCTCCAAAGTAGGAGGTGAAACAATGTTTTGTACAGTATGTTATGCCAATTGGGCTTGATATCCCCTGCGACTATGGTCCCAAGCCCATAAGTTCAACTACTCAGTCCCTCTGGGTAGCTGGCTATGACCAAGCCGTGACCACAACCTTGCCCCTTGTCAGCTCTACTATACACCTGGGATTTCTGATCATTCACATAAACTTATAGGACCATTTTCTGCCAACCCTATATATGTTCTTGGATACACTCCCCATTTCATAGAAATACCTAATCATTCAGCCTGTCCACGCATCTATCCACCCATATACCCATGTTAACCTTAACTGACAATGCAGTACTATATGTACAAAAGGGTTATTATTTGTTGTCTGTACCACCCATATACCTCTCTATATCTTTCTCATCCTCAATGCCACCATAAGGTCACTCAATTTTGGTACATTGCCCTTCTCTTCACCCAAATCAATACTTATCTCTATCTATCTAACAGCATTTCCTCCCCTCCCCTGCCACCCCTGGAACCAACAAAGAAAATTTTGTTCTATAGATAAACCTTTCCTTAACTTTTACAATAACGGACTAATACAATATTTAACCTTTTCTGATTGACTTATTTCACTCAGCATAATGTCCTCCAAGTTCATCCATGTGATGCAGTGTTTTGCAGATTCTACATTATTCTTTAGTGTTGCATAGTATTCCATTGTGTGTATGTGCCATAGTTTGGTTATCCATTACTCAAATGATGGATACTTAGATTGTTTCCATCTTTTGGAGATTGTAAATAGTGCTGCGATGAACATGGGTGTGCATATATCTGTTCTTGTCATGGCTCTCACTTCTTTAGGGTATATACCTAGTAATGGAATGGCTG
>NW_006921819.1:732674-748643 GCF_000298275.1 Orycteropus afer afer | reverse complement strand
AGATACCTAAAGATAATTCTTTTGAATTCCTTATCAGAGAGTTCCAATGCTGCTTCTTCCTCAGGGATGTGTTCTGGGTCTGTATCCTGCTCCCATGTTTCTACCACTTTATCCTGCTTCTTTGTGTGGACTGTGATGGTCTGTTGTCTCTGAGGCATCGTGGCATTGTCGTGCTTAGATCTCTGTTAACTGTTTGTGAAGAGCAGCCAAGGTTGATTTAGGCTCTTCTTGGTAGTTTTTTATCATTGGCTTGTTGGTGGAGAAGGAGATAGTGGCTCTCACTCAGTAAGTGAAGTTGCAGGAGGTGTGGGTGTAGTTGTGTCTTATGGGGACTGTTGTTGTCTTCCACTTAGTTAGACACAAGTTACAATTCAATAACCATCAAAAAACTAAAAGCACATGGACAAAAAGCACACCATGTAATCACACAGCAACAGTATCCAAAAAAAGGACAAAGGGGAAAAAAAAAAAGAAGAAGAAAAAACAAGGAACCCTGCAATATCTGGGGATATGTCACTAAGAGAATAAAAGTAGAGAAGGAGAATAATGAAGAAAAAAATGGGAAAAATGCAAAGAGAAAAACAAGGAACTGGGTTAACCATGAGAAAAAAGGTGGGAAAAAAACTTAAATTAAAAAAAAAAAATTCAACCAGGAACAGGGAAAAAAAAAAATGCTGAAAACTAGGACCTGGGAGAGGAAGATTAAGAATAATAGTAAAAAGGACAAAAGTAATAATAATAATAGTTGTTTTAAAACAGACAAATACAAGCAAACTAATCACCAGAATAAGAAAGCAAAAAAGAAAAAAGTAAAAAAAAAATAAAAATTGAAAAAAAAAAATCAGTGGAGGACAAGGCAGGGCACCCAGGCTCCATCTGAGCACACAGACTGTGATGGAGTTCCTGTGGGCCCAGAAGGTAGGTGGGAGTGGGGGATGGCTGCACCTCCATTCACCAAGCAGGTGTAAGGTATAAGAGTAGCAAGAGGAATGTGGTACCTTTTCAGTCTTGCAGGTCCGGAGTGACCTTGGGGTTGCTGGAAAGCAGAACGTGTTCTTAAGCCCCAGGAATCTATGAGTGAACTGTCTCTTTAAATATCGAAAATAGTCAAGCTGCTTTTAAACCTTAAAAATGGCAGCATCCTCTGGGCCGGTAAAAGTCCACAGCTCAACCTGCCTTTCTCTTTACTTTCTCTGTTTATTCCCCAGCCATCAGAGCAGTTCTCTGTGCAGTCCCTGGCTAACAGGGCTGATTTTTAGGTTAATTCTTAGGTCCTACCCCCCACTTGGGAATCTCCATGCTATCTGTGCCATCAGGATCACTCAGGATCACTGCCAGACCACAGCTCCTTATGTCTCTTTTTTTGGTATTTTCACACAAATTCTTCTGCTAGTTGGTGTTTAGTCCACTTCTATATCCTCCCCTTCAAGGCTCAGGGGTCCAAGATTATCTTCTGTGTCTGTGTTAATTGGTTTCCCTTTTCTTTGTTGAAGAGGGTCTGTGTGGTCTTTCTGCCTAGTCTGCCATCTTGCCAGAATTCCTCCCTATCTCTCAAATTGTATTCTTAAAAAGAAAGAAATAAAGAAAACCCCATGGAGCACAGTTCTACTCTCTTACACATGAGGTCACCATGAGTCAGAGTGGATTTCAGAGCAACAACTTGGTTGCTGGGGAGCTCTGGTAGCATAGTGCCTAAGGCACTTGATTTCCAACCAGAAGGCTGATGGTTCAAACTCCATGGCAGGGAGTTTGGTTTGGTTTGGAATAGCTAATGATTGTGAACATATCTTCATGTGTTTACTGGTCACATAATATCCTCTTTGGTGAAGCATCTATTCATGTCTTCTGCCCATTTTATAAATGGATTATTTGTTTTTTTGTTGTTGACATGCTGGAGTTTCCTATAAATTTTAGAGATAAAAGTTCCTTGTCAGATATATCATTGCTTAATATTTTTTCCCAATCTGTAGGTTGTCTTTTTACCCTTTTGGAGAAATCTTTGGAAGCACATAAAAATTTACTTTTCAGAAGGTCCCATTCATCTAGTTTATCTTCTACAATTTGTGTATTTTGGTTTATGCTTGATATTCTATTTATGTCATATTAGTGCCCATAAATTTGCTCCTATTCTTTCCTTGAGGAATTTTATAGTTTTAGCTTTCTCATTAAAGTTTTTTTATCCATCTGGAGTTAATTTTTGTGTATGGTGTGAGATACAGATCTTGATTCATCTTTGTGCAAATGGATATCCAGTTTTGTCAGCACCATTTGTTAAACAGACAATCTCTTCCCTCATTTAATGGATTTCAACCCTTTGTCAAAGATCATCTGACCATAGGTTGATCAATCTACTTCTGGGTTTTCAACTCTATTCCATTGGTCTATGTGGAAATTCCTTAAAAAGTTGGAATTTGACCCAGCAATTCCATTACTAGGTACATATTCTGAAGAAATGAGAGGCAGGACAAGAGCAGGTACATGCACACCCATGTTCATTGCAGCACTATTTGCAATAGCAAAAAGATGGAAAATGCATAGGTGCCCATCAACAGAAGAATGGATAACCAAACTCTGGGACATACATACAATGGAATACTATGCAACACTAAAGAATAATGTAGAATCTGTAAAACACTGTATAACATGGATGAACGTGGAGGACATTGTGCTGAGTGAAATTAGTCAATCACAGAAGGACAGATATTGTATTAATTCATTATTGTAAAAAGTCAAGGAAAGTTTTATATATGGAAGGAAACTTTCTTTGTTGCCACCTAGATGCAATGATGGGAGCTCTCGTGGCATAGTGCCTAAGACATTTGACTGCTAACAAGAAGGCTGGTGGTTCAAACCCACCAGCCACTCCTCAGAAGGAAGTTTGGGAAATCTACTTCCATAGTGATACTGCCTCAGAAACCCAAGGAGGGAGCACTATGAGTTGGATCCAACTCAACAGCAGTGAGTTTGAGATGCAATGATGGGCCTCTCCTAGTCCAGAGCAAAGAAGAATGAAGAAAACCAAAGACACACAGAAAAAATTAGTCCACAGGACTGATAGACCATGTAATCCTCAGCCTATATGACTATGAAACCAGAACTAGATGGTGCCCAGCTACCACTGTCAACCACTTGGAGGTGGATTTATTTATGAGATCCTGGATAGAGTGAGAGAACAATGTGGAAAAAGACTCAAAATCACTGCCTCTGGTAAGATGGCAGACTAGTCAGACAAGCTACACAGACCCTCTTCAACAAAGAAAAGAGAAACTAATTGAGAGAGATACAGAAGATAATCCTGGAGCCCTGAGCTTTGAAGGGAAATATACAGAAGTGGACTAGACAACAACTAGTGGAAAAACCTGAATGAAAACACTGAGTATGGAGAGAGTCAGAACAGTGGACTGTCAGCTACTCTGATGGGACCAACAGCCTGAATATTTCCAAGTGGTTTTGGGACCTGAGAATTGACCTAAAGCTCAGCCCTAGTCACCAAGAGCTGCAGGGACACCTGCACTTGTGGCCTATGACTAGGAAGGGAAACAGCAAGGAGAGAGACAACCTGAACTGTGGACTTTTGGCTTTCCGGAGGGTGCAGCCATTTTGATTGTTTACAAGTGGCAGCCATTTTGGATATTTAAAGTGACTGAGGGTGCAGCCATTTTGATTGTTTAGAAAACCAAAAATAAAAAACAAACTCACTGCTGTCAAGTTGCATAGAACTCATAGTGATCTCTCCTTGGGTTTCCAAGGCAGTATCACTATGGAAGTTGATTGCCCAAGAAGGGGTGGCCATTTTGGATACTTAAAGTGATCAAGGGCACAGCCATGTTGAATGTTTACAAGCAGTGGCCATTTTAAATATTTAAAGTTCCCAGGGTGCAGCCATTTTGAATGTTTACAAGTGGTGGCCATTTTAAATATTTAAAGTTCCCAAGGGCACAGCCATTTTAAATGTTTACAAGTGGCAGCAATTTTGTATGTTTAAAGGGACCGAGGGCGCAGTCATTTTGAATGTTTACAAGTGGTGGCCATTTTGGATTTTGAAGTGACAGCATTATCATTCGGATTCCAGGGACCTAAGAATAAGTTCCATTTGCCAAGGATGGCAAGGACATATGGGAGGCTGACAATGGGAAAGGAGACAGGTAGTAAGTGTATAAGTGCTGCCAAGTAACAAATAGAGGAGCACAGCATAGTACCCTGCTTACATAGATAATGTCCAAAGAAAACAAAAATCATGGGCAAGTCACTCCAACATACAATCACCAATTAAATATAAACACAAAAACATCCAATGCCTCAGAGACAACAGAGCATCACAGTCCACACAAAAAAGCAAGATAAAGCAGGAGAAACAAAGAAACAGGATGCAGACCCAAAACACATCCCTGAGGAAGACACAGCATTGGAACATCCCTGATAAAGAATTCAAAAGAATTATATTTAGGTACCTTCAACAAATTGAGAGACAGATCAAGGAAAACACTGATAAAATTGAAGAAAACGCAGAGAAAACCCTAGAACAATTTCAAAAGACAATACAAGAACAAAATGACAAATAAATAAATAAATTGAAATGATACAAAATCTACACACAGAAATCCAGAAGACTAACACTAAATTTTCAGAAATAGACAACACAGTGAGCAGGCCAAGGGGTAGAATTGAATCAATGGAAGACAGAATTAGTGAGTTTGAAGGCAAATATTTCAACACTCCTTTGGAAAGGGGTAAATCAGAAAAAAAAGATCAAAACAAAATTAAGAAAGCCTAAGGTTCATGTAGGATACCACCAAAAGGAACAACCTATGTGTAATCAGAATTCCAGAACAGGAAGGGACAAATAAAATCACAGAAAAAAATTGTCAAAGATTTGTTGGAAGAGAATTTTCCTGGTATGATGAAAGATGAGAATATATCCATTAAGAAGTTCAATGAACCTCAAATAGTATAGACCCCAAAAGAAAATCACCAAGACCTTTCATCATCAAACTCACCAAAACCAAAGACAAAGAAAGAATCCTGAAAGCTGCAGGGAAAAATGAAAAGTTACCTACAAGGGACAACCAATAAGACTAAACTCAGATTTCTCAGCAGAAACCATGCAAGCGAGAAGGCAATGGGATGGTATATATAAAACCCTGAAAGATAAAAATTTCCAATCAAGAATTATATACCCAAAAAAATTTTCCTCCAAATACAGTGAAATTAGGACATTTCCATATAAGCAGAAATTAAGGGAATTTATTAAAACCAGACCAACCTTACAAGAGGTGCTTAAGGGAGTCCTTTGGAGAGAGAACCAATTATAACAAAAAACAACGGATCATTAACACACATGATAACAGAACAAACAAAAAAACCAACCCAGTTATAGAAGTATCCAAAGTAAATAAGCCTACAAGATTGTAAACAGGGAACCAGAGACATCAATTGACAAATGAGGACAACTACAAACCTTAAAGAGGGAAAAAGTTGTGTAGTCACAGAACTTCTAAATGGTAGTGAAGTCAAGACAGCTGTAAGATAGAAGAAACTGTTCTAAACTTGGGAAGAAAATTATGAATCACAGGGAAACCTCAAAGAAAAATAATAAACCATCACATCTAAATAAAAAAGCAGACCAGCACAAATAATTAGCAAATACTAAAACAACAGCAACAAAGGACATGATGACACAATTCATAAAGAAAACAAGCCCAGCACAGAAAATTATAAGGAACAAAGAAATCAGGAATACTACAAAAAAGCACATAACAATATGACAGCAAGAAGTTCATACTTATCGATAATTACATATCTGACAAGGGACTTATCTCTAAAATTTATAGAAAACTCCAACACCTCAACAACAAAAAGATTAACAATCCGATTAAAAAATGGGCAGAACACATAAATAGACAGTTCACCAAAGAGGATATTCAGGTGGCCAGCAAATACATGAAGAAATGCTCATGGTCATTAGCACTCAGAGAGATGGAAATCAAACCAACAATGAAATATCATCTCACCCCAGCACACACTAATGGCAAAGTTCAAAAAGACAGAAAATAACAAATGCTGGTGAGGATGTGAAGAGATTAGGACACTTGTACACTGCTGGTGGACTGTCAAAAGATATAGCCACTGTGGAAAATAGCATGGTGATTCCTTCAAAAGCTGGAATTAGAAATACCATTTGACCCAATAATCCCATTACTAGGTATATATCCCAAAGAAGTGAGAGGCAGGACAAGAACAGATATATGTACACCCATGTTCATTGCAACACTATTTACAATAGCAAAAAGATAGAAACACTCTACATGCCTATCAACAGAAGAATGGATAACCAAACTATGGTACATACATGCAATGGAATACTATGCAACACTAAAGAATAATGTATAATCTGCAAAACACAGTCTAACCTTGGATGACCTTGGAGTACATTATACTGAGAGAAATAAGTTAATCACAGAAGGACAAATATAGTATTTGTTGATTACCAGGGGGTGGGAGGAGAGGAAATACTGCAAAAAAAAAAAAAAGCATTGACCCATGTCACTTTAGTTTTGTGTATTTCACTATACGTAAATTATATGTCAATAAAATGCATTTAAAAAATCATTTAAAAAAAGGGGGGGTCAGGTTTGCTGGTCTGATAGAGCTTAGTAGAACCCTTGAGACTGTGGCCTCTAGCTGCCCTTCAGGTCTGGAATTGAACCCACTCCTGTGGCTTCCAGCCAAACAAAAGACAGGCAAAAGAGCTGAACATTAATGCTAGGTAGACACACTCCTTGGAGAGATCAATCATGGAAAAATAGAAGAGCTATGTACTCACTGGAGACAGCTCTGGGGAGCAAGTGTGAACGGGAGGGAAGAACACAAGGAAAAGGTAACTATGGGGAGGAAGTAGGAAGAGAGCTGTTGCATTGTGGGAAATTGAGGTCAATGTAATGAGACAAAGTATATGTAAACTGCTGTGTGGAAAATGAATTTGCTCTGTAAACTTTCAGCCAAATCACAACAATTTTTTTTTTTTAATTAACAAACCACTGGCAAATTTACCAATGGAAAACAGGTAGGGAATACAAATAACATGAATAAAAAATAAAATGGGCAATGACACAACAGAACCAACTGAAATAAAAAGGATAATATCAGGATACTATGAAGGACTATACTCCAACAAATTTGAAAATCTAGAAGACATGGACAGATTTCTAGAAATATACTACTTACCTAAACTAACACAGACTAAGGTGGAAAAGTTGAACAGACCCATAACAAAAGAAGAAATTGAACAGGTCACAAAAACATTACCAACAGAAAAAAGTCCTAGCCCAGATAGTTTAACTGGAGAATTCTACCAAACATTCAGAGAAGAACTGACATTAATCCTACTCAAACTATTCCAGAACATAGGAAAGGGTGGAATCCTCCCAAATTCATTTCATGAAGCAAGCATAACCTTGATACCAAAACCAGGCAAAATCACTACAAAGGAAAACTACAGACCAATATCCCTCATGAGTGTAGATGCAAAAGTCTTCAAAAAAATCCTAGCCAGTAGACTGCAACAACATATCAAAAATAATAATAATACATTTTGACCAAGTGGGGTTCATACCAAGTATGCAAGGATGGCTCAACATTAGAAAAACAATCAACATCATCCATTATATAAATAAAAGGAAAAGAACCATATGATCAGATCAATCGATGCAAAAAAGGCATTTGATGAAATCCAACACCTATTCCTGATTTAAAAAAAAAAAAAAAAACTCTCTGGAAAATAGGAATAGAAGGGAAGTTTCTCAACATAATAAAGGGCATATGTGCAAAACAAATAGCCAACATTATTCTCAATGGAGAGGGACTTGAAACCATTCCCCTTGCCAACTGGAACCAGACAAGGATGCCCTCTATCACCATTTCTATTCAACATTGTACTGGAAGTCCTAGCCAGGGCAATAGGGCAAGAAAGGGAAATCAAAGGCATCCAAATTGGTAAGAGAGAAGTAAAACTATCCCTATTTGCTGATGATGTGATCCTATATATAGAAAGCCCAAGAGACTCAGCAAACAAACTACTGGAACTAATTGAGAGATTTAGCATCGTCGCAGGATATAAGATCAACATCCAAAAATCAGTTGGATTCCTCTACACCAGCAAAGAGATTGCTGAAAATGAAATAAGGAAATCAATACCATATACAATAGCTACCAAACAAAAATAAAATACTTGGGAATAAATCTCACTAGGGACACAAAAGACTTGTAAAAAGGAAACTACAAAACACTACTTCAAGAAACCATAAGAGTCCTACATAAATTGAAGAACATAACATGCTCATAGACAGGAAGACTGAACATTGTGAAAATGCCAGTACTACACAAAGCAACCTATACATTCAATGCAATCTCAATCCAGACCCCATCAACATTCTTTAAGGGTATGGAAAAAACAATCACTAATTTTATCTGGAAAGGAGAGAGACCTCGGATAAGCAAAGCACTATTGAAGAAGAAAAACAAAGTATGAGGTCTCACCCTCATGGATCTCAAAACCTACTATACAGGACAGTAGTCAATGGTATTGGTACAATGACAGACATGTAGACCAGTGGAACAGCATTGAGATCCCAGAAATTGATCCATCGACCTATGGTCAGCTGATTTTTATAAATAGCTGAAATTCATTAAATAGTGAAGAGATGGTCTCTTTAACAAATGGTGCTGGTAAAACTGGATACCTATTTGCACAAAAATTAAACAAGATCTGTACCTCACACCAAACTCAAAAACTAACTCCAGATGGATCAAAGACTTAAATATGAAACCTAAAACTATAAAGTTCCTCAAGGAAAAACTAGGGGCAAATTTAGGGACCCAAGCATAACCCAAAATGCACAAACAGCAGAAGAGAAACTAGATGAATAGGACCTTCTTAAAAATTAAATTTGTATGTGCTTCCAAAGACTTCTCTAGAAGAGAACCTACAGACTGGCAACAATATATTTGACAAGGGACTTTTCTATAAAATTTGCAGAAAATTCCAATACCTCAACAACAAAAAGACAAACAATCCAATTTTAAAAATGGACAGAAGACATCACCAAAAAGGATATTCAGGAGGCCAAAAAACACATGAAGAAATGTTCATGATCTTAGCCATTGGAAATATGCAAATCAAAATAACAATTAGATATCATCTCACCCCACCACTAATAGCAAAACAAAGTTCAACAAGACAGAAAGTAACAAATGCTGGCGAGGATGTGGAAAGATTGGGACTCTCATACACTGCTGGTGGAACTGTAAAATGATGCAGTATGGAAATAAGTTGGGTTAGAAATACCATTTGATTCAGCAATTCCATTACTAGGTGTATATTCTAAAGAAGTGAGAGGCAGGATAAGAACAGATATATGCACACTCATGTTCATTGCAGCACTATTTACAATAGCAAAAAGATGGAAACAACCTAGGTGCCCATCAACAGAAGAATGGATAACCAAACTATGGTACATGCACAAGATGGAATACTACGCAACACTAAAGAATAACACAGAATATGCAAAACACCACATAAGGTGGATGAACTTCGAGGACATTGTGCTGAGTGAAATAAATCAATCATAGAAGGACAAAGATTGTATTAGTTCATTATTGTAAAAATCAAGGAAATGTTTATATATGGAAGGAAATTTTCTTTGTTGGTTACCAAGAGTGGGGGGGGAGGGGAAGGAACACTGAACAAATTTTAAATATATATAATATATAATGTAAATTACTAGGGGAAAAAAACAAGCAGATTTGGGACAGAGAAGGAAGCACAAAAAATGGAGGTGAAGATACACACCTTATGAAGATCTTCAAAGAACAAAGAAAGAGAAACTGAAAAGAGACAATGACCTTATCCCACAGCCAACAAAGTCTTTCCCCATAGCCAGGGCCCTGAATTCAGATTTCTAGCCTCCTAAACTAAGAGAAAATTAATTTTTGTTTGCTAGAGCCACCAACTTGTGTTATTTCTGTCAGCAGTACTAAGAAACTAAGACAATGAGTCAGAATAGACTTGATGGAAACTGGTTTAAGATCATACTACTATGCCTAAAACACACTATCCAAACTAACAACAGGAGGAGGATCAAGATGGTGGACTAGGCAGATATAATATACAGACACTCTGCAACAAAAACCCTGGAAACCACATAGAATGGATATATGTGACAATCCTGGAATTCAGAGCTTCAGAGAAAAGACAAAGGAGATAAAACACTGATTAAAGGAAGAAACAGAATGAAAACAGCAAACAAGTAGGCATATGGAACAATGAACTGCCAATGGGTCCAGTACAGTATGGAATTATTGCAAAGAGTATTCCTATCAAGGCAAGAAGCAGATAATTAGCTCTGCTCACCCAGTACTGCACCAGCACCCACATCAGTGATCACTGACCAGAGAGGTGTGATTTCCCACCCCTATCCCATGTAAACTCCTGGTAACCAGAAGCACAGCACTCCCCGACCCTGACCACCTACCCACCCAGCAATCAGTCAGATCCCACCCCACTGCCAGTCCCATATTGCTTTTTTTCCCCTTTTTTGTCTTTCTTCTTCCCTCTCCACATCCTTCCCCTCCACCCCTATTTTATTCCTTTTTATCTTTTCTGGTTTTTTCTTCCTCTTCTGCTCCTCTTTTTGGTTATTGTAACTTATTGATTGATGGATTGTTTGATCCTGTGGAGTGAACTCCTTGCCCCTGATGCTTGTACAAAGGAAACTACAAAACATTACTTCAAGAAACCATAAGAGCTCTACATAAATGGCAGCACTCATCCCAACACCTCCATGATCAGCAGGGCACTCTCCCACAGACAAGTGCCACATTACCACTGCAGCCATGTTTGGTAACTAGTGCTTGTAGCAGTACTGTGCTACGTTTTTTATTTTCTTTTCTCTTTTTCTTTGCTTTTTTTCTTTCTTCTTAATTTTTGCCTCTCCCTCTTACGTATTTTTCTTTTCTCTTTTTTCACCCTTTTCCTCTTTTTTGGGGGGGGATCCTGCAGAGCAGGCAGCCCACCCTCCACCACTTCCACAGTCAATGACACCCACCTCTGTTCTTCTGCACTTAGCATTGTGCATTCACACAAAGCCAGTGCTACATTGACACTGCAGTCATGTTTGACAGCTCACACTTGGACCAGTGCTCTACCAACTGCTTGCCTTTCTTTCTTTCCTTTCTCTCTTTCTCACTTTCTCTCTCTCTTTTTTCTTTCTCTTTCCCTCTCTCTCTTTCTTTCTCTTTCTCTCTCTCTATTTCTTTCCCTTTCTCTCTCTCTATTTCTTTCCTTTTTCCATTCTTTGTAGTTCCCCCTCTCCCCCACCCTTTGGGATTTTTTTCCTTGTTCTTTTCTTTTTCCTGCTTTTTCTTCCTTTTTGCACTTTAAAAACAAAGTCCTGGGGAGTGGGCGCCCTGTCCTTGCCACCTTCACTGGCAGCAGCACCTGCCCTTAGCCCTCCATAGTCAGTGGTATGCACTCCCACATTCATGCTGCCACCGTGTTTCACAGCTACCACTTAAACCAGTACTGTGCCACTTTTTTGCCCTTCTTCCTTTTCATCTTTTTTTTTCTTTCTCTTTTTCCATTCTCTTTTTCTCTTCCTGTTTCTCTTTCTCCTTAGTTGTTCTCTATTATTCCCTTAGAGTATTTTTCTTTTCTTTTCTTTTTTTCCCTCCTTGCTTCCCTCTTTTTTTTCCTCCATTATTCTGGAGCCAGCAACCCTACCCAGCCATACTTGCCACAGTGGCTGCAACAGCCAGTGGGAGAATGCCATCACCTGCTACAGCACCATTGTATTTATGACAAATGGTGGCCAACAACCACCAAGCCTGCCATCAGCTGTTCTACATGACCAGTGATTACAGACTCACATCTACACTTCTTAACTTTACAAAATTTACCTGAACACAGGTGGTGAAGGCCTCTGTACTGCCAAATTAGCATCCAGAGTAGTACACCCATCCAATTTCCCATATATATTAAAACAAAAGAAATTTAAAAATCAAGGTGACACAAAGAAAAATACAACCAACATATTAACAATACTGTAATGTTGCAGAAACAGCAGAGAATTTCAAATTAGACAAAAAACAGGATGAGATGGGTCAAACAAGTGATAAAAATACAGGACTAGAAAATCTTCCAAAGGAATAAATGCTATTGGAACTACATGATAATGAATTCAAAAGATTTGTACTTAATTCCTTTTGTCAGAGTAGGAAAGAGATCAAGAAAACAAAGAAAGCACCAAAGAAATTACAGATAAAACCAAAGAAAACACAGACAAAACTCTAGAAAAATTTAGGAAAACAGTACAAGAAAAAATTGACAAAATAAATGGAAAGTTAGAAATTATATAAAGTCAAAAAAAGAAATCCAGAAGATAAATACTAGAATTTCAGAAATAGATAACACATTAGAAGTTCAAAGGAATAAAATTATATCAATAGAAGAAACAATTAGCAAAACTGAAAACAAATCTTTTCATTCTAATCTCATAGAGGCACAATAAGAAAAAAGGAATGAAAAAAAGATGGAGAAAGGCAAAGAATTATGTCAAAGTTTTCTTGGAAGAAAATGTCCCTAATATCATAAAAGATGAGAATATATATACATTAAGCAGCTCAACATACCCCAAATAGGATAGACCTCAGAAGAAAATCACCAGGATTTAATCAAACTTTCCAAAGCCAAAGATAAAGAAAGAATCCTGACAGCACCTCAGGGAAAATGAAAAGTAATTTACAAAGGAAATCCATGAAGACTAAACTCTGGTTTCTTAGTTGAAACCATACAGGCAAAAAGAAAATGGTATAACATACATAACACCAAGAAAAAATTGCCAAGCAAGAATTATATATCCAGTACAACTGTCCCTCAAATATGATGGCAAAACTAGAACATTACCAGATAACCAGAAATTAAGGGAATTTGTAAAAACTAGATCAACCTTACAAGAAATGCTAAAAAGAGTTCTTCAGTCAGAGAACAAACAGCAACCAACAACAGGAGATTAACACACATGACAACATCACCCAGAAATCAACTCAGATTTAGAAATAAAATGAAAATATAAAATAAATCTGAAACTTTGGACATATGAAAACAGAGATATCAACTTGTAAAAAATGAGAACTACAAAAGCAATAGAGGGAATAAATCATGTAGTTACAGAATTTCCAAATGGACAAGATGTAATATCAAGACAGGATTGTTTTAAACTTAAGTAATTATAAACTACAACATAACCTCAAAGAAAATTAATAACTCTTCTCACCAAAATAAAAAAGAAGAAAATCATAAGTATTCAGTAAACATTAAAATAGCAGCATTAAAGGAATAGATAAGAAAATCTGTAAATAAAATGAACATAGCAGAGAAAAACATCTGGAACAAAGAAACCATCAGCAACACACTCACTCAAAAAACATGACAGCAGTAAATTCATACCTGCTGATCATTACATTGAACATAAATGGACTAAATTCACCAGTAAAGAGATAGAGAGTAGCAGAATGGATAAGAAAACATGACCTATCAATATACTATCTACAAGAAACAAACCTTAGATACAAAGACAAAAATAAGCTAAAAATCAAAGGGTTGAAAAGCATACATCAAGCAAACAGCAACCAAAAAAGAGCAGGAGTAGCAATATTAATCGTTAATATATTAGATGTTAAGACAAAAATCAGCAAAAGAAACAAAGAAGGACATTACAGAGTTCTGGTAAGATGGCAGAATAGGCAAAAAGACTGCACAGACCCACTTCAACAAAGAAAAGGGGGACAAATTAACACAGAAGATAATCCTGGACCCCTGAGCTTTGAAGGGAAGGATATAGAAATGGACTAAACTCCAACTAGCAGAAGAACTTGCACGAAAATACCAAAAAAGGAGACATACGGAGCTGCGGTCTGGCAGTGATCCTGACAGCACAGACAGTTTGGATATTGCCAAGTGGTGGTAGGACCTAAGAATTAAGCTAAAAATCAGCCCTGCTAGCCAGGGACTGCACAGAGGACTGCTCTGGTGGCTGGGGAATAAAAGGAGAAGCAGCAAAGAGGAAGGCGGGCTGAGCTGTGAACTTTTGCCCATCCAGAAAGTGCAGTCATTTTGAATGTTTACAAGCAGCTTGACCATTTTGGATATTTAAAGTGACAGCATTCTCCCAGAGTCCAGGGACTTAAGAACAGGCTTGGTGTGCTGGGAATTACAAAGACAATTCAGACACAAGAACTACTGGAAAGGTGCAACATTCCCCTGGTTACTCATATCTCACACCCCTTGGTGAGTGGAGGTGCGGCCATCCCTCACTCCCACCCACCTTCTAGGCTGGCAGGATTGCATCCAAGTCTGTGTGCTTGGACGGAGCCTGGGTGCCCTGCCCCACCCTGTGCAGAAATTTATTTTTCTTTTTTTCTTTTTTCTAGTTCGTTTGTTTTCGTTTGTTTTAAAGCTACTACTATTATTATTACTTTTGTCCCTTTTATTATCATTCTTTGTTCTCCCCTTTCCAGGTTCTAGTTTTCAGCTTTTTTTCTTTTCCCTGTTTCTGGTTCCAATTTTTTTTTTTTTTCCTCTTTCTTGTGGTTAACCCTATTCCTTGTTTGTGTGTGTGTGTGTGTGTGTGTGTGTTTCCCATTTTGTCTTCATTATACTCCTTCTCTACCTTTTTTCTCTTATTGCACTCTCCTCAGACATTGTGGTTTTTTTGTTTGCATTGGTTTTGTTTTTTTCCCTTTTCTCTTTTTTGGTTACTCTTTCTTGTGTGATTACACAGTGTGCTTTTCATCTGTTTGCTTTTACTTTTTTGATGTTTATTCAATTGCCATTTTTGTCTAACTGAGTGGGAGACCATAATAGTCCCCATAAGACACAACTACACCCACACCTCCTGCAGCTTCACTTACTGAGTGAACAAAAATCCTCCACCAACAGGCCTCCAATGAACAACCACCAAGAAGAGCCTGACTCACCCTTAGCTGCTCTTCACAAACAGTAAACAAAGATCTAAATACAGCAACATCACAATGTCTCAGAGACTATTGTCTCTGAGATCCCAGTCCACACAAAGAATCAAGATAAGCTGGTAGAAACAAGAAAGCAGGATACAGACCCAGAACACATCCCTGAGGAAGAAGCACCATTGGAACTTTTTGATAAGGAATTCAAAAGAATTATATTTAGATATGTTCAAAGGACCAAGAGACAGATGAGAGAAAACAGACAAAACCCTAGAAGAATTTTGGAAAAAAATACAAGAACAAAATGACAAAATCATTTAGAACTGATTCTAAATCTACAGATAGAAATCCAGAAGATTAATACTAAATAGTAAGAATTAGATAACATATTGAAAGGGCAAAGGAGTAGAATTGATGCAGTGGATGACAGAATTAATGAGATTGAAGAAAAATACCTGAATATTCTTTGGAAAGGGATCAATCAGAAAAAAAGATCAAAACAAAATGAAGAAAGCCTAAAGATCATGTGGGATATTATCAAAAGGAAAAACCTATGTGTCATTAGAATTCCAGAACAGGAAGAGAAAAATAAAACCACTGACAAAATTGTCCAAGATTTGTTGGAGGAGAACTTCCCTGCTATGATAAAAGATGAGAATGTATCCATTCAGGAAGTACAATGAACCCCAAACAGGATAGATCCCCCCAAAAAAAATCACCAAATGTATCATCATCAAACTCATTAAAACCAAAGACAAAGAAAAAATACTGAAAGCAGCACTGGAAAAACAAAACTTACTTAATAAGGACAACCAGTAAGAATAAGCTCTGATTTCTCAGCAGAAACCATGCAAACGAGAAGGCAATGGGATGGTATATATAAAATCCTGAAAGAGAAAAATTTTCAACCAAGAATTATATTACCCGGCAAAATTGTCCCTCAAATATTAT
>NW_006921819.1:731097-732011 GCF_000298275.1 Orycteropus afer afer | reverse complement strand
CAATTCATACTTGTCAATAATTACACTGAATATTAATGGATTAAATGCATCACTCAAGAGACGGAGAGTTGCAGATTGGATAAGAAAACAAAACCATCAATGCTGTCTACAAGAGACACATCTTAAAGACAAAGACAAAAATAGACTAAATATCAAAGGTTGAAAAATATATATCAAGCAAATGGCAACTGAAAAAGAGCAGGAGAGGCAATATTAATTTCTGATCCAATTGACTTTAAGACAAAAACCACCATACGAGAAAACGGAGGACATTATATAATGATTAAAGGATCAATTGAACAAGAAGATATAACTATAATAAATATGTATGGACCCATGAAAGAGCCCCAAAATACGTAAATCAGACTTTAAAAGAGTTGAAAAACAAATAGATGACTCCACAATTGTGGTAGCTCGGTTTGTGTGTCAATGTGGCTGGGCCTGGTTGAGTGGCTGGGAAGCCGGTGGTAGTTAATCCCCGTGAGGAAACTGGCAATCAACTCCATGGTGGGATCTACCACAAGCGGCTGGGTAGCTGCCTTTGGGTATGTGGTCTGCTTCCTGTATATAAGGAAAAGCTTTTGGGAACAGTCTCTAGCCTATGGCATGCTTGGACACTGCATATAGCTGTATTGCTGCTCAACAGCCTGCCATGTTCTGCCAACCTTGGGATTTACAATGGACTTAAGCTAATGGCCTGCCATGTGGTCTGGTAACATCGGGACTGTGCCTTTTTACTTGTCAATCTTAGGGCTTCCACCCTCAGCTGTTTGAGTGAAGAAACACCTCTAGCTCCACTGGGCCAGGAGCAAGAGGCATAACTGGACCCCAAGGTTGAGGGGCTTTCAGCCAGCCCCTAGAGCCTGGCACTTTGAACTTGGACTTAAAGCCTCCAAATTGTAAGAATAAACTCC
>NW_006921819.1:727709-728893 GCF_000298275.1 Orycteropus afer afer | reverse complement strand
CACCACTTGGGAATCTCCAAGCTGTCTGTGCTGTCAGGATTGCTCAGGATGGCTGCCAGACCGCAGCTTCATCTGTCTCCTTTTTTGGTATTTTCACACAAATTCTTCTGCTAGTTAGGGTTTAGTCCACTTCTATATCCTTCCCTTCAAGGCTCAGGGGTCCAGGATTATCTTCTGTGTTTGTGTTAACTGGTTTACTTTTTCTTTGTTGAAGAGGGTCTGTGCAGTCTTTCTGCCTAGTCCACCATCTTGCCGGATCTCCCAGGACACAAAATTTCTTGAGCAATTGTTTTTATTAAGGTTTTTACAAACAGTGCTGTTGGCCCATAGGTGATAGCAGCTTGTTTCCAATCTTTAAGAATTTTTAAAGAAAATGCTTTATGTCCTCACATCGTTGATTAGTCTGCTGATTTATGTATTCTGTTAAGAGAAAAACATGTTTGAATTCTAATGGAATGTCCTCATCCATGGCCCTCACATTTTGCACCATAGCTTGTATAGGTGATAAAGGAGGCATGGTGGATGATAAATAGTTAACTTGCTTCCCTGAGGGAGGGAAAAGGTTAAAAGGTGGAGGAAAGCAAGGGCTAGCAGGCATTGTTGCAGCTGAAATAGTCGGATTTAAAAACGGATTTAAAAAAGGCCTGACTTAAAAATGGATTTAAGGAAGGATACAACTTCTCTTCCTTGACTTGAGGGTTCAGTTTCTAACTTCTGTTTAGCTATTTCTTCTTGTGCTCTTACTTCTTTCAATTTTGAATCTGTATCTACACTTTTCTCCTTTCCCACTTTAGGATCCATGCCCACACTTATTCCCTTATCTAATTCTAAACACAGTTTTAAGATACTTTAAATAGAAAATATATGCTCAAGAAAATCCTCTGGCCCATGTTCTTTTAAACATTCATTAATTTGTTGACCTATGGTCTCCCAAGCTTTTAAATCAATGGTTCCTTCCAGAGGAAACCAAGGGCAACAGTGATCTACACATTGCAAAAATTCCTCTAACTCCTTTTTAAACACTTAAAAACCTCTATCTTGAATTCATGCTTTAAGAACAAAAATATAATGATCTCTTTCAGGAGATGCTGAATTCCCCATCTCAGCCTGGCTTGAAAAAGATTTATTTAATTCACCCACACTGCCCCTTTTTCTGCTAACCAGAAGGCTGGAGGTTAAAACCC
>NW_006921819.1:723723-727609 GCF_000298275.1 Orycteropus afer afer | reverse complement strand
CAAGGATGGTTCAACATTAGAAAAACAATAGTGTCATCCACCACATAAATAAAACAAAGAAAAAGAACCACATGATCATATCATTTGATGCAGAAAAGGCATTTGATAAAATCCAACACCCATTCTTGATCAAAACTCTCAGCAAAATAGGAATAGAGGGGACATTCCTCAATATAATAAAGGACATCTATGCAAAACCAACAGCCAACATTATTCCTAATGGAGAAAGACTGAAACCATTCCTCTTGTGAACAGGAACCAGACAAGGATGCCCTCTATCACCACTATTATTAAACATTGTACTGGAAGTACTAGCCAGGGCAATAAGGTAAGAAAGGTAAATCAAAGGCATCCAGATTGGTAAGGTGCTGTATTCAGCAAAACTGCACAGGTCATGAAATGAAGCAACATGAAAGGATTAATGGTTTCCTTTTTTATTTAAAAGGAACAGGGGCCAGGCAGACGCCCTGCATGTTCTGCGAGAGCGACCCCTGATGCCTTTGTTCTACTTTATATGTTTGTACATGATTACATCATTAGTCTTGGAATCCATACAATCAGCTTATTCTTTACAGACGTAAATTTTTACTCCTCTAGGTGCTCAAGGACAACAGGTAGTCATTAAAACAATCACAGAAATCTCCTCAGGAATAAAGAGTGTAAAACAATAAATGTTTACTAGGACACAGTGACCCAAAGTATGAAACATCCCAATACAATAAAAACTTGGACTACTGGAATAACATCTAAGTTTAATATTTTGGTGTGTTGCCAATTAAGCATTTAATAGTGAGAGAGACCTTGCCATCTCTAGAAGCAAACAGTCAACCACAAGAGAGGCCTTGCCATCTCTTAATTGTGATTAGAACATATGCATTGCAATCATGTTCTTTTAGGGGTCTTTTCTTGGTCCCCAACGTTTCCTCCCTTTTATTTTTTAAATGCAGTAGATGTACCTCAGTAGTCAAAGACTGAATTTACTTGATATATTAGTTTTGGAACCCAAAGAATAGCAAATAATACAATTAATAACATTACAATATATGGTAAAAAGTGGAATAGAAATGTAGGAATACTTTTCAAAGGGTTAAATTGCTTGAATTCATTATGTATAGTGCTTGCAACTTGATTGGGGTTGCTAAAGGGGCAGGGATGCCACATCCTCTGACCTCCTCCAACCACACAAGAGGGAAACAGCATCACCATCAGTAGCCCAAGGTCCATCACTGTGAGGTCAGGTGTGTTACCTCTCTCCAGCCCCTTCACCAACCCTGACACCAACTGTTCCTCCCACAGCACCCACTTCCTTTCTGCTAGGTTTGATAATTCACTTCAGTGGCCACACAGAACTCACAGATTATAGGGTTTATTAGGGAAGCACCAGGCTACAATTCAAGTTCAAGAAAAACGCTCAGTCTCTCTCAGCCCACGGTCTCTCAGCCAACAGTCTCTCACAGTCTCTCTCCCAGCAGTGTGTGTCCCTTGCTGTCTCTCTCAGCAATGGGTGTCTCTCCCAGCAGAGTGTCTCTCAGTAGTGTGTAGTGTGTGTCTCTTTCAGCAGCACAGCCTTCTCAGTCAGCAGATAGAGAGAGTTCTGCTGCCTCTTAGAGACCTCCTTTTGAGCCTGGCAGAGTGGCCAAACTAGCAAATCATAGCATCAGAATTTTAAGCACCTGAGAGAGAGCAACCTTCCCAGAACACTGCATTGTGTCACTGTGATGTGGTAAATTATTTGGTGCGGCTTTTCTACCCATAGTCTTTGTAAACTCCAAGGTGGAATTTGCCATGAGCAACTGAGGAGTTCCTGATTGCTAAAGTTGCCCACCTGGGGAGTTTCTGTTGGGAGTGGCACAAAACAATGTTCTGGGAGGTTCCCTCTCTCTCTCAGGTGTTTAGAATTCTGATGTTATGATTGGTTGGTTTGGCCACTCAGCCAGGCTCAAAAGGAGGCCCCCTAGAGGTAGAACTCTCTCTCTGACTGCTGCTTGAGGAAGATGTGCTGCTGGAAAAGACACGCACTGCTGGGAAAGAGACACTCATTGCTGAGTGAGACACCGAGGGACACGCACCGTTGGGAGAGAGTCTGTGAGAGACTGTTAGCTGAGGGATGGTGGGCTGGGAGAAAGACTGAGCACTTTTCCTGAACTTGAATTGTAGCCTGGTGCTTCCCTAATAAATCCAGTAATCTGTGAGTTCTGTGTGGCCACTGCAGCGAATTATCCAACCCAGGAGAGAGGTGGTAGGTGCTTTGGGAGGAACAGTTGGTGAAAGGGCTGGAGAGAGGCAGCATGTCTGGCTTCACAGGAATAGGCCTTGGGCTATTGATGGTGATTATGTCTTCCTTTTGTGCAGTTAGAGGAGGTCAGAAGATGTGGCCTCCCTGCCTTTTTAGCAGTCACTCCTCACAGAAATAGCCAGGTGGATAACATTTACAATCAGGATCTGCTCAGTTGCTCACAGCAAATTCCACCATGGAGTTTACAAAGATGGCTAGAAAAGCCATACCAGGTAATTTACTACACCGCAGGCCAACCCCTGGCCTTTCTAGCCATTTTACCTTTCATACTTCAAAAATTATACTCCTTCACCATCAGTTTAATATTAACCACACCCGTGAAAGCATGTAAGCCAGCCACTTCATGCCTTTATCTCCCCCCATTTTAAATAGTCAATTTCTAATTTGCCCATCCCTATCAAACCAGTACTCTGAGGAGACAAGCATGGTCCTTTCTCTCTGGAGAATTTTCTGTTTTGCATGGAAACTTCAAGCATCTGGATCCATAAACAAGTAAAGTCCAGCTCAGCTCAAGCCATCAAATTGTAGCAACTTAACACCAGCTCAGTGTCAAACACCTTCCTTTTTGTTTGGTCAAGTTCTGGACAGCTCAGTCCTAGCCATCCCAGCTAGGTCATGGGTACCAGTTACCAAGTTTGGGAGTCACTCTCTTCCTTTCACTTCAGACCAGCCAGCACCTTCTTTCACATCTTCAGTCCTCAAAGCCTATTTCAACGCCCATAGGCTCACAATTCATTGCACTTCAGACCAGCCAGCCCTTCCTCTCATCCCCAGCCTCCATGGCCTAGGTTAAAGAGTATCAAACTGAGCCATTTCTTCTTTGCTGCACTTCCCCCTTTTCCACTCAGGTGGACCCAGGTGGTTACAAGTGAGTAACATACAAGTTTACTACTCACTGGCTTCCTTTAACTTTCAGTCCTGGGAGGGGTTTTTCTCATGTACCATGACTTTCTTGTCTGGATGTACCTAACCAGTCTGCTTGCTTGAAATTCAAAGAGCCAAATAGTCATTATTTTTTTCCTCTTCAGGTCCTTATTCAAATGCAAATCTTCTGTTCCCTCAGTAGTACTGGGTGGGGTTCAGGTTTTCTACCTAAGCCCCCTATACTCTACACACAGGGTTTGAAACAAAAGCCTGTGTTTCTCCTGGGCAAATTCTGTTTCCTCTTTTAACATATTCAATCAAGTATTGGCTGAAAGAGGACTTACTCTCTGTTATCCACATACCCCAAAATTATTTCTAATGTACAAGCAGGTAAGAGAACATTTAATAGCCATAGTACATTCAGATAAACACATAATCCAAAACACAAAATCCAAAATATATAATCCTTTTAAAGACATTCCAAGTTCATCCTTCACCTTGATTACCAACCCATGCTATGCATATGGCCTTAGGCCTTTGGCTGGGTGTAACCAAAAGCCCTAGTCTCTGGATCAATTATCTCCTCCTTCTAATGCAGTTTTAGCTAGCATATACCAATCATAAGGACACAAAACTTCATTTCTCTCTCTCTCTCTCTCTCTCTCTCTCTTTTTTTTTTTTTTTTTTAATTGTGATTTGGGTGAAGATTTACAGAGCAAATTCACT
>NW_006921819.1:718034-719013 GCF_000298275.1 Orycteropus afer afer | reverse complement strand
TGGGCAATCCTACTTCTGTAGTGATACTGCCTCAGAAACCCAAGGAGGGGTTGCTATGAGTCAGAGCCGACTTGATGGCACATAACAACAACAACAACATTTTTCTGTTATGGAGCTCTGCTTTTCTTCAAGTGGGGTGTCCTTCACGCTGGGTCCCTGTTCGGGTGCCAATTGCCACATCCGGCAAAACCACACAGGCCATGAAATGAAGCTACACGAAAGGATTAATGGTTTTCTTTTTTATTTAAAAGGAACGGGGGCCAGGCAGGTGCCCTGCATATTCTGATTTAAAAACGGATCTAAAAAAGGCCTGACTTTTTTAAAGTCAGAGCATCAGAGCAACCCCTGATGCCTTGTTCTACTTTATTTATATGTTTGTACATGATTACATCATTAGTCTTGGAATCCATACAATCAGCTTATTCTCTACAGAACTAAAGTTTTACTCCTCTAGGTGCTCAACTACAAGAGGTGGTCATTAAAACAATCACAGAATCTCCTCAGGAATAAAGAGTGTAAAACAATAAATGTTTACTAGGACACAGTGACCCAAAGGATGAAACATCCCAATAAAATAAAAACATAGACTACTGGAATAACTTCTAAGTTTAATACTTTGATGTATTGCCAATTAAGCTTTAACAGTGAGAGAGAACTTGCCATCTCTAAAAGCAAACATTCAACCACAAGAGAGGCCTTGCCATCTCTTAACTGTAATTAGAACATGTGCCTTCCAATCATGTTGTTTTGGGGGTCTTTTTCTTGGTCCCCAACAGTAAGGAAGAAGTCAAACTATCCCTATGTGCTGATGATATGATCCTATACCTAGAAACCCAAGAGACTCAGTCAAAAAGCTACTGGAACTAATTGAGAGATTTAGCGTTGTGGCAGGATACAAGATCAACATACAAAAATCAGTTGGATTCCTCTACACCAGCAAAGAGATTGCTGAAAAAGAAATAAGGAAATCAATACCATT
>NW_006921819.1:708467-716609 GCF_000298275.1 Orycteropus afer afer | reverse complement strand
TACAGACTAGGGGGAAATATTTGGCAATGACATATCTGACAAGGGACTTATCTCTACAATTTACAGAAAACTCCAACACTTCAACAAAAAAAAGGACAAATAATCCAATTAAAAATGGGCAGAAGACATGAATAGACACTTCACCAAGGAGGATATTCAGGCAGCCAACAAACATATGAAGAAATGCTCACAATAATTAGCCATTAGAGATATGCAAATCAAAACAACAATGAGATACCATCTTGCCCCAGCACTAGCAGCGAAGTTCAACAAGATAGAAAATAACAAATGCTGGCAAGGATGCGAAGAGATTGGGACTCTTATACATTGCTGGTGGAACTGTGAAATGGTACAACCACTGTGGAAAGCAGTATGGCAATTCCTTAAAAAGTTGGAAATAGACATACCATTTGACCCAGCCATTCCATTACTAGGTATATACCCTAAAGAAGTGAGAGCCATGACAACAGATACATCCACACCCATGCTCATCGCAGCACTATTTACAATAGCAAAAAGTTGAAAACAACTTAGGTGTCCTTCAGCTAAGGAATGGATAACTAAAGTATGGTATATACACATAATGGAATACTATGCAACCCTAAAAAATAACATAGAATTGGCAAAACACCACATAACATGGATGAACTTGGAGTATATTATGTTGATCAAAATAAGTCAATCACAGAAGGACAAATATTGTATTAGTCCATTATTGTAAATGTCAAGGAATGGTTTATATATGGAAGGAAATTTTCTTTGTTGGTTACCAGGGGTGGGAGAGGAGGGGAGGGTACACTGTTAGATAGGTAGAGATAAGTATTGATTTGGGTGAAGAGAAGGGTGATGTACCAAATGTGAGTGACCAACATGGTGGCATTGAGGAAGAGGAAGACACAGAGAGGTCCATGGGAGGTACAGACAACAAAGATGAACCCTTTGCTCATACAGTACTGCATTGTCAGTGAAGGCAAACACAGGTATACAGGTGGATAGATGGGTGGACAAGCTGAACCATTAAGTGTGTCTATGGAGCAGGAAGTGTACCCAAGACCATGTATAGGGCTGGCAGACAATGGTTCTACAAGTGTATTTGTATGTTCTCTAAGAATTCCCAGGTGCATAGTAGACTTGACAGGGGACAAGGTAGTAGTCACTTCTTGGTCACAGCCATCTACCCAGGGGGAGCGAGTAGTTGAACCTGTGTGCTTGGGACCATAATCACAGGGGACATCAAGCTCAACTGGCATAACACACTACACAAAACATTGTTCCACCTCCTACTTTGGCAAGTAGCAATTGGGATCTTAAAAGCTTGCAAGCAGCCTTCTAGAAGCAATGATGGGTCTCTCCTCCTCCAGAGCAAAGAAGAGTGAAGAAAACCAAAGTTTCATGGAAACAATTAGTCCTTGTGACTGGTACACAATGTGATCCACAGCCTATTTGACTATGAGACCAGAACTAGATGGTGCCCAGCTACCACTGACAACTACTCAGAGGGAGATCTATATAGGAGATCCTGGATAGAGAGGGAGAACAATGTGGAACAAAACTCAAAATCATTTGGAAAAAAAAGGGAGGGTGTGACCAGGTTTGTTGGTCTGATAGAGCCTGGTGAAAACACTGAGCCCCTAGCTTCCCTTCAGGTCTGGAATTGAACACACACCTGTGGCTTCCAGCCAAATAAAAGACAGGCATATGAGTTGAACATTTACCTGAGGTAGATACACTCCTTGGAGTGAACAATCATGGGAGAAAGAAGGGCTGTTTATGCACAGGGAGACAGTTCAAGGGGCAGGAGTGCATAGAGGGATGGACACAGGGAGGAGGTAACTATTGGGAGGAAGTGGGAAGGGAGCTGTTGCATTGTGGTAAATTGTAGTCAATGTCATGAGACAACATGTGTGTGAACTGCTGTATGGAAAGTAAATTTTCTCTGTAAACTTTCACCCAAATCACAATAAAAATAAATAAACAAAAACCTCCCTCTCTGGCAGTGATAAGGATAAGGAGGGAAGAAGAGTTGACAAAACTTAAAACCCCATTCCACCACATTTATAAGAAAAATACTAGAGAGTATGAGCTGTGCAAATGCCCCTTTGTACCAGCTAAGGGGGTTAACTGAGGAGAGGACCCTAGGGACTGGGTTTAGATGAGAGGGAGAGGGACTCCACACAGCAAGGCATCAGATTTGAGGATGTGAGGATAGGTGCCACACTCTACTGAGAAAGTGTGCAAAAGGCCAGTCTTAGATTACCTGTTTTGGTTTTTTAGTTGGAGTGAGAGGCTAGGGGGTGTCTGGAGACCTATTTGTCTCAGGTCTACTATATTCAATGGACCTCAACTTTAGACTTCTGGTGTTATTTTCAAATACTTTTAAATGCTTAGTCCCAGAGAACCACTCCAATAAGACCAAAAGAGGACATACGTCACTTGGCCTTGACCTTATCTTCCACCTCTGGATAGTTGGGACCACCTGTGGTTCCTTTTGAATTTGTATTTTTCTTATGAATTTCATGACAATTGTATTACATTTGATAAGGGCATTGAATTGTTCAATGTAAACAAATAGATGACAATCTTCATAACCCTCCAAAAAAAAGACATTATATAATGATTAAAGGGTCAATCCAACAAGAAGACATAACTATAATAAATATCTATACACCCAATGGAAGAGCCCAAAAAATACATAAATCAAACTTTAACAAAATTGGAAAGAGAAGTAGACAACTCCACAATAATAGTAGACTTTAATACACTACTTTCAATGAAGGACAGAACATCTACAAAGAAATTCAACAAAGATACAGAAGACCTCAATCACAGTCAACCAACTTGACCTCATAGATATACAGAACACTCCACTCAACAACAGCACAATATACATTCTATTCCAGCACACATGGAACATTCCCTAGAATAGACCACATGTTAGGTCACAGAGCAAGCCACAATAACTTTAAAAACATCAAAACCCTACAAAGCATCTTCCCAGATCACAGTGCTATAAATTAGAAATCACTAATAGGAAGATCAAGTAAATAATAATAATAATAATACATGGAAACTGAATAACACCTTGCTTAAAACTACTGGGTAGTAGAATAAATAAAAAATAAAATTAAAAAAAAAGTTTGAATCAAATGAAAACACAGCATACCAAAATCTTTGGGACACAGCAAAATAAGTGCTCAAAAGACAATTTATACCAATAAAAACACACATCAGAGGAGAAAGAATCAAAATGAACACCTTAACCCAACATCTCCCACAATTAGAAAAGAACAAAAAAAAAAAAAAAAAAAGCCTACACTCACATGAAAAATAATAATAATAAAGATTAGAGCAGAAACAAATTAAAAATAAAAGAAACAAGGGAACGAATCAACAAGACTAGAAGTTGGTTCTTTGAAAGAGTTAATAAAATTGACAAACCACTGGCAAATCTAACAAAAGAGAAGAAGAAGATGCAAATAACATGAATAAGAAATAAATAGGCAATGTCACAACACAGCCAACTGAGATAAAATGATAATAACAGATTACTGTGAATAACGGTACTCCAATAAATTTGAAAGCCTAGAAGAAATGAACAAATTTCTACAAATACATTACCTACCCAAAGTAACACAATCTGAGGTAGAAAATTTTAACTAATCCATCACAACAGTAATTAAACTGCTCATAAAAAAACTCCCAACAACAAAAAATATCATGGCAGATGACTTCACTGGCAAATTCTACCAAAAATTCAGAGAAAAACAGTCAGAGAAGAGCTGACACCAATTCTACTCAAACTATTCCAGAACATAGAAAGCAGTGTGTAAAATTAGTGTGTAAAAATGGTGGTTTCTGACCTCCTCTAACTTCACAAGGGAGGAGAAGGATCAAGATCAACAACCCAAAGCTAATTGCTTTGAGACAAAGATCAGACATGCCTCCACTCTCCAACTTCTTTACTAGTTCTGATACCAACCATCCCTCCCATAACACTCTCTACTTCTCTTCTGGGTTTGCTAATCTTTTGTGATCACCACAAAGAACTCATGGACAATACTCATAATTATGGGGTTTATTAGGGAAGTAACAAGTTACAAAAAAAAATGACTCAGGATACTGTTTTTCAATCAGAACAAATTTTTCTCAGTAAGTGCCCACAGGCATAACTCTCTCTATGGTACACAGCCTCTCAGTCTCTCCACCCCTTGGCCTCTGCCATGCTTGGGCAAATGTTACAAATCTCTTTTAGCTCTACTGGTAAGTGCCAGAAGTACCCTAATCCACCAATAAGCCTCTGTTGGAAGGTGCCCATCTTTCTCACTCCATGGGTCAGCAAGCCTAACTTCACAGATAAGTGTCTAGAGGCACCCCACTCCACCAGCAAGCCTCTTGCCCAAAGACACTCAGCTTTCTCACTCCATAGACCAAGAAACCCACTGCTCCATCTCATGTTGGTCTCTTGGTTCTGCTGCCTCCATCTCTTTGCTACTGCCTCTCATCCTCTCTTGCCTTCCCCAGAGTAACAGCTCTCTGTCACCTGGATCAAGAAGGTTCAATGCTGGGATCATGGGTCCAAAAGATACCCTCCACTCCAGGCTCTTCTTTCTGCCTCTGGGGTGGCCCATTGTAAGCCTCAGTGGTATGGCAAAACTGACCAATCTCCACATTAGGCTCCCATACACCTCATTTGCATGGCCCCACCCCCACAGAGTGACATGCACCTTATTTACAGTATTAGCAAGCTATCCAATCCCCTTAGAGGGTCACAAGCACCTCACATTTGTATAGTCCTACCCAGTTATCTGGTGGGATTTACAAAGACTATGGCTAGAAGATATATGTTAAATAATTCACTGCACTGCAAGATGGAATACTCCCAAGCTCATTTCGTGAAGCAACATAACCCTGATATCAAAACCAGGCAAAAACATCACTAAAAATGAAAATTATAGACCAATATCCCTCATGAACATAGATGCAAAAAATTCTCAACAAAATCCTACCCAGTAGAATCCAACAACATATTAAAAAAAAAGATAATATATCATGACAAAATGGGATTCATACCAGGCATGCAAAGATGGTTCAACATTAGAAAAACAATCAGCATAATCCACCACATAAATGAAACAATGGAAAAAAGACACATGATCATAATAATTGATGCATAAAAGGCATTTGATAAAATCTAACACCGATTCTTGACTAAAAACACTCAGGAAATTAAGAATACAAGAGAAATTCCACAACATAATTAAGAGCCTATACGCAAAACCAATGGCCAATATTATTCTTGACGGTGAGAGACTGAAAACATTCCCCTTACCAATGGGAACCAGATAACAATGCCCTTTATCACCACTCCTATTCAGTATTATATTGGAAGTCTTAGCCAGAACAATAGGACAAGAAAAGGAAATAAAATTCATCCAAATTAGCAAAGAAGAAGAACTATCTCTGTTTGTAGATGATATGATCCAATTCATAGAAATCCCAGAGACTTAACAGGAAAGCTATGAAACTGACAGAAAAATTCAGTAAAGTAGTAAGGTAAAAGAATAACATACAAAAAGTCAGTCAGATTCCTCTACACTACAAACAGAACTCTGAAAAAGAAATCAAGAAAATAATACCAAGAGTTCCAGGTCCAAGATGGCAGAGCAGGCAGACACACTATCCAGGCTGTCTACAACAAAGACTGGAAAAAACAAGGGAAACAACTATGGATGAGAATCCTGGATACCAGAGCTTCAAAGTAGAGGGTAAAGAAGTAGATCTAACACCAGTGAGAGGAAGAGACAATGAAAACAGTGAATAAGGAGCGATAAACTGCCAATCTGCAGGGTACAGCACTTTTAAATTATTGCAAGCAGGATTCTGATCAGAGTAGGAAACAAAACCAGTTCCACTTGTCCAGGACTGCACTGGCTTCTATACTGTTTATCAGGTGACCAGGGAGGTGTGTCCCCTGTGCCCACAACCCGATGCTTATGTTGTACAACCTCCCAGTGACCAGAAACACTGCTCTCCCCACCCCCACTCTCTCTCTGTGGCCTGTGAAACTTCCTCCACCGCCAGTGCCGGCTGCTTATTATTATTATTATTTTAAATATTTATGCTTAGTTCTTCAGTTCTTCCAATTCCCCAAAGAACAGGAGTCCCTCCCCTGCTGTCTGCAAGATTAGTGGCTCCTATGCCCGTCCTCCTCCCCACTGGAAAGTGTGCACTCTAGTGTAGCCATATTTGGCTGGCATTTTCAACAGTACTGTGGTGCTTTTTCTTCCCTTTTCCTTTTTCCTTTTTCTCAGTTCGTCCCTCTTCTCCCTTTGTTTTCCTTTATTTTATTTTGTTTCTTTCTTGCCTCTAATTTTTTTTTCATCTTCTTCTTTTCTTTCTTTTTTCTCTCACCCCCCACCTTCATGGTCAGCAGCACCTACCCCAACCCCTCCATAGATGAGCGCACTCCCAGAGTGAGTGCTGCACTCTTGGCACAGCTGTGTTTAGCAGCTAACATTTGTACCAGTTTTTTGTTTCCCTTCTCTCTTCTTTCTTTTTCTTTCTTTCTTTCTTTTCAGTCTTTCCTTCTTCCCCCTTTGCTTTTTTTCCCTTTCTCTTCTCTTCTTCCACTTCCCCACATCATTATTTTGTTCTTTTCCTTGTTCTTGCTTTATTTGTTTGTTTGTTTATTTGTTTGTTTGTTTTGATCCAGCAGAGTGAGTATTTTGTCCTTACCACCTCTGTGTTCAATAGGGCCACCCCTGACCCTTCATATTCAGTGGTGCGTACTCCTGCAGTGCAAGTGCCACATTTCCACCACAGCTATGTTTGGTGGCTGACATTTGCCACTTGTTTCTTTTTGTTGTCGTTTTGTTTTCTTCTTTTTCTTTTTCTTTTCCTTTTTCTTTCTTCTTAGCTCTTCTCTCTCTCTCTCCCTCCTATTTTTGCCTTTTTTTTCTTTTTTCTATTTACTTCTTCCCTTCTATGCCCCCCTTTTTTTCATTCTATCTTTCCCAAGAAGTGCACAGCCAGTGACCCTACCCAACATACCCACCCACACCTAATGTCCTACCCACTGGGAGAGTGCCACCATCCACTTCCACACTCCTGGACCAGTGACAGACAGTGGCCAAAACCTGCCCAGCCTCCCCTAAGGTGTTTTGCATGATCACTGGTCAGAGACTCACACCCACACTCCCATCTACTACCAAATATACCCAGAGAGAGTTGGTGAGGGCCTCAGTGCTGCCAAACCAGTGACCAGAGTAACACAACTGCCTTGTGGCATGCATATGTTAAAGCAGACCAAAACATAAAATCAGGTGAAGCAAACAAACATATCATGAACAAATTAATACAACAAAACTACAATATCTAAGAGACAACAATTTCAAATCACACAAAAAAACAGCACATGAAGCCTCAAGCAAGTGACCAAAGTACAGAGCCAGAAAATCATCCACGGGAGGAAATTCTACTGGAATCATCTGATAAAGAATCCAAAAGAGTAGAGTTCCAGTAAGATGGCAGACTAGGCATAAAGACTGCAAAGACCCTCTTCAACAAAGAAAAGGGAAACCAATTAACTCAGACACAGAAGATAATCCTGGACCCCTGAGCCTTGAAGGGAAGGATATAGAAGTATACTAAACCCAAACTAGCAGAAAAATTTGCATGAAAATACCAGAAAAGGAGACAGATGGAGCCAGACTATGGCAGCGATCCTGAGCGATCCTGCAGCATGGCACAGACAGCGTGGAGATTCCCAAGTGGTAGTAGGACCTAAGAAAACCTAAAAATCAGGACTGCTAGCCAGAGACTGACTGCACAGAGGACTGCTCTGGTAGCTGGGGAATAAACAGAGAAGATGAAGAGAAAGGTGGACTGAGCTGTGGACTTTTGCCAGTCCAGAGGATGCCGCCATTTTGAAGTTTAAAAGTGGCTTGCCTATTTTGGATATTTAAACAGTGTATTTGCAGATTCTTGGGGCTTAAGAACACCTTCTGCTTTCCAGCAACCCCAAGGACACTCCGAACCTGCAAAACTGAAAAGATACAAAATTGCTCCTGCAAGACTGAAAAGATACAAAATTGCTCCTGTTACTCTCTTTTTTCTTTTTTTCTTTCTTTTTTTTTTTTTTTT
>NW_006921819.1:706567-708223 GCF_000298275.1 Orycteropus afer afer | reverse complement strand
CCTGTATATAAACAGCCCTTCTTCCTCCCATGATTGTTCTCTCCAAGGAGTGTATCTACCTGAGGTAAATGTTCAACTCATATACCTGTCTTTTGTTTGGCTGGAAGCCACAGGTGTGGGTTCAATTCCAGACCTGAAGGGCAGCTAAGGGCCATAGTTTCAGTGGTTCCACCAGGCTCTAAAGGACCAGCAAACCTGGTCCACACCTTTTTTTATTTTTTCCTCCAAATGATTTTGAGCTTTGTTCCACACTGTTCTCCCTCTCTATCAAGGATCTCCTACATAGATCCCCTCCCAAGTGGATAACAGTGGTAGCCTCCTGTTATTCTTATACCCCACATCCGCTTGGTGAATAGAGGTGCGGCCATCCCCCACTCCCACCTACTTCTGGGCCCACAGGAACTCCATCACAATCTCTGTGCTCAGATGGAGCCTGGGAGCCCTGCCCTGTCTTCCACCGATTTTTTTTTTTTTTCTCTTTTTTTTATTTTAATTTATTTCTTTTTCACTTTCTTTTTTCTGGTGATTAGTTTGCTTGTATTTGTATGTTTTAAAACAACTATTATTAATAATACTTTTCTCATTTCTGCCATTATTCTTAACCTTCCCCTCCCAGGTCCTAGTTTTCAGCATTTTTTTTTTTTTCCCCTGTTCCTGGCTAAAATTTTTTTTTTTTAATTTAAATTTTTTTCCCCTCCTCTTTTCTCATGGTTAACCCCATTCCTTGTTTTTCTTTTTGCATTCTTCCCATTTTTTCTCCTTCATTATTCTTCTTCTCTACCTTTTTTCTCTTAGTACCCTATCCCCAGATATTGCAGGTTTTCTTGTTTTTTCTTCCTCTTTTTTCCTTTTTCCTCTTTTTGGTTACTGTTCCTGTGTGATTATATGGTGTGTTTTTTGTCCATGTGCTTTTAGTTGTTTTATGGTTATTCAATTGTAATTTGTGTCTAACTGAGTGGGAGACAGCAACGGTCCCCATAAGACACAACTACACCCACACCTCCTGTGACTTCACTTACTGAAGCCACTACCTCCTTCTCCACCAACGGGCCAACAATAAAAAGCCACCCAGAAGAGCCTGAATCACCCTTGGCTGCTCTTCACAAACAGTTAACAGAGATCTAAATACAACAATGCCACAATGTCTCAGAGCCAACAGACCATCATAGTCCACACAAAGAAGCAGGATAAAGTGGTAGAAACAAGGGAGCAGGACACAGACCCAGAACACATCTCTGAGGAAGAAGCACCATTGAAGCTCTCTGATAAGGAATTCAAAAGAATTATATTTAGGTATCTTTAAAGGATTGAGAGACAGAAAAAAGAAAACACAGAAAAAACCTTACAAGAATTTTGGAACAAAATACAAGAACAAAATGACAAAATAAATGAAAAATTAGAAATGATTCTAAATCAACAGATAGAAATCCAAAAGATTAATACTAACTTGTCAGAAATAGATAACACATTGGAAGGGAAAAGGAGAAAAATTGATGCAATAGAAGACAAAATTAATGAGATTGAAGACCAATACCTGAATACTTCTTTGGAAAAGGATCAATCCGAAAAAAGATCAAAACAAAATGAAGAAAACCTAAGGTTCATGTGGGATACCATCAAAAGGAATAACTTGTGTGTCACTGGAATTCCAGAACA
>NW_006921819.1:702606-704894 GCF_000298275.1 Orycteropus afer afer | reverse complement strand
TAGATGGTGCCCAGCTACCACTGTCATCCACTTGGAAGGGGATCTATGTAGATCCTTGATAGACAGGGAGAACAATGTGGAACAAAACTCAAAATCATTTGGAGAAAAAAAAAAAAGGTGCGGACCAGGTTTACTGGTCCTATAGCACCTGGTGGAACCACTGAGACTATGGCCCCTAGCTGCCCTTCAGGTCTGGAATTGAAACCACACCTGGGGTTTCCAGCCAAACAAAATACAGGCATATGAGTTGAATATTTACCTCAGGTAGATACACTCCTTGGAGAGAAAATCATGGGAGAAAGAAGGGATACTTATGCACAGGGAGACAGCTCAGGGGGCAGGACTGCATGGAAGGATGGACAATGGGAAGAGATAACTATGGGGAGGAAATGGGAAGGGAGCTGTTGCATTGTGGTAAATTGTGGTCAATGTCATGAGACAAAGTGTATGTGAACTGCTGCATGGAAAGTGAATTTGCTCTGTAAATCTTCACCCAAATCACAATAAAAAAAAAAAAAGAAAGAAACTTAAAAAGAATTCAAAAGCATTATATTTCAATACCTTCAATAGATTCAGAGAAAATTTCAGGAAACCACAGACAAAAATCAAGAAAAAGACAAAATTCTACAAAAATTTTTAAAATAATAATAATACAAGAATATATTGACAAAACAAATGGAAAATTATAAACTGTTCAAAAACAGCAAACAGAAATCTAAAAGATTAACACCAAAATTTCAGTAGTGGAAATGCATTGGAAGGACAAAGGAGTAGAATTGGATCAAAAGAACAAAGAATTAGTGATATTGAAGACAAATCTCTCAACACCAATATGTTGGAGGAACAATGAGAAAAAAGAATTAAACAAAATCAAGAAAACATAAGAATCATTTGGGACACCATGAAAAGGACTAATTTACATGTGATTGTAATTCCAGAACAAGAAGAGACCAAAAAGCACTGAGAAAAATCATCAAAGATTTGTTGGAAGAAAACTTCCCTAATATCATGAAAGACAAGAAGATATGCATTGAGTTCCCGCAAGATGGGAGAAGGACTGCACAGACCCTCTTCAACAAAGAAAAGGGAAACCAGTTAACACAGACACAGAAGATAATCTTGGACCCCTGAACATTGAAGGGAAGGATACAGAAGTGGACTAAACCCCAACTAGCACAAGAATTTGTGTGAAAATACTAAAAAAGGAGACATACGGAGCTGCAGTCTGGCACTGACCTGAGCGACCCTGATGGCACAGATGGCTTGGACATTCCCGAGTGGTGGTAGGACCTAAGAATTAACCTAAAAATCACCCTGCTAGCCAGGGACTGCAGGGAGGACTGTGCACGGTGGCTGGGGAACAAACGGAGAAGATGAAGAGATAGGTGAGCTGAGCTGTGGGCTTTTGCCAGTCCAGAGGACGCCACCATTTTGTAGGTTTAAAAACCAGCTTGACTATTTTGGATATTTAAAGAGACAGTGCTCTCACAGATTCCTGTGGTGGTAGGACTTAAGAATTAACCTAAACATCCCCTGCTAGCCAGGAACTGCATGGAGAACTGTGCATGCTGGCTGGGGAACAAACGGAGAAGGTGAAGAGAAAGGTGGGCTGAACTGTGGACTTTTGCCGGTCTGGAGGACACCGCCATTTTGAAGATTTAAAAAGTGGCTTGACTATTTTGGACATTTAAAAAGACAGCACTCGCACAGATTTCTGAGGCTTAAGAACATGTTCAGCTTTCCAGCAACCCCAAGGACACTCGGGGCCTGCAAGACTGAAAAGGTAGGACATTCTTCTTGTTACTACACCCTACACCCGCTTGGTGAAGGGAGGTGTGGCCATCCCCACTCCCACCTACCATCTGGGCCCACAGGAACTCCATCACAGCCTGTGTGCTCAGACGGAGCCTGGGTACCCTACCCAATCCTCCACCGATTTTTTCTTTTTTTTTTTTCTTTTTTGCTTTCTTTTTCCCGGTGATTAGTTTGCTTGTATTTGTCCATGTCAAACCAACTAATACTATTAATACTTTTGTCCTTTTTATGATTATTCTTAATCTTCCCCAACCAGGTACTAGTTATCAGCATTTTTTCTTTTCCCTGCACCTGGTTGAAATTCTGCCCCCACACACACACAATTTAAGGTTGGTTTTGTTTTGTTTTCCCCCTTTTTTTTCTCGTTACTAACCCCATTCCTTGTTTTGCTTTTTGCATTCTTCTTATTTTTTTCTTAATTTATTATTCTCCTTCCCTACCTCTTTTTTTTTTTTCTTAGTGCGCTATCCCCA
>NW_006921819.1:681507-695602 GCF_000298275.1 Orycteropus afer afer | reverse complement strand
AAAGAATAAGAAAAGAAGAAAGAAAAAAAAAAGATATGCATTCAAGAAACTCAATGGACCCCAAATAGGATAGTCCTCAAAATAAAACCACCAACACATATTACAATCAAAATTCCCAAAATCAAAGAGAAAGAAAGAATCTGGAAAGCAGCTCAGGAACAACAAAAATTCACCTACAAAGGAGAACCAAGAAGACCAAGCTTTGATTTCTCTGCAGAAACCACATAGGCAAGAAGGCAACAGGGTAACATATATAAAACACTGAAAGAAAATTGCAAACCAAGAATTCTATATCTTGCAAAATTGTCTTTCAAATATGATGGTGAAGATATGACATTCTCAGATAAACAGAAATTAAGAGAATTTGCAAAACCAGACCAACCTTACAAGAAGTCCTCCAAACAGAATTGCCGATGGCAGAAAATAACCAGAGATTAAGACATATGGTAACATCACCTGGAAATGAACCCAGAAATAGAAGTACCAAAAATAAGATAAACCGGCAAGACAAAAATATAGGAAAGCAGTGATGCCAGTTTCTAAATGATGATAACTACATAGTAAAAAGAGGGACTATATGATGGAGTTCTAGAACTTCCAAACAGAGAGGAAATCAAGGTGATGCCAAGATAGAATAGACTGCTTTAAACTTGAAGATAACAATAAATTACAGTATAATGTCAAAGAAAATTAATAACCCTTGACACCAAAAGAAAAAGTCATAGTCTCAGAAAGCACTTGTTTAAAAAAAATAACAGCGAAGGAAGTTGTAAGAAAATCCATAAATAAAATGAACTCTGCACAGAAAAATATATGGAACAGAGAAACTATCAGCACATACACACAAAAAAAAAAATAAAAAATGGCAGCAGGAAATTCATATCTATCAATAATCATACTGGATGTAAATGGATTAAATACATGATTCAAGAGACAGAGAGCAGCAGAATGGGTCAGAAAACATGATCCATCAATATGCTATCTACAAGACACACACCTTAGACACAAAGACAAAAATTAGCTAAAAATCAAAGGATGGAAAAATATATATCAAGCAAATGGCAACTAAAAAAGAACAGAAGTAGCAATATTGATTTCTGATAAAATAGACTTCAAGACAAAAACCAGCAAAAGAGACAAAGAAGGACATTATACAATGATTAAAGGATCAATCAAACAAGAGGACATAACCATAATTAATATCTCCATAACCAATGAAAGAGCCCCAAAGTACATAAATTAAACTTTAACAGAATTGAAAGGAGAAATAGACAACTCCATGATAATAGTAGGAGGCTTTAATACACCACTTGCAATGAAGGACAGAACAATTAGAAAGAAACTTGACAAAGATACAGAAGACCTCAACAACACAATCAACAAACTAGACCTCACAGATGTGTACAGAACACTCCACCCAACACCAGCACAACATATATTCTTTTCCAGTGCACATGGAACTTTCTACAAAATAGACCATATGTTAGGCCATAAAGCAAGCCTCAATAAATTTAAAAACATTGAAATACTACAAAACATCTTAGCAGATCATGCTATAAAATTAGAAATCAACAACAGGAAGATCAAGGAAGAAAAATCAAACACATGCAAACTGAATAACTTAAAAGCTTAAAGGCTACTGCATGATAGAAGGAATAAAAAAGATTCCTTGAATTAAGCAAAAGTGAAAACACAACATACCAAGATCTTTGGGACACAGCTCAAAGGACAATTTATAGCAATGGATGTACATATCAAAAAAGAAGAAAAAATCAAAATCAACACTCTTAATTCTCTACTGTTTCTGTAACAGAAATACTACAAGTGGGTGGCTTTAACAAACAGAAATAAATTCTCCTACAGTTTAGGAAGCTAAAAGTCTAAGTTCAAAGTGTCAGCTCTAGGGGAAGGCTCTAGGGAATTCTGTCTCTTGTTCCTAGGAAGATCCCAGAGCAGAGTCCAAAGTACTACTTCTGCTTCTGGCTCCTGTTTCTTGGTAGCAGTAGGTCCCCCTTCTCTGTTCCCTTCTCTCTCTTTTTATCTATTGTAAGACAAAAGGTCTTGCAGGCCACACTCAATGAAGCTCTACTTACGTCAGATCAGAGCTGTGATGAGGCTAAGGGTGTTGCAACCCACCCTTAATCTGAATCCTCTTATACCTGATTGACTTATCACATCATAGGGTATCATTACATATCTGCCACATTACATCATTACATAACTTCTAAACCACTAAGAATCATGACCCAGCCAAGCTGACACAATTTTGGGGGTACACCATTAAATCCATGACAAACACTTTAACCCAACATTTCCAAATATTAGAAAAAGAACAGCAAAAAGAGCCTACCATCACCAGAAGAAAGGAAATAATAAAGAATAGAGCATAAATAAATGAAACAAAAAAAAATAGAAGAAATTAACAAGAATAGAAGTTGGTCCTTTGAAAAGATTAACAAAATTGACAAACTACTGGCTAACTGAACAAAAAAAAGGAGAGGATAAAAATAACATGAACAAGAAACAAAATAGGCAATGTCACAACAGAACCTATTGAAATAAAAAGTATAATAACAAATATCATGAAAGACTGTACTCCATTACATTTGAAAACAGGAGAAATGTACAAATTTCTAGATGCACACAACCTTCCCAAAATAACACAATCTGAGGTAGAAAATTTGAACAGACACACTACAAAAGAAGAAATTGAATAAGTCATTAAAAAAAACTCCCAACAAAAAAATTCCTGGCCTAGACAGCTTCATTGGTGAATTCTACCAAACATTCAGAAAAGACCTGACACTAATTCTTTTCAAACTATTCCAGAGCATAGAAAAGATAAAATGTTACCAAACTCATTCTATGAACTAAAAATACCCCTGATACCAAAATCAGGCAAACACATCATTAAAAAAGAAAATTACAGACCAATATCCCTCATAAATATCAATGCAAAAATTCTCAAAAAAAAAAAATCTTAGCCAATAGACTCACCCCAACAACATATCAAAAACAATAATAATGCATAATGACCCAATAGCATTCTTTCAGGTATGCAAGGATGATTCAACATTAGAAAAACGACCAACATAACCCACCACCTAAATAAAACAAAGGAAAACAATCACATGATCATATGAATTGCTGCAGAAAAAGCATTTGACAAAATTCAACACCCATTCTTGACCAAAAAAAAAAAAAAAATGCGCAGCAAAATACAAGTAGATAGGAACTTCCTCAACATAATTGAGGGCATATGCACAAAACCAATGGCCAATATTATTCTCAATGGAGAGAGTCTGAAAACATTCCACTATGAATGGGAACCAGACAAGAATGCTCTTTATCACCATCCTTATTCAATATTGTATTGGAAGTCCTAGCAATAACACAATAAATGGAAATAAAAGGCATCCAAATTGACAAAGAAGTAAAACTATCTCTATTTGCAGGTGATATGATCCTATGGCAGAAATACACAGAGTCACTGTACCAAAAAGAACTGGTCGATCTTCATCCATTTAAGAAGTGGCATATGATCTAGAACCAATGGTACTGAAGGAGGAAGTCGAAGCTGCAATGAAAGAATTGGCAAAGAACAAGGCTCTGGAAATTGATGGAATGCACATTGAGATATTTTGACAAACAGATGCCCCATTGGAGGCACTCACTCGGTTATGCCAACAGATTTGGCCTGGCAACTGACTGAAAGAGATACATATTTGTACCCATTTCAAAGAAAGGTGATCCCGCAGAATGTGGATATCATTAATATCACACGCAAGTAAGATCTTACAGAAAATAATTCAAAAATAGTTGCAGCAGTATATTGACAGAGAACTTCCAGAGGTGCAAGCTGGATTCAGAAGAGGACATGGAACAAGGGATATCATAGCTGCTGTCAGATGGATCTTGGCTCAAGGCAAAGAATAACAAAAAGATATTTACTTGTGTTTTATTGACTATGCAAAGGCATTTGATTGTGTGGATCATGACAAATTATGGACAACATTGAGAAGAATGGGAATTCCCGAGCACTTGATTGTACTCATGAGGAATCTGTACCTTGACCAGGAGGCTGTCGTTCAAACAGAACAAGGGGACACTACATGGTTTAAAATCAAGAAGGGAGTGCATCAGGGTTGTATCCTTTCTCCACACTTATACAATCTATATGCTGAGCAAATAATCCGAGAAGCTGGACTGTATGAAGAAAAACATGGCATCAGGATTGGAGGAAGAATCATTAACAACCTGAGATATGCAGACGATACAACTTTGCTTGCTGAAAGTGAGGATGACTTGAGGCACTTACTGATGAAAGTTGAAGAATACAGTCTGCAGTATGGATTACGTCTCAATATAAAGAAAACAAAAATCCTCACAACTGGACCAATGAGCAGCATCACAATAAATGGAGAGAAGATTGAGGTTGTCAAACAATTCACATTGCTTGGTTCTACAATTGATGCCAATGGAGGCAGCAGTCAGGACATTAGACGACGTGTAGCACTGGGAAAGTCAACCTCAAAGGAACTGTTTCAAGTGCTGAGGAGCAAGGATGTCTCCTTGAGGACTAAGGTGCACCTGACACAAGCCATGATATTTCCAATTGCCTCGTATGTATGTGAAAGCTGGACAATGAATAAGGAAGACCGAAGAAGAGTTGATGGTTTTGAGTTGTGGTGCTGGCGAAGAATGCTGAAAGTATCATGGACCGCTAAAAGAACTAACAGATCTGTCTTGGAGGAAGTGCACCCGAAATGCTCCTTGGAAGTGAGAATGACCAGACTTCGTCTCACCTACTTTGGTCATGTTGTCAGAAGGGAACATTCCTTGGAGAAGGATGTCATGCTTGGCAGGGTGGAGGGTCGACAAACAAGGGGAAGGCCTTCAACAAGATGGATTGACACGGTGGCTGCGATGATGGGCTCAAGTATAGCAGGGATCATGGAGCTGGCGCAGGATTGGACAGTGTTTCGTTCTGCTGTGCATGGGGTCACTATGAGTTGGAAGTGACTCGATGGCACCTAACAACAACAACAACATGATCCTATACATAGAAAATCCCAGAGAGTCAACAAGAAAATTACTGGAACTAATAGAAGGCTTCAGTAAAGTGGCAGGGCAAAAGATCAACAAATGAAAATCAACAGGATTCCTCTACCCTAACAAAGAGAACTCTGAAAAGAAAATCAAGAAAAGAATATCATTTTTAGCACCTATCCAAAGATGAAGTAAGGAGCTCTGGTAGCATGGTGCCTGAGGCACTTGACTGCTAACCAGAAGGCTGGAGGTTCAAACCCACCAGCCACTCCTTGGAAGAAAGGTTGGGCAATCTACTTCCATAGTGATACTGCCTCAGAAACCCAAGAAGGGGTCACTATGAGTCAGGTCCAACTCGACAGCACATAACAACACAACAATAAAGATGAAGTACTTAGGAATAAACCTAACCAGAGACACAAAAGACATATATAAAGAAAACTACAAAATACTGCTACAAGAAACCAAAAGAGACTTATGTAAATGGAAAATATACAATGCCCATAGAGAGGAAGACTTCACATTGTGAAATGACAATACTACCCAAAGCAATCTACAAATATAATGCAATCCTGATCCAGATTCTGTCATCATTCTTTAAAGAGATTTAAAAAAAAAAAAAAAAGCTAATTATCAAATTTTTATGGAAAAGAAAGAGACCTCAGATAAGCAAAACATTACCAAAGAAGAATAAGGTAGGGGGCCTCACACTCCCCAATCTCAAAACCTACTACAACATGCCACAGTGGTCAAAGTAGCTTAGTATTTGTACAATGACAATATATAGATCAATGTAATAGCATTGAAAACCCAGAAGTAAATCCACTCACTTATGGTCACCTGATCTTTGACAAAGGGCCAAAACACTTTAAATGAGTAAGAAATGGTCTGTTTAACAAATGGTGTTGTCAGAACTGTATATCTATTTTCAGGAAAATGAAACAGGATCTGTATCTCATACCATAGGCAAAAACTAACTCTAGGTGGGCCAAAGACCTAAATGTAAAACCTAAAACCACGAAGACCTTCAAAGAAAAAGTAGGGGCAAACTTAGGGGCGCTAACAAGTGGCATAAATACATTACCAAGCATAACTTAAAATACATGGACAGCAGAAGACAAATTAAATGAAAATTAAATATTTGTGTGCATCAAAAGGATTTGTCAAAAATAGTAAGAAAAAAATACATATATATGTGTATATGTATATATATATATATATATATACATATATATATATATGTATATATACATACATACATACATAATGGGAGAAGCTTTTCAGCAATGATATATCAGAAAAGAGACTAACCTCCAAAATTTATATAAAACTTCAACTCCTCAACAATAACAACAACAAAAAGACAATCAAATCAAAAAATAAGCAGAAGACATGAATAGACACTTCACCAAAGAAGATTGTTCAGGCAGCTAACAAACACATGAAGATATGCTCGTGATCGTTAGCCATTAGAGAGAAGCAAATCAAAACAACAATGAGATATCATCTAACCACAGCATTGATAGCAAAGTTCAAAAGAACAGAAAATAAGAAATGCTGGTGAGGATGTGGAGAGACTACAACCTTCATACACTGCTAGTGGGATGGTAAAATGTCTCGACCACAATGGAAATGGTCCGCATTTCCTTAAAAAGTTGGAAATAGAAATACCATATGATCCAGTGGGATATACCTAGTATCCCACTACTAGGTATATGTACTAGAGGAATAAGAGAAGTGACACAAACATGTTTATAACCACCCATGTTCATCACAGACTTACTCACAATAACAAAAAGATGGAGACAACCTAAGTGCTTATCAACAGATGAATGGATAAAGGAACCAGGGTACATACACAAAATGGAATACTACACAACATTACAGAATAATGATGAATCTGCAAAACACCTCCTAACATGGATGAACCTAGAGAACATTATGCTGAGTGAAATTAGTCAATAACAAAAGGACAAATATATGGGATCACTAGTGTAAAAAGTCAAGAAAAGATTTACACACCGAAAGAATCCTTTGAAGGTTACTAGGGGCAGAAGGGAAAAGGAGGGTAAATCACTAATGAGAGGGTAGACACATACTAACTTGACTGAAGGGAAAGGCAATATACAATAAGGGTAGATTAGCACAAAATGATCAAGGCAGAGGCAGACACTGGGAAGAGCACAAGGGTCAAAGGCAACCAAGGTAAATACCATTATTTTCACAAAGAAAAAGTTTGTGAGCAGCTTTCTAGTGCATCTATTTGTCTCTCCCTGTACAGATCAAAGAAAAGTGAAGAAAATCAAGATTCAAGGAAACAATTAGTCCAAGGTATCATTGGAACAATAACATCAGGGAGGTACGCACTCCTTAGAATAACTTACCATACGAGACCAAAAGTGCTGCACTTGCTCAAGGATAAAGCTCAGAAGGCAGGAAAGGATAGGAAAGAAGGATGAATGAAAATGGGAAATACAGGAAGGAAATGGGAAGAGTGATGTTATATTGTGGGGATTGCAGCCACTCCTCAGAAGGAAGACTAGGCAATCTACTTCCTTAGAGATACCGCCTAGGAAACCCAAGGAGAGGTCGCTATGAATTGCAATCAACTCAACAGCAGTGAATTTGGTTTTGGCTTTTCCAATCAATATCATGAATCAAAATGTGTGGCAGTTAGTTTGGCTTGGTTTATGTAAACTTTCACCCAAATCAGAAGAAAAAAAAAAAAGTGACTACAAAGCTCTAGGCCATCTGTCTCAGGCATAACTCCAACCTTCAGCTAATGAGGTAGGATGCAGAGTCCATCATAGACTAAAAACAGTATTTGTATATTCACTCTCCCTGTGAGAGCTCTGGTGGCAGCACAGAGACTGTACTGGGGTAGGGGTGGAGAATCTGGGGACATCTGCTTGGCATCTGTGTTAGGTGAGTCCACGTGGTTAATGTGGACATCATTAGCCATGTAGTAAACCAACGCTCTATTGGACAATGTCAATAGATTATTGGGAAAAGGAACAAGAAAAGCTTCCAGGTGCAAAATGAAACAAAAATGTGACATCAGGAGTCCTGATCCTCATTCATCTTCACTTCCCCTTTTGTGTTGTTTTGTGTTAATGTGGTGTCATCCACATTCTCATAATTACATTTTCAACAGCAGCAGCATTGGATTTTCTTCTGCCTCACAAGAGGACAGAATATGTTTCTTTATGACACACAAATAACAAGCTGATGGATTTGAGAACTATCTGAAATCTATCTTTTGCCCAAGAAAAATCTAATTTCTTTAAAATCAATACACAATTAACAGCTCCTGTGTTATGCTAGGTGTTAGGTATAAAAAGACAACTCTGAAAGCTGTGTAATCTTGGCTAAATTCCTTGCTCTTTCAGTAAGCTATGTTGTGTGTGAAATGTAGCCAATGGAAATTAATACTTACTTGCATTGTTTAGAAGGATAAGAGATGGTGAATATTAACTTGGATTCTCAATAAATAGTAGCAGCTACAATGCATCCCTGCCCTTGAGAATGTCACAACTTGGAGCTCCTACACTTTGGGTTCCTTCCCATACACACTATGGGGAAGAGGCCATTGTCAGAGGGCAACCTGAGATAGCAGCACTGCAGACCACCTGAAGGACAGTCAACATCTGTGTAGGACCATAGTGAAGGATCCTATCAACTCTGATCCATTTCAGAGAGGTAGAAATTCCTTGGCCAGCTGAGCTACTATACCCGGGAGGCAGGTGATCCATGGACATGAAAATGAGAGTAGACAAACATTCCTGATTCTTGTCCCTTCTGGAGCCCTAATGTATTCCTATCCTGTGGGGTAATTTGTATACTTTTAAAAATTCCCACCTACCCATCCTGTTTGTTTAGTTACTCTTCCTCCAATGGATCTGTTATCAAAAAAAAAGTGTTCTAACATATAAAGTTTATCTTCAGTGTAGGCCTGAACTAAGCAAATGACAAGAGATGAGCTGGAGAGGTAAGTAACTTGCAAGAAGGGCCACAGCATGGCTTGGTGGCAGGGTGTCACTAAGGAACAAAGCCTGGCTCCTATATTTTGAGATGCCATGCCTGCCATAGGCCAATAAATATAGCTAAATCAACTTTTCACCCTCAAAACCAGTCTTCTAAATTACTATCAACAATTTTCTCTTGTCTAAACCTTTCTTGGGAGCTCTGGTAGCATAGTGCCTAAGGCACTTGACTGCTAACCAGAATGCTGGTGGTTCAAACCCACCAGCCACTCCTCGGAAGGAAGGTTGGGCAATCTACTTCTGTAGTGATACTGCCTCGGAAACCCAAGGAGGGGTTGCTATGAGTCAGGTCTGACTCGACGGCACATAACAACAACAACAACAAACCTTTCTTAATCCTAGGAATGTTTGCCTTCAGCATGGCCTCAGTCACTAGTTGCCAGTATGGCCAGAGGCGTAGGGAAATGAGGCCAGGGATGGAGGAGGCATCTCCTGCTTTCTTTATTCTGTGTTTATAAATAGATGGAGAGTAGGATTAACCAACTCAGGACTCCTTCTACAGAGTTGAAGTTCTCTTCACCTCCAATTGAATCATAACAGTTATTCACAAGGCATGGGGAAAACACCACAGCTCTCAAATTAGGCCCTGTTCCAGCTCCATTTTTCACAATCTAAAATTCTATTTCTGAAGCTTCCTATCTTGTAAAGAGTCTGAGATCAGTTGTCACTGCAAGTGTAGCTCTTTTGTTACTCTGAATCACTCTACCCCATGGTGGGAGATGTGATTTCTCTCCTTACTGCAGTGCTGGCTCATTGAACACCTGATGTGTGTGTGCCACAGGACAATGTGCTTGCCATCAAGGAACTCACAGTTTCCTGGGAAAGACCTACTGGGACTTTCTAGAGAGCAGACTTTGATATTGGGGGAGGAGAGACATAGCAGAGTGCACCATTAACTTTGTGTGTGTGTGTGTGTGTGTATCTTTGAAGCATAGATGCCAGAGAGGGCAGATGAGAAAAGAAGTTAAGAACTAGGAAGATGTAGATACTGAGGTAAATTATATGTACACTGACATTTCTTTCTTTGGACCAGAATAAGAGAAGTTTTAGCAGGATTTGATTTTTCATTCAATCACTTGTTGAAGACCAAAAAAAGACCCCCAAAAGAACATGATTGCAAGGCACATGTTCTAATTACAGTTAAGAGATGACATGGCCTCTCTTGTGGTTGAATGTTTGCTTTTAGAGATGGAAAGGTCTCTCTCACTGTTAAATGCTTAATTGGCAAAACATCAAAGTATTAAACTTAGATGCTATTCCAGTAGTCCATGTTTTTATCTTATTGGGATGTTTCATACTTTGGGTCACTGTGTCCTAGTAAACATTTATTGTTTTACACTCCTTATTCCTGAGGAGATTTCTGTGATTGTTTTAATGACCACCTGTTGTCCTTGAGCACGTAGAGGAGTAAAACTTTAGCTCTGTAAAGAATAAGCTGATTGTATGAATTCCAAGACTAATGATGTAATCATGTACAAACATATAAATAAAGTAGAACAAAGGCATCAGGGTCACTCTCACAGAATATGCAGGGTGTCCGCCTGGCCCCTGTTGCTCTTAAATAAAAAAGAAAACCATTAATCCTTTTGTGTCACTTCATTTCGTGACCTGTGTGGTTTTGTGGACTTGGCAATCACTCACCCATTAAATCACCACAAATTCTGAGTACTAGTGTGGTGGTTAAGTTTGTGTGTCAACTTGTCTGGGCCTGGCTGAGTGACTGGGCAGCTGGATATAGTATTCACCATGATAAGACTGGCAATCAACTCCATGGTGGAATCTACTGTGAGCAGCTGAGTAGCTGCCTTTGGGTATGTGGTTTGCTTCCCATATTTCAGAAACAGCTTTGGGAATGGTCTCTAGCTTAAGGCACATTTGAACCCTACATGTAGCCATGTCATTGTTCAGAAGGCTGCCATGCTATGCCAACCTTGGGACTTTTAATGGACTTGAATTAATGGCCTGCCATGTGGTTTGGTAACATTGGGACTGTGCCTTTTTACTTGTCAACCTTGGGTTTGTCAGTCTCAGCAGCTAGCTGAGTGAAGTCTGAGTGAAGAAAAGCCTCTAGCTCCAGTGGGCTAGGAGCAGGAGGCAGAGCTGAACCCCAAGGTTGAGGGGCTTTCACCCAGCCCCTAGAGCCTGGCACATGGAACTTGGACTTAAAGGCCACCAAACTGTAAGAGAATAAACTCCTGTTTGTTAAGGCCATCCCATCTGTAGTATATTCCTGTCAGAGTGGCACTAGGTAACCAGAACAGAATATGGTACCAAAAGAGTGGGGTGTTGCTCTGACAGATACCTAAAATGTGGAAACAGGAGTAGAGTGTGTCCTTGACCCAAGACTTTGGCAGAGTGACCCTGGCGTATGGCATGAGAGATGGCAGCAACAGAGCCAACAGACCAGCATGAGAGATGCCAGTAGCAGAGCCCAGAGACCAGCATTAAATAGCAACAGGTTTACCACCCTATGGAGGAGAAAGCCAGGTGCCATTGGGTAGGCAGCTTCCTGGTGGAGTGGGTTGCCTTTGGGCATTAATTGGTAGAAGAAACCAGCATGAAATGGAGTAGCAAGTTGGCCACCCATGGAGCAAGAAAGCTAAGTGTCCTTTGCGCAGGAAGATTTCTGGCAGAGTGGGCTGCCCTCGGGCATTAACTGGCAGAAGTGAAGATCAAGAAAACAGGAAGCAGAGCTCCTCAGCCTCAAGGGCAGGACCATGGCCTTTGGGGGTGGAACCACCACAGTCCCCTAGGTTTCAAAGACCCAGACCTTCACCAACTTGATTCTGGAGTGTGGAGCTGCTTGTTCATGTGAGCTAGTGGGATGGAGTCATAGCCACTGCCCAAGAGTGAGGGGGCAGGGCTGCCATGCCCAAGAGAGAGAGGAATGGGGCCCACTAGGCCAAGGGGGTGAGGTTGCCACTCAAGAACTAGGGGATTGGAGTCACCCAGTGAAGAGATCTGTACAGATACCACCCACTGAAGAGGGGTACAGGTGTTAAGTTGACAATGGGTGGAATTGTGATGGTTAAGTTTGTGTGTCAACTTGGCTAGGCCTGGCTGAGTGGCTGGGCAGCTGGTGGTAGCTATTCCCCATGATGAGGCTGGCAATCAAGTCCATAGTGGGACCTACCACAAGCAGCTGAGTAGCTGCCTTTGGATATGTGGTCTGCTTCCCATATTTAAGAAACCGCTTTGAGAATGGGCTCTAGCTTATGACACACTTGAACCCTGCATGTAGCTGTGTCGTTGTTCACAGCCTGCCATGCTCTGCCAACTTTGGGACTTTCAATGGACTTGAATTAATGGCCTGCCATGTGGTTTGGTAACATTGGGACTGTGCCTTTTTACTTGTCAACCTTGGGCTTGTCAGTCTCAGCAGCCAGCAGCTGTCTGAGTGAAGAAAAGCCCCTAGCTCCAGTGGGCCAGGAGCAAGAGGCAGAGCTGAACCCCAAGGTTGAGGGGCTTTCACCCAGCCCCTAGAGTCTGGCACTTTGAATTTGGCCTAAAAGCCTCCAAACTGAAAGAGAATAAAACTTCTGTTTGTTAAAGCCATCCCGTTTCTGGTATATTCCTGTCAGAGTGGCACTAGGTATCAGAACAACTAGCAAGCTGGAGCTGTAGCTCTCCTTGCACATAGGATCAAAGAGAACTTGGGCCTTTGCAGTCCATGTGGACATACCACTTCTGAACAAGAATCACCTGAGGAAGAGCCACCTCTTATTCATTCACCAGCATTGGACTTACCCAGATCAGAAATTCTCTTTAATTTCTTTTTCAGCCCAGGGTTCAAGGCCACACGGCCACCACAAAACACTTCTTTTATTCTGTGTTTTAAACATTACATCTTGGAAGGATTAGAAGTAAACATCTTAGCAGGTCCAACTTCCTATAGTCCCAGGCCCCAGTCTTCCCAAACACTTCATACTGACAAAATAACCACTGTGATTTCAAACCACATTTGTACAAACCATCATTTTCTCTGCTTTAATTTCTAGGTTCTGTTCTCATCCACATGCCAGGAGTATGAGGTTGTGCAAATCTCAGGAAGTAAATTCCTCTGAGTGATTTATAACATTACAGCTGTAAGCCCAGACACTGTCAGAATAAATCTAGTTCAATTTTTCTCCAATTTCTTCAACATTTATCTTTCCTTACTTTCTCCAGTGTGCTCCAACACACACATAAGTCACAGCCCTGCTTGTTTCCATTTTAACCTCACAGTACTGTTGGTTGATACCCCTCTGGAGCATGTTACTTTTATTTCTATGGTCCCATCCTCTGGCTAGCCAAGCCCAGGGTTTGTTACCCAATTGGAAAGCCTTGATGAGAATGATGGCATCAAGTGTGACTCCAAGATGATGCCTCCTGATGGATCTGGCTCATATGCTGGCAGTTTGATCAAGCTTGCTGAAGTTGGCAGACACTTTCTAGAAGTCTCTGACTGTGCAGTATTATGCATAATCAAGAAAGGCAGATAATAAGCAAATATGACATATTGTTTTCAGAAGGCAGATGCATCCAACAACTGCCAATGCCCAGAGCTCTTTACACAGTGAAGTGAGATGTGTTGGTCTTCCTAATGGGGCCTTGGCTTCTGGGCCTTTAAAATGAGGATAAGTAATAGGTCAAAGCAAAGAACACTTATCTGACTCAGTCTTAGCTTTCCTTCCACTATGCAATTATGCATACCAGTTTTGAACAGGGAAAAAAAATGTAATTGTTATTTCCAAGGTCATTTTTCTCCTGTCCTTCCTTTTTTCTAGCTTTATCAATGTCACTGTATTCACCAGTTCTTAGTGATGGACCATTTGGGGCAGAGCATAGAGAAGACAATTCTAACGGTGAGATCAACAGGCATTTATTGTTGTTGTTGTTGCTGTTAGGTCCCGTCGAGTCATTTCTGACTCATAGCGACCTCATGCACAGCAGAACGAAACACCACCTGATCCCATGTCAGCTCCACGATCCTTGCTATACTTGAGCCCATTGTTGCAACCACC
>NW_006921819.1:679184-680497 GCF_000298275.1 Orycteropus afer afer | reverse complement strand
TATTCTTTGCCTTGAGCCAAGATCCATCTGACAGCAGTTATGATATCCCTTGTTCCATGTCCTCAGGCATTTATTACTCACAGAATAAACAGGGCAGAGATAAATGGAACAGCACATATCAGCAGTAGCCTAGGTTCCTTGAAGTTAGGCTCCCATCCATAAGGTTAGATCGTAACCAAACGTGTCTTGGGAGAAGAACACCTGAATTCTTCCCTCCTAGGATTAAATACTAATCAGACAGCCATGTCTATTTGCCAAATAGCATGTACAGAGAATAGTTAGGTGAAATGGCAATAAATTGGGGGGATGATATACAAAAAGGGCATGGAGGTGGCATCTTCTGACCTCCTGTAACTTCACAAGAGGAAAACAGAGTCACCATCAGCAACCCAAGGCTTATTTTTTTGAGGCCAGACATGCCAACACCCTCCAGCCTTTTACCAATTCTGACACCAACCGTCCTTCTCATGGCACGCACTACTTCTCTGCTAGGTTCAATAATTAGTTGCAATGGCCACACAGAAGTCACAGACAATACTCTCAATTATGAGGTTTATTAGGGAAGTAAAAGGCTACAATTCAGTTTCAAGAAAGCACTCAGGATACAATTCATCTATCAGGACAGTTTCCACTCTGCTATGCCCTCAGGCACCCCTCTCTGGTCCTTGGCCTCTTGACCTGGCCTCTGCCCTACTCAGGCAAGTGTTACAAAGCTCTTTTAGCTCTGCTGATAGGAACATCTGGGTGCACCTCACTCCATCAGCAAGTGTCCTGCCCAAGGTCTCTCAGCATTCTCCCTCTCTGGGCCAGGTAAGCCTGCCACTCTGTCTTGTGTCTCTTGGTTCCACTGTGACCATCTCTCTGCCAGATATCTCTCTCTGCCAGGGCATCTCTCTCTGCCAGGGCATCTCTCTCTACTGGGCATCTCTGCCAAGGAGATCTCATGCAGGGGTCTCAGTCCAAGGATGCACTCTACTTCACTTCCAGCTCTTCTCTCTTGATGTCAGTGAGATCCCCTTTCTGCCTATGTTGTTGTTGTTGTTATGCACCGTCGAGTCAGACTCAACTCATAGCAACCCCTCCTTGGGTTTCCAAGGCAGTATCCCTACTGAAGTAGATTGCCCAACCTTCCTTCCAAGGAGTGGTTGGTGGATTTGAACTTCCAGCCTCCAGGTTAGCAGTCAAGTGCCTTAGGCACTCCGAGGGCTCGATTTAAGCCTGGCAAAGTGACAAAACTAACCAATCCCAACATCAGAGTTCTACACACCTTATTTGTATGGTGCCACCCAGTAATCCAGTGGAAGTCACAAAGA
>NW_006921819.1:673984-678995 GCF_000298275.1 Orycteropus afer afer | reverse complement strand
AGGAGGGGTCGCTATGAGTCGGGGCCGACTCGATGGCACATAACAACAACAACAACAATAATAATTCATTGCACTGGGGGTGTGGGGGAGGGCTGTTGTAATAAAAGCAAAAGGTGGTAATAAACTCCTGCAGGCAGTGGACATCATTTATTGCCACTTTTCAGAGTGGGCTAGATTTACTGGTGCTAGAGAATAGCTCTTCCTCCTTTATCCCACTAAGGTAGCTTAACAGAATTCTCAGTTTCTTCAGAGAGCAATAATCTGCCCCTAAACACATAGTTTACTTTATGTTCATTAATAGCTGTTATATCCATTAGCCAGGGCCAATGGCTGGAACAGGTAAGTAGGAGAGAGATCCAGGCAGGAAGTGGCAGCCGGCCAACAGCCAGAACAGGTAAGAGGGAGAGCCCCCAGTCAGGAAGCTAATGGAGATGAACTTGTCTGTCAGTTTGTCAGACTGTGGTAACTTGTGTGTTGCTGTGAGGCTGGAGGCTGTACCATTGGTGTTTCAAACACCGTCAGGCTTGCCATGGTGGATGGGTTTCAGTGGAGCTTCCACACTGAAACAGACTTGGAAGAAGGAAGAGGCCATCCACTTCTCAAAGAACTGGACAATGAAAACTCTATGAATAGCAGTGAAACACTGTCTCATATATTACTGCACAACTTTATGAATAGTCATGAAACACTGTTCCATACAGTGCCAGAAGATAAGACCCTGAGGTCAGAAGGTACTCAAGATATGACTGGGAAAGAGCTGCCTCATCAGAGTAGAGCCAACCTTAATGATATGGATAAAGTAGAGCTTTCAGGACTTCCATTTGTTGATGTAGTATATCTCAAAATGAGAAGAAACAGTTGCAAACATCCATTAATAATCAGAACATGGAATGTAAGAAGTATGAATTTAGGAAAATTAGAAGTTGTCAAAAATGAAATGGAACACATAAAGATTGATAGCCTAGGCATTGTTGTTGTTGTTGTTATGTGCCGTCGAGTCGGACCCGACTCATAGCGACCCGACTCATAGCGACCCCTCCTTGGGTTTCCGAGGCAGTATCACTACGGAAGTAGATTGCCCCATCTTCCTTCCGAGGAGTGGCTGGTGGGTTTGAACCCCCCGGCCTTCTGGTTAGCAGTCAAGTGTCTTAGCCACTATGCTACCAGAGCTCCCTAGGCATTAGTGAGCTGAAATGACCAGCTTTGGCTATTTTTAATCAGACAACCATATGATCTACCATGCCAGGAATGATAAATTGAAGAGGAATGGTGTGGCATTCATTGTCACAAAGAAAGCTTCAAGATCTCTCCTGAAGTACAATGCTGTCAGTGATAGGATAATATCCATATGCCTACAAGGAAGGCCGGTTAGTACTACTATTATTCAAATTTATGCACCAACCACCAAAGCCAAAGATGAGGAAATTGAAAATTTTTACCAATGTCTGCAGTCTGAAATTGACCAAACATGCAATCAAAATGTGCTGATTATCACTGGTGAATGGAGTGAAAAAGTTGGAAACAAAGATGAATCACTGGTAGTTGGAAAATTTGACCTTGGTGACAGAAATGATGCTGAAAATCACATGATTGAATTTTGCAAGACCAATGATTTATTCATTGCAAATATCATTTGTCAACAACACAAATGGCAGCTACACACGTGGAATTCACCAGATGGAGTACACAGGAATTAGGTTGACTGCATCTGTGACAAGAGGCGATGGAAAAGCTCAATATCTTCAGCCAAAATAAGGCCAAGAGCTGATTGTGGAACAGACCATCAACTGCTCATAGGAAAGTTCAACTTGAAGTTGAAAATAATTAAAACAAGTCCACAAGAGCCAAAATATGACCTTGAATATATCCCTCCTGAATTTAGAGACTATCTAAAGAATAGATTCGATGTGTTGAACACCAATGACTGAAAATCAGAAGAATTGTGGGATGACATCAAGAATACCATCCATGAAGAAAGTAAAGGGTCATTAAAAAGACAGGAAAGGAAGAAAAGTCCAAAATGAATGTCAGAAAAGACTCTGAAACTTGCCCTTGAATGGAGAGTGGCTAAAGCAAATGGAAGAAATGACAAGATAAAAGAGCTGAAAAGATTTCAAAGGGCAGCTCGAGAAGACAAAGTCAATTATTATAATGAAATATGCAAATACATGGAGTTGGAAAGCCAAAAAGGAAGAATACAATCAGCATTTCTCAAGCTGAAAGAACTGAAGAAAAAAATTAAGCCTTGAGTTGCAATATTGAAAGATTCTATGGGCAATATACTGAATGGTGCATCAAAAGAAGATGGGAGGAATACACAGAATCACTGTACCAGAAAGAACTGGTCGATGTTCATCCCTTTCAGGAGTGTGAACCAATGGTGATAATCAAGAACCAATGGTGTTGAAGGAAGAAGTCAAAGCTGCACTAAAGGAAGTGGCAAAAAAAAAACAAGGCTCTAGGAATTGACAGAATACCCATTTGGGATGTTTCAACAAATGCATGCCGTGCTGAAGGCACTCACTTGGCTATGCCAAGAGATTTGGAAGACCACTCCCTGGCCAACTGACTGGAAGAGATCTATATTTGTACCCATTCCAAAGAAAGATGATCCTACAGAATGTGGAAATTATCGAACAATATCATTAATATCACATGCAAGTAAAATCTTACTGAAGATAAATGGAGAGAAGATTGAAGTTGTCAAAGACTTCCTATTACTTGGTTCTACAATCAGCACCAACAGAAGCAGCAGTCAAGACATCAGACAATGTAGAGCACTAGGCAAATTGGCTGCAAATGACCTCTTTCAAGTGCTGAAGAGCAAAGATGTCTTCTTGAGGACTAAGGTGCACCTGACACAACCCATGGTATTTTCAAGTAACTCATATGTAGCATAGTGCCTAAGGCACTTAACTGCTAACCAGAAGGCTGGCAGTTCAAACCCACAAGCTGCTCCTCAGAAGGAAGTTTGGGCAATGTACTTCTGTAGTTATATTGCTTCAGAAATCTAAGGAGGGGTCGACATGAGTCAGATCTGACTCCACGGCAGTGGGTTTGGTTTTTTTGGTTCATGTGCATGTGAGAGCTGGACAATGAATAAGGAAGACTGAAGAAGAGTTCATACTTTTGAGTTGTGTTGGTGGTGAAAAAAGGTGAAAGTACCATGGACTGATAAAAGAACTAACAAATCTATCCTGGAATAAGTGCAGCTGGAATGCTCCTTGGAATTGAGAATGGCCAGACTTCATTTCACCTTCTTTGGTCCTGTTGTCAGAAAGGGCCATTCCCTAGAGAAGGATATCATGGTTAGTAAAGCAGAAGATCAACGAAAAAGGGGAAGACCTTCAGCAAGATGGATTGACACAGTGCCTACAACAATGGGCTCAGGTATAGCAAGGATTTTGGAGCTGGCACAGGACAGGCAGAGTTTCATTCTGCTATACACAGGGTCACTATGAGTCAGAGAGGCCTTGATGGCACCTAACAACAATAACAACGTGTCCATTAGCAGCTAGGAATATGGTGAGGGGCCCAATTAAAATATAGCACACCTATGCATCTAACTCCTTAAGAAAGTATTTGTCCCACTTTTAGAGACATCCATAAACCATTTGTCTGTCAGTTTGTCATACTGTGGTGACTTGCATGTTCTTGTGATGCTGGAAGCTATGCTGCCAGTATTTCAAATACCAGCAGGGTCACTCATGGTGAATCGGTTTCAGCAGAGCTTCCATTGAGATGTTTCAACAAATGGATGCAGCACTGGAAGTGCTTACTCATTTATGCCAAGAAATTTGGAAGACATCTACCTGGCCAACTGATTGGAAGAGATAGATACTTGTACTCATTCCACAGAAAGGTGAGCTGACAGAATGCAGAGATTATAGAACAGTATCATTAATATCCCATACGAGTAAAATTTTGCTGAAGATAATTCAAAAATAGTTGCAGTAATAAAGTAACTTGCAGAAATTCAAGCTGGATTCAGAAGAGGATGTGGAATAGGGGATATCATTGCTGATGTCAGGTGGATCTTGGCTGAAAGCAAAGAAACCAGAAAGATGTTTACCTGAGTTTTATTGGCTATGCAAAGGCATTTGACTATGTGCATCATAACAAATTATGGATAACATTGTGAAGAATGGGAATTCCAGAACACTTCATTGTGCTCATGAGGAACCTGTATGTAGACCAAGAGGCTGTGGTTCAAACAGAACAAGGGATTGTCTCATGGTTTAAAATCAGAGTGTGTGTCAGGATTGTATCTTTTTATCATACTTACTCAATCTGTATATTGAACAAATAATCCAAGAAGCTGTACTCTATGAAGAAGATCAAGGTATCAGGATTGGAGGCTAGAACAATGAACAAATTTGTCTTGGAAAAAGTAGAGCCAGAATGCTCCCTAGAAGCAAGATTGGCCAGACTTTATCTGTTGTACCTTGGTTATGTTGTCAAAAGGGACCATTCCTTGGAGAAGGATATCATGCTTGGAAAAGTAGAAGGTCAGTGAAAAAGAAGACCCTCAATGAGATTGTGCTAGGAGAACAAAAGAGCCTACATTCAAGCATGTTCTCTAGAGACCCTTCTATTAAGTCTTAAACAGGACAAAGACAAAACAAAGATAAACATCCAGGATGAAGGGAACCATCAACATGCACACAGAACAGATGTTCCAAATGGAGTCCACTGATTCATGGCCGTGTGGCTAATTTATATACATTAGAAAACAAAGGAATTCATCACAAAATCATGGGGTTTTTTTGTTTTGTTTTGTTTTTTTATTGTCATTTGGGTGAAGATTTACAGAACAAATTCACTTTCCATACAGCAGTTCACATATACTTTGTCTCATGTCATTGACCACAGTTTACCAAAATGCAACAGCTCCCCTCTCACTTGCTCCCCATAGTTACTTCTTCCCAGTGTCTATCCCTCCATACACTCCTGCCCCCTGAGCTGTCTCCCTGTGCATAAGCAGCCCTTCTTTCTCCCATGATTGTTCTCT
>NW_006921819.1:672296-672819 GCF_000298275.1 Orycteropus afer afer | reverse complement strand
ATTCTACGTTATTCTTTAGCATTGCATAGTATTCCTGATGGGTTTTGTTTTCTTATCCCATCTGCAATTCTCCATCTCTTGAGTGGTGCATTTAATCCATTAACACTCAGGGTAATTATTAATAAGTTTGAATTTGTTGCTGTCATTTTGTTATGTGTTTTTCCATGGTGTCTCTGTGCTGAGCTCATTATGTTTATGAATCCTGTTATCATTTCCTTTGTTGCTCTTGTTTTAGTATTTGCTGAGTATTTGTGCTTGTCCTCTTTTTTATTGTGATGTGAAGGTTTATCATTTTTCTTTTAGGTTACCCTATGATTTATAATTTTCTCCCCAAGTTTGGAACAGTCCAGTCTATCTTTCAACTTTCCTAACTTCCTCACCATTTAGAAGTTCTGAAACTACATAGTCATTTCCCTCTTTTTTGTTTGTAGTTGTCCTCACTTGCCAATTGATGTCTCCAGTTCCCTGTTTACAATCTTGTAAGCTCATTTTACTTTGGATATGTCCATAGCTGTGGTTTCTG
>NW_006921819.1:670047-671054 GCF_000298275.1 Orycteropus afer afer | reverse complement strand
CTCAGGGATGTGTTCTGGGTCTGTATCCTGCTCCCTTGTTTCTACCACTTTATCCTGCTTCTTTGTGTGGGCTGTGATGGTCTGTTGTTTCCAAAGCATCATGGTGTTGTTGTATTTACATCTATGTTAACTGTTTGTGAAGAGCAGCCAAGGGTGATTCAGGCTATTCTTGGTGGTTTTTTATTGTTGGCCCATTGGTGGAGAAGGAGGTAGTGCGTCTCACTCAGTAAATGAAGTTGCAGGAGGTGTGGGTATAGTTGTGTCTTATAGGGACTGTTGTTGCCTCCCACTCAGTTAGACACAAATTACAACTGAATAACCATAAAAAAATTAAAATCCCATGGATGAAAAACAGATCATGTAATAACACAGGAGCAGTAACCAAAAAAAGAAAAAAGGGGAAAAAACAAGAAAACCTGCAATGTCTGGGGTTAGGGCATTAAGGAAAAAAAAAGAAAGTAGAGAAGGAGAATAATAAATGAAAAAAAAATGAGAAGAATGCAAAAAGAAAAACAATGAATGGGGTTAATCATGAGAAAAAAGGGGGAAAGGAAAAAAAAACTTAAATTTAAAAAAAAATTCAATCAGGCACAGGGAAAAGAAAAAATGCTGAAAACTAGGACCTGGTAGGGGAAGATTAAGAATAACAATAAGTTCCTGTAGTTCCAGAAGGTAGGTGGGAGTGAGGGATGGCCACACCTCCTTTCACCAAGTGGGTGTGAGGTATAAGAGTAACAAGAGGAACCTCGTACCTTTTCAATCTTGCAGGTCCTGAGTATCCTTGGGGTTGCTGGAGAGCAGAACGTGTTCTTAAGCCCCAGGAATCTGCAAGAGCACTTTCTCTTTAAATATCCAAAATAGTCAAGCTGCTTTTTAAATCTTCAAAATGGCGGCATCCTCTGGACCGGCAAAAGTCCACAGTTCAGCCCACCTTTCTCTTCACCTTCTCCGTTTGTTCCCCAGCCACCGTGCACAGTCCTCCGTGCAGTCCCTGGCTAGCAGGGTGA
>NW_006921819.1:667998-669670 GCF_000298275.1 Orycteropus afer afer | reverse complement strand
TTCTGCCTAGTCCACCATCTTGCCAGAACTCCAAAAAATCATGTTTGGTGGTAGGTCTATTTAACTTAAATTAGATAACATGCAGCTATTCCCAGTATATCATTAAGGACACACCTAGACAAGTTCTCTCTTTTTTTGTGTAAGCTTGAGGGCAAAACTGCTCCTTTCTGAGCTTGCCTGAGAGTCATAATCTATTTTCACCACTTCTTCCTGAGGGCAAACTGCTCCTTCATAGGTTTGCCCCAGACTTTGCCTAAGCATAGCCACATTGCTGGTTTAATGATGAGAAAGAACTTACATGGCATCTGAACTTATGCCAAGACTCAATATGGAGTTACAGCTCCTGCTGTAGACCGCAGCCTTCCACAAACCAAATACTTTAGAATTTAAATTCACTTTAAATTCTAAAGAGAATTGACACAACAACCATTGGCTCAACCATGGCCTCAATAGTGATGATGGTGCAGAACTGGATAGTGTTTTGTTCTGTTGAAAATAGAGTTGCTATGAGTAATAACTCACTGGATGGCACTGAACAACCACAACTTGGAGACTGCATGGAAGGAAGTGCTGGTGCACTATTCTCCTAATACATTTGCAAACGAAGATGATCTCCCCTATCTGGCTTTAGAGGGCCAAGTCACACCACAAGAAAGAAATGCAATGAATTCTGTGGTACAAGTTCCTTACCAATTATTTGATGTTCAACAAACGTTAGGAATAAATTATCATCTGCTGACAGCAATTAAAACCTCCCCAGGACTAAAATGGGCATTTTGCAGGTGCATTAATTCTTCAGACTACTGGGAAATAGCAGGTTCCTCAGCAGGCAGCCTCAGGCATTCCTGCTGCAAGGTTCCCCAGGGTTATCCAGAGCTACACTGAGAATTGCCTTTGGGTGAAGGAAGAGAGGAGCTGCTGGGGAGTTAAAATTTCACTAAGAGTTGAACAAACAACCTTCTGGGTGTTTGATTACTCTTCACCTACTCTCACTTACTTTGGGCACATAATCAGGAAAGACCAATTACTAGAAAAGGACATCATGTTTGCTAAGAAGGTCAACAATGAGAGAAATTCTCCATGAGATGGATTGATGTGGTGGCTGCAACAATTATCTCAAACAAACAAATGACTGAGGATAGCAACAGGACCAGGCAACATTGCATTCTGTTATACACAAGATCACCATGAGTCAGAACCCACTCAATGGCAACTAACAACTACTTAACAAATTTCACAAAATGCAGCTTTATCCTTTTGAAAATCATGAGACTTCATTGTTTGGACCTATTTCAACCTTCATTCCAATGTTTACAAATGGGTGGTTATACAGTCTTCCATGATGGGGAACACATTATACCCAGAACTCATTGCCTCCTGAAGAGCAATGCCTGGGAGAACGTTTTTTCTTCATACTGAGTAACAACCCTCTGAGGATGACTCAGTCATTTGAGACCAGCAGGGAAATAGTACAATGTCCTAGTCTCACTGCAAGTAGCACTCAAATTCTCTTCCTCAAGATACATATCCTGATCTTATACCTAGAAAACCCAAGAGACTTAGTCAAAAATCTGTTGGAACTAATTGAGGGATTTAGCATTGTGGCAGGATACAAGATCAACATCCAAAAATCAGTTGGATTCCTCTACACCAGCAAAGAGATTGCTGAAAA
>NW_006921819.1:654019-666648 GCF_000298275.1 Orycteropus afer afer | reverse complement strand
CCGTAGTGATACTGCCTCGGAAACCCAAGGAGGGGTCGCTATGAGTCGGGGCCGACTCGACGGCATATAACAACAACATACCTAGTATTGGAATGGCTGGGTCAAATGGTATTTCTAATTCCAACTTTTTAAGGACTCACCATGCTGCTTTCCACAGTGGTTGTACCATTTTACAGTCCCACCAGCAGTGTATGAGAGTCCCAATCTCTCCACAACCTCACCAGCATTTGCTATTTTCTATCTTGATGAACTTTGCTACTAGTGCTGGAACAAGATGGTATCTCATTGTTGTTTTGATTGGCATCTATCCAATGGCTAATGATTGTGAGCATTTCTACATATGTTTGTTGGTCACCTAAATATCCTCCTTGGTGAAGTGTCTATTCCTGTCTTCTGCCCGTTTTTTAATTGGATTGTTTGTCTTTTTGTTATTGAGGTGTTGGAGTTTTCTATAAATTTTAGAGATATGTCCCTTGTCAGATATGTCATTGCCAATTCTTTTTTCCCCCAATCTATATATCCTAAAAAAGTGAGAACCATGACAAGGAAGGACATATGCACACCCATATTCATCGCAGCACTATTTACAATAGCCAAAAGATGGAAACAACCTCACTGTCCATCAGCTGAGGAATGGATATCCAAACTATGGTACATACACACAATGGAATACTATGCAACTCTAAAGAATAACCTAGAATCTGCAAAACACCACATAACGTGGATGAACTTGGAGGACATTATGCTGAGTGAAATAAGTCTATCACAGAAGGACAAATTTTGTATTAGCCCGTTATAGTAAAAGTCAAGATTTACCTATGGAAGGAAATTGTCTTTGTTGGTTACCAGGGATGGGAGGGGAGGAGAGGGAACACTGTTAGATAGGTAGAGATAAGTATTGATTTGGATGAAGAGAAGGGCAAAGTACTAAACATGTGATAAACATGATGGCATTGAGGAAGAGGAATACAGAGAGAGGTACATGGGAGGTACAGACAACAAAGATGAACCCTTTTGCACATACAGTACTGTGTTGTCAGTAAAGGCAAACATGGGTATACGAGTGCATAGATGGGGTGGACAGGCTGAACTATTAGGTATGTCTATGAAGCGGGGAGTGTACCCAAGACCATGTATAGGGTTGGCAGACAATGTTCCTATAAGTGTATTTGTATGATCTGAATTCCCAGGTAATGCCTAAGGCACTTGACTGCTAACGAGAAGGCTAGCGGTTCAAACCCACCAGCCACTCCTCAGAAGGAAGACGGGGCAATCTACTTCCGTAGTGATACTGCCTCGGAAACCCAAGGAGGGGTCGCTATGAGTCGGGTCCGACTCGACAGCACATAACAACAACATAGTAGAGCTGACAAGGGACAAGATAGTAGTCGCTTCTTGGTCACAGCCAGCTACCCAGAGGGACTGAGTAGTTGAACTTCTAGGCTCAGGACCATAGACACAAGGGGACATCAAGCTCAATTAGCATAACATACTACACAAAACATTGTTCCACCTCCTACTTGGGCAAGTAGTGACTGAGAGCTTAAAACTTGCAAGCAGCCATCTAGATGCAATGATGGGTCTCTCTTCATCCAGAGCAAAGAAGAATGAAGAAAACCAAAGATTCATAGAAACAATTAGTCCTAGCAACTGATACACCATGTGATCTGCAGCCTACATGACTATGAGGCCAGAAGAACTAGATGGTGCCCGGCTACCACTTTCAACCACTTGGAGGGAGATCTATGTAGGAGATCCTGGATAGAGAGGGAGAACAATGTGGAACAAGATTCAAAATCATTTGGGAAAAAAAAGGGAGAGGGCATTGCTGGTCTGATAGAGCCTGGTGGAACCACTGAGACTATACCCCGTAGCTGCCCTTCAGGTCTGGAATTGAACCCACACCAGTTCCTTCCAGCCAAACAAAAGACAGGCATATGAGTTGAACATTTACCTGAGGTAGATACCCCCCTTAGAGAGAACCATCATGGGAGAAAGAAGGGCTGTTTATGCACAGGGAAACAGCTCAGGGGGCAGAAGTGCATGGAGGGATGGACACAGGGAAGAGGAACTATGGGGAGGAAGTTGGAGGGGAGCTGTTGCATTGTGGTAAATTGTAGTCAATGTCATGAGATAAAGGGAATGTGAACTGCTGTACAGAAAGTGAATTTGCTCTGTAAATTTTCACCCAAATCACAATTAAAAAAAAAAAAAAGATACATATCCCCAACTTCCCTCACCCATTTCTCATAGAGAAAGGGGCCACATGGTTTAGGTTCCTTTTTTACTACACTCCCCTTTAAAGAGAGATGCCCTCACTGAGCACCTCATGTACCCCAGGTGGTCTGACTATGCCAGAACAAGGCAAGACTCTCACTTCTCTCTCTCCAAATTCTACTCTTTCATGAACACAGTCACAGTCTGCTTTCTTGGGAATCATCACCTACTGGTACTGGACAGTAACTTATTCTCAACCAGACTTGCACCCATTTTACTATTGTTAAATCTCATCAGTCCCACCCTGTACTTCTGCAATTAGTTTTCTGGACTATGAGCTGGGCCCTTTATTTAGTAGTGTCAAAGAGAAAAAATTAATAACAGACTTCTTACTTAGATTTTAAGGTTTTTTTCTTACCCATAAAACCAAATATTAACCATTTTTTTAAAAAACCTGACCTAATCAGCAAAACCATTGATTTTTTTCCCCACCAGAAGCTGCTTTATGACAATGACAAAACAATTACCTCAAAATTTAATGAGAAAGGGGAAAACCAACCCACTGCCATTCTGTTGATTCTGACTCATAGTGACCCTATAAGACAGCATAGAATAGCCCCATAGGATTTCTAAGGCTATAAATCTCTAGGGAAACAGACTGCCTCATCTCTCTCCCATGGAGCAGCTGGTGGGTTCAAACCACCTACCTTTTGGCTAGAAGTCAAATGCTTTAACCACTGTGCCACCAGAGCTCCTTAAAAAGACTTTAGGCTTACTTAATTTAAATTTCAAAAAGTCTCATGGCTGCAGGTGGGTGGAGGGCCAAACTTTTAGCAACCAGGCCAGAGAATACTTTGTGACCTAATATCAATTGGGAGCTCTGGTAGTGTATTGTCTAAGGCACTTGACTGTTAACTAGAAGCACAGTGACTCAAACCCACCAGCCACTCCTCAGAAGGAAGATTGGGCAATCTACTTCTGTAGAGATACCACCTCAGAATACCAAGGAGGGGTCACTATGAGTCCGAAAGGACTGGACGGCAGTGAGTTTTTATCAATTGATGTCAGTAAAAGGGGACGGTAAGGTTCAGTCAATCATGTTAAGATTAACCTATGATTGATCTTGTAATCTTCTATCTCTCTCTTTTTTTTTTTTTTTTTTTTTTTGTTTTTGGTGAAGATTTACAGAGCAAATTCACTTTTCATACAGCAGTTCACATATACTTTGTCTCGTGACATTGACCACAGTTTACCACAATGCAACAGCTCCCCTTTCACTTCCTCCCCATAGTTACCTCTTCCAGATGTCCATCCTCCATGCACTCCTGCCCCCTGAACTGTCTCCCTGTGCATAAGCAGCCCTTCTTTCTCCCATGATTGTTTTCTTCAAGGAGTGTATCTACCCGAGGTAAATATTCAACTCATATGCCTGTCCCCTGCCCGGTTGGAAACCACAGGTGTGAGTTCAGTTCCAGACCTGAAGGGCAGCTAGGGGCCATAGTCTCAGTGGTTCCACCAGGTTCTATCGGACCAGCAAATCTGGTCTCCCCTGTTTTGTTTTGTTTTTTTTCTTCAAATGATTTTGAGTTTTGTTCCACATTGTTCTCCCCCACTATCAAGGATCTCCTACATATATCCCCTTTCAAGTGGATGACAGTGGTAGCCAGGCACCATCTAGTTCTTCTGGTCTAATAGTTGTATAGGCTGCAGATTGGATGGTGTACCAGTCACTAGCACTAATTGTTTGCATGAATTTTGGTTTTCTTCATTCTTCTTTGCTCTGGATGAAGAGAGACCCATCATTGCAGCTAGATGGCAGCTTGCTAGCTTTGAAGATCCCAGTCACTGCTCGCCAAAGTAGGAGGTGGAACAATGTTTTGTACAGTATGTTATGTCGATTGAGCTTGATGTCCCCTGAGACTATGGTCCCAAGCCCACAGGTTCAACTACTTGGTCCCTCTGGATAGCTGGCTGTGACCAAGCAGTGACTACAACCTTGCCCCTTGTCAGCTCTAGTATACACCTGGGAATTCTGATCATTCACATAAACTTATAGGACCATTGTCTGCCAACCCTACATATGTTCTTGGATACACTCCCCATTTCATAGACATACCTAATCGTTCAGCCTGTCCACCCATCTATCCACCCATATAACCATGCTAGCCTTCACTGACAATGCAGTACTCTATGTACAAAGGGGTTCATATTTGTTGTCTATACCTCCTATGTACCTCTCTATGTCTTTCTCATCCTCAATGATGCCTTATTGGTCACTCCCATTTGGTACTTTGTCCTTCTCTTCACCCAAATCAATACTTATTTCTATCTATCTAACAGCGTTCCCTCCCCTCCCACCCCTTTTCTTGGTCAAATTCTTAAACTTGCTTCTTCTTTGGTCATTACTACACTTTTGCTGGTGACAGCAATCTCGTGGGCCACATGAAAGAATCAGTCCAGGACCAGTTTCAGAATCGGGATGGCAGTGTGTTCATGACCTGCCACACTGCACCAGGAACTGTGCACCTCTGAACCAAGAAAAGGACAGCCATCAGTGGTGCGGGGCTGACCTGTAGTTAGTAGTCATTATCAATCATCATTTCCATTGTCGTTAGTGATTCAGGGTCATGCTGGCTTGTGTGTTGCTGTGATGCTAGAAGCTATGCCACCAGTTTCTCAAAAAAACAGCAGGGTCACCATGGGGCACAGGTTTCAGCAGAGCTTCCAAACTAATACCAACTCCTTCTGTTCTCTTTATAAGCTTAATTGTAAATAGCCTACCTCAAACCATTTGCTTTTTTTTAAAATCAGAATAGTCTCTGTCTTGGTTCTCAAGTGCTACTATAACAGAAATATTTCAAGTGGATGGCTTTAACAAACAGGAATTTATTCTCTTATAGTTTAGGAGGGAGCTCTGGTAGTGTAGTGCCTAAGGCACTTGACTGCTAACCAGAAGGCTGACGGTTCAAACCCACCAGCCGCTCCTCAGAAGGAAGATAGGACGATCTGCTTCTGTAGTGATACTGCCTCAGAAACCCAAAGAGGGGTCTCTATGAGTAGGGTCTGACTCAATGGCACATAACAACAACAACAACAACAACAATAGTTTAGGAGGTTAGAAGTCCAAATTCAGACTGCTGGCTTTAGGGGCTGGGTGAAGGACCCTCGACCTTGGGCTTCAGTTCTGCCTCCTGTTCCAGGCCCACTGGGGCTAAAGGCTCTTTCTGACTCATGCAGATGCTGGCTGCTAAGGCTGATGAACCCAACATCAACAGGTAAAATGGCACAATCCCTAGATTGGCAGGCAACGTGGCAGGCCAAGACTCAGCCAAATGCAGGGTCCAGATGTCCAAAAGCTGGAGACCTTTCTCAAAGCTTCTCCATATGTACTAGAAGTAGACCACATCCCAAAGGCAGCTCCCTTTCCACTGATTAACATCTCACAGCAGATTACACCATGGAGATGGTTACAATCTCATAGTGGGGAGTAACTGTGTCCAGCTGCCAAGCCACTCAAAACCATGGCCCAGCAAAGTTGACATACCTTAAGTGCCACAGTCTCCCTATTTGCATATAAAATAAATGCTCAGAATAAACTTTATGTATCAATTTCTTTTAGTTTTGATTATTTTTAACAGCAGGTATTTTAATTTAAAAATAGACAGCCAGACTACAAATCAAACTGTAGCACACCCATCCATGTCCTTTGAACACTGCCTGAGAACCACTCCAAAAAAAAAAAAAAAAAAAACCCAGTAAGAGAGTAAGAACTGTCAGGTTGAGATGAAGCTCAGGCCATGTTTCATTTAGACAATTACCACTCTATTAGTTTTAGTCGATTATTAATTCAAGCTCTTGGTACCCACACAGACTGAAAGCATGAGGTACTGATCAGAACAACTGCTGGGTGGCACTGAGGAGTTGCCCTTGCATGGGTTCAGTGGAGCTCTGTGGACACTGGATGCCAGAAATGCTGCCATGTGCCCCCTGCAGTTCACAGAGTTGGTTTTCCCAGTGATGTTGGCAGAGAATCAAGGAATGAATTCTTGTCCCCATGTAGTCTCATTAGTTTGGCAAGCTTAATGCTAGTGAGGGAGCTTCTCAAAGTGAATCCTCCCCAAAATTCTAAAGTCAACTACTGGTACTTCCCGCAACAAGTATACAAAAAGAAAAAAAAACTTACTGACATTGAGTCAATTCTGACTCATAGCAACCCCTTTGGGTTTCCAAGGCAGTAAATCTTTATGGAAGTAGGTTGCCCAGTTTTCCTTCCACAGGGTGGCTGGTGGGTTTGAACCACCAACCTTCTGGTTAGCAGTCAAATGCCATAGGCACTACACAACCAGAGATCAAGTACTAAACTTCTTTCTCTCACACACCCCTTGATTTTCAGGGTCGCCAAGGCTGCAATGGCAAGAAGAGAGGGGAAGAGAGCAAGGAAGACTCAGGAAGAAAAGAACAGGAGGGAGGGGCTGGTCAACGGACCTGTGCATGCCCCAGATATTCTGTAGACTAGCAGGCCCTTTGGAAAGGTCATGTTCACTGACCCCTGGTTCAGATTCTTCCTCGCACATGCACTGACACAGAAGGCTATCACTAGGACTCAAGAGCTACCAGTCAGCAAATTCAGTTGTGTCAGAGTAGAACTGTGCTCTGCAGGATTTTCAATGGCTGATTTTTCAGAATTAGATCACCAGGCCTTTCTTCAAAGACACCTATAAATGGACTCAAACCTCCAACTTTTCAATTAGCAGTGACTTGAACGTTTGCACCACCTACAGACATTAGATTGTCAGACTCCCTAAAAACAGTAAGTAAAATCAAAGGTTTAGGTAACATGAAAAATGCACAAATGCTTTAATCGAGGTGACCCTGAGTTGCAGCATCTCCTGGAGCCACCAAGAGATGAAACCCATGGTTCTAGCGCTCCGTCAGGGTGAACTAGAGTTCTTCCTGCTTACCAGTCACTTGTAAATGGATTTCCAGAAATTGTTCTTTCTGATTATACTTTTTTCTCTCCTTCTGTTCATAAATCATCTTTAATTACCAATTTAAATGTCTTCCTTTGGACTCATGTCTTTTATATGCTTTTGGTTAAAAGAAAATCAAGCACAGTTAAAAGTACAATTTGCACTTTCTTCCTGAATATTTCCATGACTTTGTTATTACTACTGTGATGTGGGGGGCTCTGTTGGCCAGAGGTAAGAACTCACTTACACACAGCAGGCAAATAAAAACAATATCAGAACATATACATCAGGTTTTTATATGGTGATGTTTTATATTCTATTGCAGTTTCCTTTGGAAGTGCTCAAAGCAATGGTATCTGTTTCCTTTCATTGGGATTCTCATATTCTTCCAGCCAAAAAGGAAAAGATAAGCTTCATTAATATGGGAGCTCTGGTAGCATAGTGGCTAAGACACTTGCCTGCTAACCAGACGGCTGGCGGTTCAAACCCACCAGCCACTCCTCAGAAGGAAGGTCGGGCAATCCTACTTCTGTAGTGATACTGCCTCAGAAACCCAAGGAGGGGTCACTATGAGTCAGATTTGACTCGACAGCACATAACAACATAACAATATAGAATAGTAATAATTACAATGTCCACATAAATTTTGCTTAGTTAGGTGCTTTAAATATTGAAATATGACAATATTCTCCTCCCCTTTCTCCTTTCCAAATTAAGAAGTGAAGATGAATAGGAAAGTAGTAAACCTCAGAGGGTTGTAAAGAACTTGCCACAGGCCTTCCCAGAAGATGATGACATTCCCCACCTACCCTGAAGCCTGTCAAGGACCTTCTGGATGCCACAATGTGGAGGTTGCTATGCGAGGTTGGCCCTCATTTTATTTTCTGAAGAAGGTAAAACTCTGCCATTTTCTCCCACAAATGTTTAAAACCCTTTCAGGGGTCCCTACCCCCACTCCCCCCAATTCTGTGGGGTGGGCTCTTTGGGGTGAAAGCCTCCAGCAGCTGGCTGGCCCCTCTTTTGTGATATTTTTGCTTCTTCCCAGAAGTCCTCACACTTCACACTTCACATCAGCCAATTATTCCACTCCTCAACCCACATGTTGGAAGGTGACTCTGCTCTTCTGAGCTGATCTCCATTGTACCTGTGGGTATCACCTCTTATACTGAGCCATCTCAGGGATTGCTAGTCAGCTCCTGGATGGGCCACAGTGGCACTAAATGTGCACTTCTGCTTCTAAGCCGGGCAGCTGGGCTACATGGAGAAGGGGCAGAGCACACAGGCCTCAAACAAGGTCAAGGGCAAAGGGTGGGCCCCTGTGAGACTCGGCCGATACACTGTTAGTTGAGTCTGCTGCTGCCTCCTCTCTACACAGCCTCCTCTCTGCATTGCCTCTTCTCTGCACAACTTCCTTTCTGCATGGCCTCCTCTTTGCCCAGCTTCCTCTCTACATGACCTCCACTCTTCCTAGACTCCTGTCTGCTGCCTTGTCTTTGCCTAGCCTTCTCTCAGCCCAGCCTCCTCTCTGCATAGCCTCCATTGTGCACTGCCTCCTTACTACTCAGCTTTCCCTCTACATGGCTTCCTTTCTGCCTAACCTCTTGTTTATATGCCTTTTTCTCTGCTCAACCTCCTCTCTGCTCAGCCTATTCTCTGTTGCCTTATCTCTGTGTAGCCTCCTCTCTGCATGGCCTTCCTGCAATGGATGCTGGAATGAGTTTGCAGCTGGAGAAAAAGCTGTAAGGCCTGAGATTGTCTTACCACAAGGGGTCACTATTTCCAAGGAAACTACTCTCTCCTCAAGGCCCAGTTTAAGAAAGAAAGATACGGGAGAATGCATCTCCTTACCTTGGTGCTTTCCAAAAAGCTCTGTATTTGAAGAGGAGAATAAGTCTCAATAGCTTTGTAATTCTCAATTGCAAGTTAGAAACTTAGATTTTGGAGTCAGGAAGACCTAAGTTTAAGTTCTGGTTCTACAATTATTCAGTTAAGTTGCTTAACTTTTCTAAATCTTGATTTCCTTGTCTTTAAAATGGTAATAACAATATCCACCTCTGGGAATTTTTGTGAAGCAACCTCTGTAAAAGATGTAATATATATATAAATCATCTGATAGAGTGTTTGATAGGCAGTAATCAATAACTGTTAGTTACTAATACAATTAATAAAAATTAATTCTGGATAGTGGATTGTGATACATAGTACTTAAGGCGTTTGACTGCTAACCAGTAGTGTGGCAGATCAAACCCACCAGCCACTCTGTGGAAAGAAGACTAGGCAATCTACTTCTGTAAAGATTTACTGCCTTGGAAACCCAAGAGTCGCTGAGTTGGAATTAATTTGATGGCAAAGTTTGGTTTTGGTTTAGTGCATTGTAGACTCTGTGCTTAATTTCAAAGATGCAAAAACATTCAAAAAAAAAAATTCAAGGCACAGTCCCTGCCCTCAACAAAACCCAATCTAGCACGAGAGACAGATTTATACATGACTGACTATGTTATTTGATAGATAAGATACACTGTAACTTATACTAATGGTATTTATGAGGAAAGTGTGGATATAGTCAAGTGATTAACTCTGCCTAGAAGGAGAGAGGAAAGGTTCCACACAGATGGCATTCACTGGACATTTAAGTCTGACAATAATATCACTAAATAGAGAAATGAGGAAAAGGCATTCCAGACAAAGGTACAGCAGGACAAATGCTCAGAGACAGGAACATGGAGAAACTGTACATAATCTTGTCTGGATACTCTAACTTATACCAGATCACACACTCTAAATAAATCATATTTAAGAAATACACAGAGTGCTCAACACTGTGCTACCTCCTAGAGTAAAAGTAATGAGCAAGGCAGAATGCTCTTTGACTTTACAGAATTTCTAGCCTGTAGCAGCACTATCTAATTGAACTTTACAAAATGATGGGAATATTCTGTATCTGTGTTATGCAATACAGTAACCAATAGCCAAATGTAGCTATGGTGCACTTGAAATGTGACTAGTGTAGATGAGGAACTGAACATTTAATTTTATCTGATTTTTTAAAACATTTATATTTTTTTGTGAAAATATACACAGCACAATCCACTCCCATCCAAAACCTTCTAGAAATAAAGATCAACGACATTGGTTACATTCTTCACATTGCATCAACATTCTCATTTCTGTTCTAGTCATTTCACTCTCACTGACTTAAACTCCCTGCCCTCCAACCTTCTCATTTATGCTTTAAAATAGCTCTTGTCCATTTGGTCTTATATCGATTTTTTTTTAAGAACATAATACTGGGGGGTGACAATCTATACTTTTTGAGCTGTTACTTAGTTTAAAGGTGACTTTAGGGGTTATTTTCTATTCAAAGTTTGAAGAGTAACACAAGGCAATAGTCTTGGGGACTTCTCCAATCTCAGTAGGTCAAGGATGTCTAGATTCTTTAGGAATTTTAAGATCTAGTCCCTATTTTTCTTTCTTTCTGTCAGGGTGATGTGTTGTGTCACTGATCAGGACATTCAGTAGTGGTAGTCAGACACTATCTAGTTTTTTTTAATCTCAAAGTGGAGGAGGCAATTGTTCATGGAGACAATTAGCCCTATATAGGAATTCTCCAATTCTTGAGTTCCCTTCTTACTTTTTTGTTCCAGACAAATTGAGACCAATAGTTGTATCTTAGATGTGTATTCATAAGCTTTTAAAATCCAGACATTACTCACCATGCTGGACTGTCTGCTCTCCAACCTTTTTACCAATTTTGACACCAACTGTCCCTCCCACAGCACTCTCTACTTCTCTGCTGGGTTACATAATTCATTACAATGGCCACACAGAACTCATAGATAATACTCATGATTATGCAATTTATTGGAGAAGTAACAGGATCAGAAATGACTCAGGATACAATTCTTCGATCAGGACAGCTTCTTCTCAGTCATGCTGCTGGTCCAGCAAATATTACAAAGCTATTTTAGCTCTGCTGATAAGTACCCAGAGGCCCCCATTCTGCCAGTAAGCCTCAGCCCAAAGACACTTAGCTCTAGTTCTGTGGGTTGTCAAATATAGCTCCATCAGATGCCTGGAGGCACCCTCTTACCAGCCTGGGCTCTGCCCTGCTCCAGCAAATGTTATGAAATTCTTTTAGTTCCAACCTCCACCTCATTGGAATCAGTTTTGGCTAATTGTGATAGTGATCCTCCTTCTCCCTGGTCAAATTAAATGAGGATGCCAGATGCCTCCACCAGCCATTTTTACAACTACCTAGGGAATGTTTCTTCCACCCCCATGTCTGGAAACCATCAATGAATGCTAATCTCTGTATATTTACCTACCCTTGTCATTTCATAAAAGTGAGAATATACAGTATTTGCCCTTTTATGATTGACTTATTTTGCTCAACATAATGTCCTCCAGATTCATCCATGTTGCAAGGATGTTTGGGGAACTCATTTTTCTAATATTCCATTGTATGTATTACCACATTTTCTTATCCACTCATCCACTGATGGACAGTTGTGTAATTTCCATCTTTTTACTATTGTGAATTGTGCTTCAATGAACAGAGGTGTGCTGTTTGTGTAACTTCTATTAGATATACCTAGGAGTAGAATTGCTGGGTCATATGACAGTTCCAGCCAGAACCTGCAGATATGCAAGCTGGATTCAGAAGGGGACGTGGAGCAAAGAATGTCATAGCTGATGTCAGGTGGATCTTGGCTCAAAACAAAGCAAAAAATACCAGAAAGATGTTTACTTGTGTTTTATTGACTATGCAAAAGCATTCAATTGTACAGATCATAACAAATTGTGGATAACATTGAGGAGAATGGAAATTCCAGAAGACTTAATTATATTCATGAAGAACCTGTACATAGACCAGGAGACTGTCGTTTGATCAGAAAAAAGAAATATTGAATGGTTTGAAATCAGGATGGGAGTGCATCAGGGTTGTATCCTTTCACCATATTTATTCAATCTGTATGCTGAGCAAATAACCTGAGAAGCTGGACTATACAAAGAAGAATGTGGCATCAGGATTGGAGGAAAGCTCATTAACAACCTGAGATACACAGATGACACAACCTACTTGCTGAAAGTGAGGATGACTTGAAGCACTTACTGACGAAGATTAGAGGCTACACTCTGCAGTATAGATTACACTTCAATATAAAGAAAACAAACTCCTCACAACTGGACCAATAAGCAACATCAGGATAAGGGAGAAAAGACTGAAGTCATCAAAGATTTCATATTACTTTGATCCATAATCAACACCCATGGAAGCTGTTGTTGTTGTTGTTATTTGCCATCAAGTCAGCCCCGACTCACAGCGACCCCTCCTTGGATTTCCAAGGCAGTTATCACTACGGAAGTAGGATTGCCCAACCTTCCTTCCAAGGAGTGGCTGGTGGGTTTGAACCGCCAGCCTCCTGGTTAGCAGTCAAGTGC
>NW_006921819.1:638306-653779 GCF_000298275.1 Orycteropus afer afer | reverse complement strand
AGTTATTCCCCATGATGAGACTGGCAATCAGCTCCATGGTGGGATCTACCACAAGCAGCTAAGTAGCTGTTTTGGGGATGTGGTCTGCTTCCCATATATAAGAAGCAGCTTTGGGAATGGTCTCTAGTTTGTGGCACCCTTGAACCCTGCATGTAGCTAAGTAATCGTTCAGCAGCCTGTCATGCTCTGCCAATCTTGGTACTTTCAATGGACTTGAATTAGTGGCCTGCTGTGTTGTCCAGTAACATTGGAACTGTGCATTTTTACTTGTCTTCCTTGGGTTTCTCAGCCTAAGTAGCCAGCAGCTGTCTGAGTGGACAAAAGCTTCTAGCTTCAGTACGTGGGGAGCAGGAAGCAAAGCTGAAGCCCAAGGCTGAGGGGCTTTCACTCAGCCTCTAGAGTGGCTTTGAACTTGGACTTAAAGCCTCTAAACTGTAAGAGAATAAACCCCTGTTTGTTAAAGCCATCCTATTTGTAGTATATTCCTGTCAGAGTGGCGCTAAGTAACTACAAAGACAAGAGTTGATGCTTTTGAGTTGTGGTGTTGATAAAGAATGCTGAAAGTACCATGGACTGCTAAAAGAACTAACAAATCTGTCCTGGAAGAAGTGCAACTGTAATGCTCCTTGGAAGCGAGGATGTCCAGACTTCGTCTCACCTACTTTGATCATGTCAGCAGAGACCATTCTCTGGAGAAGGATGTTATGCTTGGTAAAGTGGAGGATCAATGAAAAAAGAAGGCCCTCAACAAGATGGATTGGCACAGTGGCTGCAGTGATGGGCTCAGATTTAGTAGGGATTGTGAGTTTAGCACAGGACCAGGAAATATTTCGTTCTGTTGTACATAAGGTCTCTGTGAGCCAGGGATGACCCAGCAGCACATAACAACAACAAATGACAGCTCTGTTTCTACTTTTTTGAGGAATCACCAGATTCTTTTCCATCTTGCATTCCCAATAGCCATGCATAAGGATTTGATTTCTCCATATCCTTGTCAACATTTGTTATTTTATAATAACATCAAGTTTGCTCTGACTCATAGTGATCCTATGTATGATAAAACAAAACACTGCCCAGTCCTGTGCCATCCTCACAATTGTTGCTATGCTTGAGCCCATCATTTTAACCACTGTGTCAATCCACTTTATTGGGGGAATCTTTCTTTTTTTTTTTTTTTTCCTGATCCTCTAATTTACCAAGCATGATATCCTTCCCTAGGGATTAGTCCCTTCTGATAATATGACCAAAGTAGGTGAGACAAAGACTGACCATTCTGACTTCTAAAGAACATTCCAGTTGTACTTCTTCCAAGACAGATTTATTTATTCTTTTAGCAGTCCATGGTATTTTCAATATTCTTTGCCAACACCACAATTCAAATGCATCGATTCTTCTGTGGTCTTCCTTATTCATTGTCTAGATTTCACACGCATATGAGGCTACTGAAAATTCCATGGTTTGGGTCAGGCATACCTTAGCCTTCAAAGTGACATGTTGCTCTTTAACACTTTAAAGAGGTCTTTTGCAGCAGACTTGCCCAGTGCAATACGTCATCTGATTTCTTAACTGTTTCTTCCATGGGCATTGATTGTGGATCTAAGTAAAATGAAATCCCTGATAATGTCAATCTTTTCTCCATTTATCGTGATGTTGCTTATTGGTCCAGTTGTGAGGACTTTTGTTTTCTCTATGTTGAGGTGTGATCCATACTGAAGGCTGGAATCTTTGATGCTCATCAGTAGGTGCTTTAAGTCTTTTTCACTTTCACCAAGCAAGGTTGTGTCATCTGCATATCACAAGTTGTTGATGAGTCTTCCACCAATTCTGATGATGCATTCTTCTTCATATAGGTCAGCTTCTCAGATTATTTGCTCAACACACAGATTGATAAAGTATGGTGAAATGATACTACGCTGACACACACCTTTCCTGACTTTAAATCATGCACTATCCCCTTGTTCTATTCAAATGATTGCCTCTTGGTCTACGTACATGTTTCTTATTAGCATAATTAAGTGTCCTGGAATTCCCATTCTTCTCAATGCTATCCATGATTTGTTATGGTCCACACAGTCCAGTAGGAACTCTGGTAGCATAGTGCCTAAGGCACTTGAGTGCTAATCAGAAGGCTGGTGGTTCAAACCCACCAGCCACTCTTCGGAAGGAAGGTTGGGCAACCTACTTCCACAGTAATACTGCCTCAGAAACCCAAGAAGGGGTCACTATGAGTCAGGTATGACTCAATGGCACCTAACAACACAGTCGGGTGCCTTTGCATAGTCAATAAAAAAACACAGGTAACATCTTTTTGATATCCTTTTCTTTCAGCCAAGATCCATCTGACATCAGCAATGCTATCCCTCATTCCACACTTTCTTTTGAATCTAGTTTGAATTTCTGGCACTTCCCTGTCAATATGCAGCTGCTACTAGTTTTTAATTAGCTTCAGCAAAATTTTACTTGTATGTGATATTAATGATTTAAAAAAAAAAACCACAAAACTCAGTGCCATTGAGTGGATTCCAATCCATAGCAACCCCCCCTGGGTTTCCAAGGCAGTAAATCTTTACAGAAGTAGACTGCCCTATTGAACCACCAACCTTCTGGTTAGCTATCAAATACCTCAGGGACTGTACCCCCAGAGCTCCTTTGATATTGTTTGAAAATTGCCACATTCTTTTGGATCACCATTATTTGTTATGGGCACAAACGTGGATTTCTTCCAGTCAGTTGGCCGAGTAGCTGTCCTCCAAAGTCTTGGCATAGACAATTGAGGGCCTCCAGTGTTACATACATTTGTTGGAACATGTCAATAGGTATTCCATCAGTTCCTTGCGCTTTTTTTTGCCAGTTCTTTCACTGCTGCTTGGACTTCTTCCTTCAATATCATTGGTTCTTGATCATATGCTACCTACTGAAATGGTTGAACATCAATCAGTTCTTCTTGGTACAGTGACTCTGTATATTCCTTCCATCTTCTTTTGATGTTCCTGCATCATTCAATATTTTGCCCATTTTGCTTGAATTTTTTTCTTCAGTTATTTCACCTTAAGAACTGCTGAATTAGGCATCCTAACCCATTCCCACTGCCATCAAGTCAATTGCAACTCACAGCAACTCTATAGCCAGAGTAGAACTGCCCCATAGGGTTTCCAAGGCTATAAATCTTTATGGAAGCAAACTGTCTCATCTTTCTCCCATACAGTAGCTGATGGGGTTGAAACCACTGACCTTCTGGCTGGCAGCCAAATGCTTTAACCACTATGCCACCAGAGCTCTTTTTAGTCATCCTAAACCAAACTCTGGTAGCATAATGCCTAAGGCACTTGACTGCTAACCAGAAGGTTGACGGTTCAAACCCACCAGACACTCCTTGAAAAGAAATTTGGACAATCTACTTCAGTAGTGATACTGCCTCAGCAACCCAAGGAGGGTCGCTACAAGTCGGGCCGACTGATGGCATACAACAACAACAACAAACCAAATCAAAACTCAAATTGACTTGAATTGTCAAGTCAGTTCCAACTCATGGTGACCCCCATTGGGTTTCCAAGGCTGTAAATCTTTACAAACATAGTCTTCCTTCCACCAGCCTTCTGGCTAGCACTGAAATGCCTTAGGCACTACACCGCCAGAGCACCTTTTAGTCATCCTATTGTGAATGAAATGCTATCTTTTTGTGGTTTAGATTTGCATTTCTCTGATAGCTAATGACAATGAGCACTTCTCATGTGTTTGTTGCCCATTTTAATATCCTCTTTGGTGAAGTGTCTGTTCATATTCTTTAGCCATCTTTTCATTGGGTCATTTATCTTTTTGTTTTCAAGTTATAGAAGTTTTATATATATATTAGATATTAGACCCTTGTCAGTTATATTGCTTATGAAGACCTTTTCCCAGTCCGTAAGATGTCTTTTCTTTTTTTTTGGTGATTTGGGTGAAAATTTACAGAGCAAATTCATTTTCCATACAGCAGTTCATACACATTTTGTCTCATGACACTGACCACAATCCCCCACAATGTAACAGCTCTTTTCCCACTTCCTCCCTGTAGTTACCTCTTCCCTGTGTCCTTCCCTTCCGTTCACTCCTGCCTGTCCTCAGCTGTCTCCTTGTCCATACATTGCCCTTCTGCTCCCCCATGATCTATTGATCCAAGTAGTATATCTACCTGATGTAAATGTTCAGCCCATATGCCTGTGTATTATTTGGTTAGAAGCCACAGGAGTAAGTTCAATTCCAGAACTGAAAGACAGTTAGGGGCCATAGTCTCAGGGGTCTCACCAGGCTCAATCAGACCAGCAAACCTGGTCTCTTTTTTTTAATATATATAATGATTTTGAGTTTGCTTCCACATTGTTCTCCCACTCTATCCAGGATCTCCTTCAGCAATCCTCCTCTGAGTAGTTGACAGCAGTAGCTGGGCACCATCTAGTTCTTCTGGTTTCATGGTCATGTAGGCTGAGGATCTCATGGTCTACCAGTCCATTGGTCTGATTGTTTCCATGCATCTTTGGTTTTCTTCATTCTTCTTTGCTCTGGACAAGGGGAAACCCATGTTGTTGTTGTTGTTATGTGCCGTCGAGTCGGCCCCGACTCATAGCGACCCCTCCTTGGGTTTCCGAGGCAGTATCACTACGGAAGTAGGATTGCCCAACCTTCCTTCTGAGGAGTGGCTGGTGGGTTTGAACCGCCAGCCGTCTGGTTAGCAGGCAAGTGTCTTAGCCACTATGCTACCAGAGCTCCCATAGTTGCATCTAAATGGCCACTTCCAAGATCCCAGTCACTACACACCAAAGTAGGATGTGGAACAATGTTTTGGGTAATATTTTACAATTGAGTTTGATGTCCCTACAACCATGGTCCCAAGCCCACAGGTCCAACTACTCACTCCCTCTGGGTAGCTGGCCTTGGCCAAGATGTGACTACAACCTTGCCCCTTGTCAGCTCTACCATGTACCAGGGAATTCTTACAAAACATACAAATACACTTACAGAAACATTGTCTGCCAATTTGATACATGGTCTTGGGCACACTGTCTGCTGCATAGACATACCTATGAACCCATCTATCCACCTTTATATCAAAGTTTGCCTTCAGTGACAATACAGTACTGTATGTGCAAAAGGGTTCATCTTTTTTGTCTGTACCTCTCTGTGTCTTCCTCTTCCTCAATGCCATCATGTCTTTTTATTCTTTTGATAAGGTGATGTCTTTTTATTTTTTTGATAAAGTAAGTTAATGAACATAATTACTTACCCTATATGAGGCCCATTGGGAGCTCTGGTAGCATAGTGCCCAAGGCATTTGACTGCTAACCAGAAGACTGGCTGTTCAAACCCCCCAGCCACTCCTTGGAAAGAAGGTTGAGCAATCTACTTTTGTATTGATACCACCTCGGAAATCCAAGGAGGGGTCACTATGAGTCAGATCCCACTTGATGGCAGTGAGTTTGATTTTTTTGCATATGAGGTCTCAATTAACTGTTTTATTTTCTGCTGCTCATGCATTTGTTGTTGTGTTGATAACCTATCACTGGAAAAAAAAAAAAAAACAGATCCCATAGCTTTGTTCCTATATTTTCTTCCAAGAACATTATGGGCTGTTTTGTTTTGTTTTTAATCAAAGAACATTTAGGTCCTTGGTCCTTGATACAGTTTTAATTACTTTTTGTGTATGGTGTGAGATATGTATCTTGCTTAATTTTTCTGCAAGAGGAAATCCAGTTTTGCCAGCACCATGTCTTGAAGATACTATGTATTCTCTATTTAACGGATTTAGCTTCCTTGTAGAAAATCAATTAATCATTGATGTTTGGATTTATTTCTGAGTTTTCTGTTCTATTCCATCAGTCAGTATGTCTATCATCAAACATGTAGCAGGTTGTTTTGATTATTGTAGCTCTGTAATGTATCTTGAAGTTGAGAAGTGTTCTTCAAAATTACTTTCTTATTTGGGATCTCTTGCCTTTCTATATAAAATTGAAGATTAAATTTTCTATTTCTGTAAAGAATGCTGTTGGAATTTTAATCAGTATTGCATTGTGTCTATAGATCACCGTGGCTAGTATTGACATCTTAACTATATTAAGTCTTCCAATACATGAGCATGGAATGTTGTTTTATCTATTTAGGTCTTCTTTAGTCTCTTTCAGTAGAGTGTTTCACAATTTTCATTGTATAAGTCTTTCATATCACTGGGTAAATTTATTCCAAGATAATTTATTCTCCTAGATGCTATTGTAAATGAGTTGTTTCTTAATCTTCTTTTCAGATTTCTCATTGTTGGTGTATAGAAACTAAACTGATATTTGTGCATTGACCTTGTATCTTGCAACTTTGTGATATTCTTCTATTAGTTCTAGAAGCTTTTCAGAAGATTCTTTGGGATTTACTGCAACCTTATTCATAAAGCTGTCTTTATTCGCACATTACATGAGCCCCCCTCCTCATCCTTTCTGCAGGTGTCTTGGTCTGGCAGCAGAAAAGAGGAAGGGTCATGTCATGTCATATAGGGTCATGTCATCTGTGAATAGAGATGGTTTTACTTCTTCCTTTCCAATTTAGACACATTTTATTTCTTTTTGTTGTCTCATTACTCTGGCTATGACTGCCAGTACAATATTAAGTAGGAGTGGTGAGAGTGGTCATCTTTGTCCTGTTCCTGTTTTGACAGGGAAAACTCTCAATCTTTCTCCATTAAGTATAATATTGACTGTTAGTTTTTCATAATTGCTTTAATCATATTGAGGAAGTACATTTTATTTCTATATTGTTCAGAGTTTTATCAAGAAAGCTTTTTTGGCTTGGTTTTATCAGATGCCTTTTCTGTATCAATTGAGATGATCATGTGATTCTTTTCTTTTACCCAATTACTGTGGTATATTACATAGATTGATCTTCTAATGTTGAACCAACCTTGCATTCATGGAATTAATACTACTTGATCATGATGTACAATTCCTTTAATATGCTGCTGGATTCTGTTTTCTAGTATTTTGTTGAGAATTTTGGCATCTGTATTCATAAGGGATATTGGTCTGAAGTTTTCTTTTCTTGTGGCATCATTGTCTGGCTTTGTCACCAGAGTAATTGTGGCTTCATAGAAAGAGTTGAAGAGGATCCCTTCCTACTTGAATTTTTGGAAGACTTTCAATAAGGTTGGTATAAATTCTCCAAATGATTTGTAGAATTCTCCTGTGAACCTTTCTGATCCCAGACATTTTTGTTGGGAAATTTTTTTATTACTGATTGTTCTGGTTGCCTAGTGCTGTTCTGACAGAAATATACCACAAATGGGATGGCCTTAACAAATAGGAGTTTATTCTCTTACAGTTTGGAGGCTTTAAGTCCAAGTTCAAAGTGCCAGGATCTAGGAGCTGGGTGAAAGCCCCTCAACCTTGGGCTTCAGCTCTGCCTCCTACTCCTGGCCCACTGAAGCTAGAGGCTTTTCTTCACTCAGACAATTGCTGGCTACTGAGGCTGACAAACCCAAGGTTGACAAGTAAAAAGGCACAGTCCCAATGTTACCAAACTACATGGCAGGCCATTAATTCAAGCCCATTTAAAGTCCCAAGGTCAGCAGAGCATGACAGCCTGCTGAACAATGACACAGCTACATCCAGGGTTTAAGCATGCCATAAGCTAGAGGCCATTCCCCAAGGCTTCTCCTTATATACAGGAAGCAGACCACATTCCAAAGGTAGCTACTCAGCTGCTCACAGTAGAGTCTACCATGGAGTTGATTACCAGTCTCATCATGGGGAATATTAACTACATCCAGCTGCCCAGCCACTCAACCAGGCCCAGCCAAGTTGACACACAAACTTAACTACCATGCTGATTAAATCTCTTCACTTGTTATGCATCTGTTGACGTTTTCTACTTCCTTTTTAATCAGTTTAGATAAGAGAACCAAGTTGGTGAAGGTCTGACTCTTTGAAATCTGGAATGTTGTGGTGGTTCCACCCTCAGAGCCCATGGTCCCACCCTCTGAGGTTGAGGCAGCAGTACTTCCCATTTTCTTGGTCTCTCATCTTCTGCCACTTAATGCCCAAAGACAATCCACTCTGCCAGGAAGCTTCCTGCTCAAAAGCTTTCTGCTCTGAGGGCCAGCAGGCCTGCTACTCCATCTCATGTCCATCTCTTCTGCCAATTAGCGCCCAAAGGCAACCCACTCCACCAGGAAGCTTCCTGACTGAAGACACTCAGCTTTCTCCTCCATTGTCCAGTAAGCCTGTCACTCTGTCTCATGATCTCTCAGCTCTGTTGCTACCATGTCTCTGCCAGTCTGAGAACAAGGATCTTGGGTCCAAGGACACATTCCACTCCTGTTCCCACATTTTCAATATTTGTTGAAAATAGATATTGAATATCTATTATATATATTATACATATATCTATATATATAATATACATATACATACATAATATATATATTATAGAGAAACACCCTACTCTCTCAGTACCAAATTCTGTTTGGACTCTCTATTGCTGCATAACAGAAAATACCACAAGTGAGTGGTTTTAACAATAGAGATTTATTCTCTTACAGTTTAGGAGGCTAGAAGTCTGAGTTCAAAGAACCAAGCTCTAGGGACTGAATGAAGCTTCTTGACCTTGGGCTTCAGCTCTGCCTCTTTCTCCTGGCTCACTGGAGCTTGAGTCTTCTCTTAACTCAGGCAGCTTCTGGCTGCTGGGGCAGACAAACCCAAGGTCAACAAGTAAAAATGACACAGTCCCAAAATTATCCAGCAATACAAAAGGCCACTAGTTCTAGTTCAGAAACAGTCTGAAGATTGTCAGGCCACTGAGATGAACCTCGGCCAAAAGTAGGATCCAGATGTGCCAAAAAGCTCAGAGACTTTCTCAAAGCTTCTGTTATACACTGCAAGCAGACCACATCCCTAAGGCAGCTAGTCAGACGCTCACAGTAGATTCCACTATGCAGTTGATTACCAGTCTCATCATGAGGAATAACAACATCCAGCTGCTCAGCCACTCAAAACCAGGCCCAGCCAAACTGACACATAACCTTAACTACCACAGCAAGCAAGATTGTGTCATCTGCATATTACAGGTTGTTAATGAGTCTTCCTCCAATCCTCATGCTGCTTTCTTCTTCATATAGGCCAGCTTCTCAGATTATTTCCTTAGCATACAGACTCAGTAAGTGTGGCTAAAGGATACAACCCTGATACACACCTTTCCTGATTTTAAACCCTGCAGTATTCCCTTGTTCTGTTCAAATGACAGCCTCCTGGTCTACATAGATTCCTCATGAGCATAATTAAGTGTTCTGGAATTCCCATTCTTCTCAATGTTATCCATAATTTGTATGGATATACAGCCTTTTAAAAGAGTGAGAGTTTTTTAGGGAAAAGGAAATAATCAGACTTTTCAGGAATTACTGGATACTGGCTCTGAATTGACACAAATTCTAGGACACCAAGAATGTCACTGTGGCCCACTGTCAGAGTTGAAGTATATGGAGATCAAGTTATTGATGGAGTCTTAGCTCAGATCCACCTCACAGTGGGTCCCCAGACCCACCCTTTCGTGATTTCTCCAGTTCCAGAATGCATAATTGGAATAGACATACCCATCTACTGGCAAATTCCCCACAGTGGATCCCTGACATGTGGAGTAAGGGCTATTATGATAGGAAAAGCCAAGTAGAAGCCATTAGAACCGCCCTTACCCAAGAAAATAGTAAACAAAAAGTAATATCACAATCCTGGAAGGATTGCAGAGATTCGTGCCACCATCAAGGATGTAAAAGTTGCAGGGGTGGTGATTTCCACCACATCTCCATCTAACTCACCTGTTTGGCCTGTGCAAAAAAAAAATGGATGGATCTTGGAGAATGACAGTGGATTATTGTAAACTTAGCCAAGTGATGACTCCAATTGCAGCTGCTATTCCAGATTGGTTTCATTGCTAGTGAAGATTAATACATGTCCTGGTGCCTGATATGTATCTATTGGTCTGGCTAATGCCTTTTTCTCAATTCAGGTTTTGAAGGACTACCAGAAGAAATTTGCCTTAACTGGCAAAGCCAGCAATACACCTTCATGGTCCTACCTCAGGAGTATATCTCCTGCACTATGTAATGATTTATTCCACAAAGAACTTGATTAACTTTCTGTTCCACAAAACACCATACTAGTACATTACATTGATGACATTATGCTGATTGGAACTAGGCAAGAAGTATCAAAGACTCTAAACTTTTTGGTAAGACATCTGCATGCTATAGGATGGGAAATTAACTTGACAAAAATTTAGATACCTTTCACCTCAGTGAAATTTCTACAGGTCCAATGTTGTGGGGCATGTTGAGATATTCCTACTAAAATGAAGGATAAGTTCATTGGATGAAGACCAAATATGTAATCAAGATGAGTTGATTACTACTGGTGATTGGAATGCAAAAGTTGGAAACAAAGAAGAATCAGCAGTAGTTGGAAAATATGATTTGTGATAGAAATAACACTGGAGATCACATGATAGAATTTGCAAGACCAATGACTTATTCATTGCAAATACCTTTCTTCAACAAAATAAACAATGGCTATACACATGGATTTTGCCAGATGGAATACACAGGAATCAGATCAACTCCATCTGTGGAAGAAGGTGATGAAGAAGCTCAGTATCTTCAGTCAAAACAATTCTAGGAGCTGATTGTGGAACAGACCATCAACTGCTCATAGACAAGTTCAAGATGAAGCTGAGAATAATTAAAACAAGTCCACGACAGCCAAAATATGACCTTGATTATAGCCCTCCTGAATTTAGAGACTATCTAAAGATAATTTGATGCAATGAACACCAATGACCAAAAACCAGACAAATTATGGAATGACATCAAGAACATCATACATGAAGAAAGCAAAGGGTCATTAAAAAGACAGGAAAGGAAGAAAAGACAAAAATGATGACAGAAGAGATTCTGAAACCTTTTCTTGAATGGAGAGTAGCTAACACAAATGGAAAAAAAGGACAAGATAAAAGAAGTGAACAGAAGATTTCAAAGAGCAGCTCAAGAAGACAAAGTCAATCATTACAATGAAATGAGCAAAGACCTGGAGTTAGAAAACCAAAAGGGAAGAACATGGTCAGCATTTCTCAAGCTGAAAGAACTAAAGAAAAAATTCAAGCCTCGAGTTGCAATATTGCAAGACTGTGTGGGCTAACTACTGAATGATGCAGAAAACATCAAAAGAAGATGGAAGGAATACACAGTCACTATAAAAGCAATCAGTCGATGTTCAGCCATTTCAGGAAGTGGCATATGATCAAGAACTGATGGTATTGAAGGAAGAAGTCAAAGTTGCACTGAAGAAATTGGCAAAAAACAAGCCTTCAGGAATTGATAGAATACCCATTGAGATGTTTCAACAAATGGATGCCACACTGGAAGCACTTACTCATCTATGCCAAGAAATTTGGAAGACAGCTACCTGGTCAACTGGCTTGTTGTTGTTGTTGTTGTTGTTGCTATGTGCTGTCAAGCCGGCCCCGACTCATAGCGACCCCTCCTTGGGTTTCTGAGGCAATATCACTACGGAACTAGATTGCCCAACCTTCCTTCCGAGGAGTGGCTGGTGGGTTTGAACCACCAGCCTTCTGGTTAGCAGTCAAGTACCTTAGGCACTACGCTACCAGTGCTCCCAGTCAATTGACTAGAGAGACCCATATGTGTACCCATTCCAAAGAAAGGTGATACCACAGAATATGGAAATTATCAGACAATATCATTAATATCATATGCAAGTAAAATCTTGCTGAAGGTAATTCAAAAATGGTTGTAGCAGTATATTGACAGGGAATTCCAGAAATGAAAGCTGGATTCAGAGGAGGATGTGGAATGAAGGATATTGTTGCTGATGTCAGATGGATATTGGCTGAAAGCAAAGAATACCACAAAGATCTTTACTTGTGTTTTACTGACTAGGCAAAGGCATTCAACTATGTGGATCATAACAAATAATGAATAACATTGAGAAGAATAGGAATTCCAGAACACTTAATTGTTGTGTTCACGAGGAACCTATACATAGAACAGGAGGCTTTCATTTGAACAGAACAAGGGGATACTGCATGGTTTAAAATCAGGAAAGGAGTGTGTCAGGGTTGTATCCTTTCACCATATTTATTCAATCTCTATGCTGAGCAAACAGTCTGAGAAGCTGGACTATATAAAGAAGAATGTGGCATCAAGATTGAAGGAAGACTCATTAACAACTTATGATATGTAGACAACACAACCTTGCTTGCTGAAAGTGAAGATGACTTGAAGCACTCGCCAATGAAGATTAAAGACTGTCTACAGTATGGATTCCACGTCAACATAAAGAAAATGAAAATTCTCACAACTGGACAAATAAACAACATCACAATAAATGGAGAAGACTGAAGTTGTTAAATCTGTCCTGGAAGAAATGCAGCCAGAATGCTCCTTGGAAGTAAGAATGGCTAGACTTCATATCACCTGCTTTGGTCATATTGTCAGACATCTCTGGAGAAGGATATCATCCTTTGTTCCACAATCAACACCCATGGAAGCTGCAGTCAAGAAATCAGATGTCATATTGCACTGGGCAAATCTGCTACAAAATACCTCTTTAAAGTGTTGAAGAGCAAAGGTGTCTCTTTGAAGACTAAGGTATGCCTAACCCAAGCCATGGCATTTTCAATCACCTCATACACATGTGAAAGCTGGACAATGAATAAGGAAAACCAAAAAAGAGTTGATGTTTTGGAGTTGTGGTGTTGGCAAAGAATATTGAAAGTACCATGGACTGCCAGAAGAGTTAACAAATCAGTCCTGGAAGAAGTGCAGCTGGAATGTTCCTTGGAAGTGAGAATAGCCAAACTTTGTCTTACCTACTTCTGTCATGTTGTCAGAATGGACCATTACCTAGAGAAGGGTATCATGCTTGGTAAAGTGGACTCTCAGCAAAAAAGAGGAAGGCCCTCAATTAGATGGTTTGACACAATGGCTGCAATTATGGCTCAGATATAACAAAGTTTGTGAGGCTGATGCAGGACTGGGCAATGTTTCATTCTGTTGTACATAGGGGAGCTATGAGTTGGTGCCAACTCGATGGAACCTAACAACAACAACTCTGGCCATTCAACAAGTGACTCAAATGCTGTTAGTTTTGATTGGGGCACTATAGCCCCTTTCTGGGACCTCTCTGAAGGACAGTGGTGAAGGGAAATTCTTGCAGTGGGCAGAATTTCAAGAAGTGCTTCTGGTTGTTCACTTTGTTGGAAAGAGAAATGGCCAGATGTACGATTGTATACAGATTCATAGGCTGTGGCCAATGGTTTTTGCTGGATGACCAAGGACTTGGAAGGAACATGATTGGAAAATTGGTGACAAAGAGGTATGAGGAAGAAGGATGTGAATAGACCTCTCTGAATGGGCCAAAGAAGTGAAGATATTTAAGTCTCATCTGGATGCTCACCAAAGGTTGACCTTGGCAGAGGAAGATTCTATCAAATGGACAGGATGGCACTTTCTGTGGAAACCAGTCATCCTCTTTCCCCAGCTACTCTGGTCATTGCCCTATGGGCTCATGAGCAAAGTGGCTATGATGGCAGGGATAGAGATTATGCATGGGTTCAGCAACATGGGCTTTCATTCACCAAGGTCAATTGGCCACAACCACTGTTTAGTGCCCAATCCACCAGCAGCAGAAACCAACATGGAACAATTCCTGGGAGTGAGCAGCCAGCAACCTGGTAACAGATTGATTGCATTGAATCCTTCCATCACAGAAAGGGCAGCATTTTGTTCTTACTGGAATAGACACTTACTCTGAATATGGATTTGCCCTCCCTACACATAATGCTTCTGCCAAAACTACCATGCATGGGCTTATAGAAAGCCTTATCAAGCATCATGATATCTCATGCAGCATTGCCTTAGATCAAAGGACTCACTTCACAGCAAATGAAATGCAGCAATGGGGCCATGCTCGTGGAATTCACTGGCCTTACCGAGTTCGCCATCATCCTGAAGCATCTGGTTTGATAGAACAATGAAATGGCCTCCTTAAGACACAGTTACAACACCAACTAGGCAGCTATACCTTGCAAGTTTAGAGCAATATTCTCCAGGAGGCTGTATATGCGCTAAGCCAGTGTTCAATACATTGTGCTGTTTCCCCAATGGGCAGGATTCTTGGGTCCAGGAACCAAGAGGTGGAAATGGGAATGGCGCCACTTACTATTACCCCTAGTAACCCTCTCAAAAAAGTATTGTTTCCTGTCCCTGCAACCCTATGTTCTGCAGTTTCGGAAGTCTTATTCCCAAAGGGAGGAACACTCCCACCTGGAGATACAATACTGATTCCCTTGAACTAGAAGTTAAGAATTCTACCTGCCATTTGGGGCTCCCCATGCCTCTGAATCAACAGGCAAAAGTGGGAGTTACTGCATTGTCTGGTGTGATGGATCCTGATTACCAAGGGGAGATCAGAATGATATTACCTAAAGGAGATAAGGAAGAGTATGTCTGGAACACAGAAGATCCCTTAGGATGTCTCTTAGTACTACCATGCCCTGTGATTAAAGTTAATGGAAAACTATAGCAACCCAACTCTGATTTGATTACTAATTGCCAAGATCCTTTAGGAATGAAGGTTTGGGTCACCCTACCAGGAAAAGAACCACAACCAAAGTCCTTGCTGAGGGCAAAGGTAATATAGAATGGGTGGCGGAAGAAGGTAGTTGTAAACACCAGCTATTACCATATGACAAGTTGCAGAAACAAAGATTATGATTGTTGAGTTCTTCCTTGTATATGTGAATAAAATATTTTTGTTTTCTTCAGTTATAAAATACAAGATGTAAATAGGACTAATGCTTTATTGGTTCTCTTCATGTTTGTTGTATCACATTAGGTGCAAGCATGACTTTATAATTGTCTTTATTTAGAGATTATACATGGCTTTAGGAGATGTATACAAGTAACAGCTTGACAAGGGGTGGACTGTGATAGTTAAGATTGTGTGTCAACTTAGCTAGGCTATGTTCTTAGTGGCTTAGTAATTTTGATGTAGTCATTCCTCATGATGAGTTATGATATTATTATTATTATATATATATTATATTATGTTATATTATGTTATATTATATTATATTATATTATATTATATAAAATCTCCTGCATCTGGCTCATAATCATCTCCGGTTCCTGGACATGAATCAGTGGCCTGCTATATTGCCTGCTGATCTTGGGACTGTTGCCATTGCTGTCTGTGAGCCAACAATCTGGATTTTTACCTGTCAATCTTGGATTCATCAGCCTCCAAAACCAGCAGCTGATCTTCAGTCTGTCAGCCCCTGCAGCTGAGTGAGTCAGAAGCCTACAGCTTGATGTTTGCCCTGGACTTGGGACTTTCTAGCCACTATAACTGCATGAGTCATTTCCTTGAGATAAATTGATAGATAGATAG
>NW_006921819.1:634689-637545 GCF_000298275.1 Orycteropus afer afer | reverse complement strand
TTGAACTTGGACTTAAAGCCTCCAAACTGTAAGAGAATAAACTCCTGTTTGTTAAGGCCATCCCATTTGTGGTATATTCTTGTCAGAGCAGCACTAGTTAACCGGAACACAAGCCTAACCTAACTGACTTCTAGTTTGCTTATTCTATCTTGTGTCTGCTCAAATCTATTATTGATTGTTTCTCTTGCCTTTTCCAATTCAGCTACTTTATTCTTCAATTCCAGTATTTCTCTTTGGTTTTTCTAATGTTTTCAGTCTCCTTATTGAGCTTCTCAATTTGATTTTTATTTTGCTTCCTTCTCCATTAGTTTGTTTTCTGTGTGTTCTTTGCTTTTTTTCAACATACATTTAACATGGTTGTCTACAGGTCGTCATTTTCCCAATGAACCTTACCTCCACTGAAGTAATTCCAGCTCTTCACAGTTTTCTTTTGATTGGGCCATCTTCTCTAACAATCATGTTTGTGTTATAATTTTTTGTTGAATATGGGACATTTGAGTATCTTACTGTGATAATCTGGAACTCAGAATTTTCTCCTTTTCCAGGTTTTTTGTTCCCTTTACTCCACTTTCTTCCCCTAAATTCCACTAGAGAGTATTCTGACCTTTTGGTTCTTCCAGCACTGACTTGGCTGCTCCAAGGATGTGTGTAGACCTTTCCTTTTGGTAGCAAGACCTCACATTTTTCCTTTGTCAATATAAGGTTCTACTTTAGTTCCATAGACTTTAAACATTTTGAAAAATTTTAAGTCTTTGGATGCTAGCTCTTAGAATCAATAACTTTGGTTTTGTGGAAAGAGTTCCCCATACTGGCTGACCTCACTGGGGTATGTACTTTCCTCTGCAGTCTGCGCACTATGGTGTGACCTTCCCAAGGTGGCTGCAACTCTGGGATGGGATTTCCTCGTGTCTGTCTCTGGGGGTCAAAAACAAACCAAACTCACTGCTGTCAAGTCAGATCCAACTCATAGCAACCCCTCCTTGGGTTTCTAAGGTGGTATCACTACAGAAGTAGATTGCCCAATCTTCCTTCTGAGGAGTTGCTGGTGTGTTTGAACCGACAGCCTTCTGGTTGGCAGTCAAATGCCTTAGCCACATGGTTTTCCCTCTCGGGTTGCCTGTACTGGTTCAGGACTTTCCCACTGGCCATGGGTGGAAGGGAGGGAGCATGGCTTTCCTGAGGCAGCCAGTATTGCTGTATGTCCAGTACATGAGTGACACTGAGCAGCCTGTACCACATTGACTGGTTGTTGGGTAGGGAGCTGGTTGATTCCTGGGGGGCTGCTTGTTTAATGTGTTTTTTTCTGGTGGCTGATGGATGGGTACTGCAGCTGCTCTGTGCATGTGAGTCATAGTGCTCTCCCTCCTCTACTTTCAGTGAGCTTCCCTGTGCCCTTCCTGAAGTACACATTCAAGCTTCCTTATTCCTTCCTCATGAATTCCCACAATCCAATCTACACCACTTTAATTGGGCTGCACTTTCATTTGTTTCCAGGATTTCATCTAGGCTGTGGCAATATGCCACTCTCAGTTCTTCCTGACTAAGTGTACACCTTACTCTTATTGCCACTCCCTTCCAAGTCTGTGTATCCAGTATCTCTAAGTCAGTCTGTTCCTTTAGTGTTCCATCATGTGTTCTTTGTTCTGGGGTTGTGGTAGTTAAGGTTATATGTCAACTTGGCTGGGCCTGGATTTGAGTAGCTGGGCAGCTGAATGTAGTTATTCCCCATGATGACATTGGTAATTAACTCCATGGTGGAATCTACTGGAGCAGCTGAGTAGCTACTTTAAAGATGTGGTCTGCCTCCAGCATATAAGAAGCAGCTTTGAGGAAGGTCTCTAGTTATTTGGTATGCTTGAACCCTGCATGTAGCCAAGTCATTGTTCAGCTAGAAAGACATAGAAGTCAAGGATGAAGCCCAGGCTTCTGGATTGGGTCATGATGCTTATAGTGGTCCCATTCCCTTGAGATAATGAACACAGAGAGAGGAGTAAAGAGGAGAGATAGTGGTCAGGTTTGTACATGCTGAGTTTGAGGTTTCGATAAATATTCAAGCAGAGTTGACCATTAGAAGTGGGCTGTGCACATCTGGAGCTCAGGAGAAACAATCAGCTGGATATTTAGATTGGAGTTGCCAGAAGATAAAGGTAATATTTCAAGCCATGGGAACAGATACCATCCATCTATGGAGCCTGCAGGTTGAGAAGGGAAGAGAAACAAGGATATATCCCAAAGGGGAAAGCTGAGAAAGATATATGCAAAAGAGACTGAGAGGCGGGGATTTAAAATGGAGTCTCACCAGTGAGCAACACGTTTATTTTTCCATCTGGCATCTAAGAACTTTAAGAACTAGGTACAACAGTTTGAATTGAGATCTTTGGTGCCCTGAACAGCTCACTGTATCAGAGTGCACCGAACACAGAAGAGGAGAATTGGAAGAAAGGCACAGGGAGATTTTTTTAGGAAAGAGCTACTGCCAGAAGATGAACGGGCACCCAAGAGAGACCATTGGGAACCTTTCTGGGGCAGTCACTCTCTGCCGGGAGGAGGCGGCTGCGTGAGATCCCTGAGCCAAGAACGAGATCACTTATAGCAGCTTGTTGTTGTTCTTGTTCTTGTTAAGTGCCATCAAGTCATTTCCGACTCATACCGACCCCATGCACAGCAGAACTAAACACTGCCCGATCCAGCACCAGCCCCACATTCCCTGCTATACTTGAGCCCATCATCGCAGCCACCGTGTCAATCCATCTCGTTGAAAGCCTCCCCCTCCTTCATCGACCCTCCACCCTACCAAGCATGACATTCTTCTCCAGGGAATGGTCCCTTCTGACAACATGACCAAAATAGGTGAGA
>NW_006921819.1:632052-633323 GCF_000298275.1 Orycteropus afer afer | reverse complement strand
CAATATTTTGCCCATAGAATCTCTCAATATTGCAACTCGAGGCTTAAATTTTTTCTTCAGTTCTTTCAGTTTGAGAAATACCGAGCGTGTTCTTCCCTTTTGGTTTTCAGCGACCAATACAATATTCTAGTGGGCAGCGGCAGAGACCTGTCTCCAGCAGCTGATTTTTTTGGTAATTTGGGTGGTGATGGTACAGCCAGAAAAAGGCACCATTGCTGAGACTCAGGTGGAGATCTCACTGGTGCGCCAGAAAGGCTACCTCCCTCCCCTTGCAGCAGATTACAGAGCAAGCTTGGGTAAGACTGAGAGACACTGTGCTTTTCTTTCCCATGGTTCTCGGGACCACAGGTCACTGGCAGGTACTCCCCTGACTCCACCACAGCTAAAATTGCATGCATCTTTGGTGCCGCAGGTGGGCGGTATCACAAACTCCAGAGCCAACCATTACTGGTCGGGCGGGATTGCATCACCACCATGGGCAGATGGGACACAGAGAGCAAAAAAAACACAGCTGAGAGCGAACCCGTGAATTTTGCCCTGGAGCCACGCTTTAGCACTGTGGGGCCATGGAGGTGGGGGCTTTGAGTGTGCATAAAATTGGCAGAAATTTGTGACCCTCTAACACTAGGAATTTTTTCTGAGATTGAGCTGTGGTCTTGCAAATAAATACATCATAAATAAGCCTGCTCAGGTACTTCCCCAAGTCCAACACACTTGAAATTGTTTGGATCTTTGGCACTGCAGGTGGGCGGTATCACAGACAAACTCCAGAGCCGGCCATTGGCGGTCTGGCTGGATTACATCAGCCCCGCGGGCAGACGGGGCACGGAGAACAAAGAAACTGCAGCTAAGCCTGGTCCCACGAATTTTGTCTTGGAGGCGCGCTTTGGCACTGTGGGGCTGCAGAGGCAGGGTCTTTGAGTGTGCCTGAAATTGGCAGAAATTTGTGACACTCTAACAAGAGGAATTTTTCCTGAGGTTGAGCCATGGTCTTGCAAATAAATACATCATCAATAATAGCCTACTCAAAGCCCTAGAAACCGACTCTAGCAACACCAAGCTTTCCTTCTTCTGCTCCCACCTTCTCTGCCAATAACTTCATTCATTCAATAGAAGAAACCAGAGTTCCGGCAAGATGGCGGACTAGGCAGAAGGATTGCACAGACCCTCTTCAACAAAGGAAAGGGAAACCAATTAACACAGACACAGAAGATAATCTTGGGCCCCTGAGCCTTGAAGGGAAGGATACAGAATTGGACTAAACCCCAACT
>NW_006921819.1:619959-623202 GCF_000298275.1 Orycteropus afer afer | reverse complement strand
TAAAAAAAAAAAAAAATCTTTGAAGGTTACCAGGAGTGGGAGGGGCAAGGAGAGTAAATCACTAATGAGTGAGGAGAAATGTATTAACTTGGGTGAAGGGAAAGGCAATATACAATAAAGGAGAGATCATCACAAAATGATCAAGGCAGAGGAAAACACTGGCAGGAGTACAGGAGTTAAAGACAACAAAAGTAAATACTATTAAATACATTATCTTGCAATAGCAGTAATAAAGGCATAGTGCCTAAGGTATTTGACTGCTAACCAGAAGGCTGGTGGTTCAAACCCACCAGCCACTCCCCGGAAGGAAGGTTGGGAAATCTACTTTCATAGTGATACTGCCTTGGAAACCCAAGGAGGGATCGCTATGAGTCAGATCCAACTTACTGGCAGTGTGTGCGCGTGCATAGCAGTAATAACAATAATCTCTGAGTAGATGCATAGATAGACATTAACCTGAACAGAGGTGGGAAGGTGCATGGGACTACACCCATAAATATATATAGGTTTGACAGAGGCTATTTCTACATACATATTTATATGTGCTGCAAATATGTCCATGAAGTGGGACATACAGAGGGAAAAGTTATGAAAACTTCTTAGCCATAACCAAGCACTTTGAGGGAATGAATCACTGGGCCTAGGGGCCCAGGAACACAACCTTGAGAGACATTAAGGTCAATTGGCATAACATAGTTCACAAAGACAGTGTTCTATATCCTACTTTGCTGAGTAGTGTCTGAGAACTTGTGACCAGCCATTTAAGGTGCAATATTGGCCTCTCCTCATCCAGAGCAAAGGAGAATGAAGAAAATCAAAGTTACAATGAAATAATTGACCCAAAAAATGAATGGACTACACGAACCTCAGCATCCATGAACCTGAAACCAGAAGAACTAGATGATGTCCAGCTACCACTACCAACTTCTCAGAAAGGGATCACATTAGAAGGTCCTGCATAGACTGGGAGAAAAATGTGGAACAACAAAAATCATTTTAAAAAGAAAAAAAAAAAAAAAACAGGCTTATTAGTCAAATAAAGACAAGGGAAATCACTAAGGCTATGACTCTAAGTCACCATTTGGACTTAGAAATGAACTCACTCCCGTGGCTCAATTTTCAGCCACACAATAGACAGACAGATCTACAAGGTGAATGACAACCATAAGGAGGTATGTAGTCTTTAGAACAATAAATCATTTGAGATCAAAAAGACAACATTTGCCCAAGGACAAAATTCAGAAGGCAGAAAGTGGTAGGAAAGAAGGAAGAATGGAAATAAAAAAGGGGAGGAAGTGGAGTAATGGTACATTGAGGGGATTTTAATCAATGCCATGAAACAAACTATGTATGAATGTTGAATAGAAAACTGAATTGCTTGGTTAACTTTTACCAAAATCACAATAAAAAGTTAAAGGGGGAAAAAAAAAGATGAAAAACTTAGTGGGCAAGGTTTAAGTATTATCTCAAGACAAAAACATTCATGAAGACCTGTGAAGGGCCTGCCAACAAATATCAAACATCAAACCAATGAAATTATTTCCAGCTGCTCTGTAAGTACTGTTTCTTTTGACTACCTCAAATCTGAAGAAGAAAATTATATGTTCCACCTTAATTTGTTTACTTAATTTTCAAATATAAATTTTTGCATTAATGTTCAACTTCAAATGTAAATTTTATTTTATAAATTTTACTTGTTTATGCATTTTATTTATTTTCAATTGTTCAGATTTATTTTCTAAAGTAGAACCAAATTTTAAAAGTAACATAATTTTATATCCAGGTACAATGGAATGGCAACAACTAAGTGGAACACAAAAACCAAAGCTCACAGAGGATAAAAAGAAAAGAATTTGTGAATCTCTAAATATTGAATGTACCATAGACTGCTAGAAGAACAAGCAAATCTGTCTTAGAGGAAGTACAGTGGATGAGAGAAAAGACTTCGTAAAATTTAGTAGGAAGTTTGGCAAAGTAAGTTTTACTTGGGCTAACTGTACAGACAGAATTCTCCTTAGAAGCAAGAATGGCCAGATTTTGTCTCTTGCACTTTGGTCATGTTGTTAGAAGGGACCAGTGCCTGGAGAAGGATACCATGGTTGGTAAAGTAGAGGGTCAGAAGGAAAGGAGAAGACTCTCACTGAGATGGATTGACACAATGGCTGCAATGAGAGGCTCAAGTGTAGCAAAGATTGTGAGGATGGCACAGGACCAGGCAATGTTTCATTCTGTTGTACACTGGGTTGCTGAGTCAGAGCCAGCCCAACAGCATCTTATGACAACATACATATGTTGTTGTTGTTGTTAAGTGCTATTGAATCATTTCTGACTCATAGCAACCCTACGCACAGCAGAATGAAACACCATCCAGTCCTGAGCCAGCTCCATGATTCTTGCTACACTTGAGCCCATCACCACTGCCACCGTCTCAATCCACCTCATTGAGGGCCTTCCTCTCTTTCATCGACCCTTCACTTTACCAAGCATGACATCCTTCTCCAGGGAATGGTCCATTCTGACAACATGACCAAAGTATGTGAGATGAAGGCTGGCTATTCTCACCTCCAAGGAGAATTCTGGCTGCACTTCCTCCAGGACAGACCTGTTAGTTCTTTTAGCAGTCCACAGTACTTTCAGGATTCTTCACTAACACCACAGCTCAAAAGCATCAACTCTTCTTCAGTCTTCCTTATGCATCGTCCAGCTCTCACATGCATATGAAGAGACTGAAAATACCATGGCTTGCGTCAGGTGCACCCTAGTCCTAAAGGAGACATCTTTGTCCTTCAGCACCTGAAAGAGGTCCTTTGCAGCCAATTTCCCCAGTGCTATATACGTCATCTGATGTCCTGACTGCTGTTTCTATTGCTTCAATTGCAGAACTAAGTAATGTGAAGTCTTTGACAATTTCAATCTTTTCTCCACTTATTGTAATGCTACTTATAGGTCCAGTTGTGAGGATTTTTTATTTCTTTATATTGAGATGTAATCCACACTGCAGACAGTATTCTTCGATCTTCATCAGTAAGTACTTCAAATCATCCTCACTTTCAGCAAGCAAAGTTGTGTTGTCAGTGTATTGCAGGTTGTTAATGATTCTTCCTCCAATCCTGATGCCACATTCTTCTTCATATAGTCCAGCTTCTCGGATTATTTGCTCAGCATACAGATTGAATAAGTATGGTGAAAGGATATGACCCTGACAAACTCTATTCTTGATTTTACACAATGCAGTGTCCCCTT
>NW_006921819.1:615509-619859 GCF_000298275.1 Orycteropus afer afer | reverse complement strand
GTTAATGATTCTTCCTCCAATCCTGATGCCACATTCTTCTTCATATAGTCCAGCTTCTCGGATTATTTGCTCAGCATATTGAATAAATACAGTGAAAGGATACAACCTTGACACACTCCCTTCTTGATTTTAAACCATGCATTGTTCCCTTGTTCTGTTTGAACAGCCTCCTGGTCTATGTACAGGTTCCTCATGAGTACATTAAGTATTCTGGAATTTCCATTCTTCTCAATGTTATCCACAATTTGTTATGATCCACACAATCAAATGCTTTTGCATATTCACTACAACACAAGTAAGCATCTTGCTGGTGTTCTTTATTTTGAGCCAAGATCCATCTGACATCAGCAATGATATCCCTCATTCCATATCCTCTTCTGAATCCAGCTTGCATTTCTGGAAAGTCTCTGTCAATATACTGCTGCAACCATTTTTTAATTATTTTCAGTAAGATTTTACTTGCATGCAATGTTAATTATTGTTCAATAATTTCCACATTCTGTAGGATCACCTTTCTTTGGAATGGATACACATATGGATCTCCTCCAGTCAGTTGACCAGGTAACTGTCTTCCAAATCACTTGGCAAAACCGAGTGAGTGCCTTCAGCAGGGCATCCATATATTGAAACATCTCAATGGGTATTCTGTCAATTCCTGGAGCCTTGTTCCTCGTCAGTTCCCTCAGCACAGCTTCAACCTCTTCCTCAGTACCATTGGTTCTTGAACATATGCCACTTTTCTGAAATGGATGAAGATCGACCAGTTCTTTTTGGTACAGTGACTCTGTGTATTCCTTGCAACTTCTTTTGATGTTTCCTGCATCATTCAATATTTTGCCCATAGAATATTTCAATATTGCAACTCAAGGCTTAAATTTTTTCCTCAGTTCTTTCAGCTTGAGAAATGCCAAGCATGTTCTTCCCTTTTGGTTTTCTAACTCCAGGTCTTTGTACATTTCATTACAGTAATTGGCTTTGTCTATTCGAGCTGCTCTCTGAAATCTTCTGTTCAGCTCTTTTATCTGGTCATTTCTTCCATTTTCTTTAGCTACTCTTCCCTCAAGGACAACTTTCAGAGTCTCTTCTGACATCCATTTTAGTCTTTTCTTTCTTTCTCATATTTTTAATGACCTCTTGCTTTCTTCATGAATGATGCTTTTGATGTCATCCCACAATTCTTCTACTTTTTGGTCATTGGTGTTCAATGCATCAAATCTCTTCTTTAGATGGTCTCCAAATTCAGGAGGGATATATTCAAAGTCATATTTTGGCTCTTGTGGACTTGTTTTAATTATCTTCAACTTCAAGTTGAACTTGCATATGAGCAGTTGATGGTCTGTTCCACAATCAGCTCCTGGCCTTGTTTTGGCTGAAGATATTGAGATTTTTCATTGTTTCCTGCCACAGATGTAATCAATCTGATTCCTGTGTACTCCATCTGGTGAAGTCCACATGTATAGCCACCATTTGTGTTGTTGAAAAAAGGTATTTGCAATGAATAAGTCGTTGGTCTTGCAAAATTCTACCTTGCGATCTCCAGCATTATTTCTGTCACCAAGGCCAAATTTTCCAACTACTGTTGATTTTTCTTTGTTTCCAACTTTTGCATTCCAATCACCAGTGATAAGCAACACATCTTGATTACATGTTCAGTCAATTTTAGACTGCAGAAGTTGATAAAAATCTTCAATTTCTTCATCTTTTGTTTTGGTAGTTAGTGCATAAATTTGAGTAATAGTTGTATTAACTGGCCTTCCTTGTAGGCATATAGATATTATCCTATCACTGAAAGCACTGTACTTCAGGACAGATCTTGAAACATCTTTTGTAATGATGAATGCCACACCACTCCTCTTCAATTTGTCATTCCCGGCATAGTAGATCACATGATTGTCTCATTCAAAATGGCCAAAACTGGTCCATTTCAGCTCACTAATGCCCAGGATATCAATCTTTATGTGTTCCGTTTCATTTTTGACAACTTTCAATTTTCCTAGATTCATACTTTGTACATTCCATGCTCCAATTATTAATGGATGTTTGCAGCTGTTTCTCCTCAATTTGAGTTGTGCCACATCAGCACATGGAGGTCATGAAAGACTTACTTTATCCATATCATTAAGGTTGGTTCTACTCTAATGAGGCAGCTCTTTCCCAGTCCTATTTTGAGTGTCTTCCAACCCAAGGGGCTAGTCTTCCTGCACTGTGTTGGACAAGCTATTCATAAAGTTGCCCAGTAATGTATCAGACCGTGTATCTCTGCTATTCATAAGGTTTTCCCTGGCCAATTTTTGAGAAGTGGATGACCTCTTCTTTCTTCCTAGTGTGTCTTAGTCTGTAGCTATGTTGAAACCTGTGCACCATGTGCAACTCTGCTGGTATCTGAAACACCAGTGGCACAGCCTCAAGCCTCATAGCAAAGTACAAGCCTCACAGGATGACAAACGGACAGACAAGTTCATCTCCCTTAGCTGTTGGAAACCTCTGCACCCTCCTCTTACCTAATTCCTACCTGAAGTCTGCCACTCTGTGGTCCCCAGCCACTACTGTTGCCTTCATTTCTTGGCTTTAGGGGGATTGGTTCCTAGCCTTGCCTCCTGCCCCTTTTAAAGTGGATATCCTGCCACTCCTGAGGTCCCCAAAGTCACTCCTGGTCCCTCCCTTTCCTGGCTCTAGGGGACTTGGGGACTAGACTTGCCTCCTGCCCCTTTTCATCTGGATATCCTGCCACTCCTGAGGTCCCTGAGGCTGCTCCTGGTCCCTCTCTTTCCTGGCTCTAGTGTCACATATCTCATTCAAATGCATCAGTAGATAAGGGGGCATCATAGATTATCAGTGTTTGGGGCCCTTGCATGCCTTTAACCATTGTGCTTACCCCAGAATGGAAGAATAAGATGATATGAGTTGAGAGTAAGCACAGCTAATCATAGGAAACAATAAAATATGACTAATGTAGAAAATTTCCATTGAAGAACAGAATTGTTCAGATAGTGCGTTACATGATTATGGAGAGCATTAGAAGGCAGAGACGGGAATTCAAATTTAATATTATAGAAAAAAGAAAAACAGTGAAATTATTTTTCATAAAGGAAATGACATGATGGAAGAAAAAAATTTAAATATTATTATTTTAGTAAATGCTTACTGAATTTAACTGTATGACAACAGCAGAAACCATCTTGCTTCATATAGGAAAAATACTGGTCAACTTAAAGTATCTAATGTTTTGATATTTTGAATTTTTAAAATTCAAACTCACACTGAATTGCACATATAAAAATGGTTGACATGGCTAATGTTTTGTTACATGTATTTTACCACGATTTAAAAAAAAAAAAAAATGGAAAGTTCAGTGAAAAAATCAATGGAATGAATCAGTTTTACTCTCTTCTAGTTTTAGAGAATTGTTTACATCACCAGCATTATCATCCACACCACCACCACTAAGCCTCACACACCCATGCCTCCCAGGCAAGGTGCCCTTTGCACTGGCAAGATTTTCCTAAATATGAGAAGGCAGCAATTTTCCCTCAGAAAAACTTCCTTGATCTGGGTCTTAAACTGCCCACTGCATTTGCTACTTTCCTGGGCACCCTAGGCTAGGGTATATTCCTCCAGCTGCTTCCTATAAGTCTTTACCTTGCTTAACTACCAAAATTCTCTAATTCAGATGGGCAAACAGCTCAATTGATTAGTAGTACTCATATTGATTGGGCTTTGTGGAAAAGCAAGGGAGGACTCTTAGTGATTTCTGTCATTCTGTACGAAAGGACATTATGGTACTGTTGCCATAAATGCTTATAGCCTTCTCTCTTCTTTTATTGTTCTGGATTTGGTTTTGGTTTTGTTGTTTGTAATTAAGAGATTCATTTTTTTCTGATTATATGTAAAAATACATGAGCAATATTTTAACACATTTGCTTTGAATGACACCTAAAAACACTAGGAAGAAAGAACATTTGAACATTTATTTTCATTATAGGGAAGGAAGATGGCATCATACTGATAGTCCACATGGTCAGTCCCTCTACCAACTGAGATTCTGAATAACTAGATAAAGTAGATACAAATTATGATACTGGGGTTATGAGCAACTAAGGAAAAGACAAAGAATTGGATCCAGTGAAGGAGGCATAAGGGAGTAGGTTAAATAACTAGGAAGAATAGACAAACCAGCCCAGCTGGTGGAGACAGAGAGGAGTCATTAGAAATATAAAAGGCTGATGGTTCCGACAAGATGGCAGACTAGGCAGAAGGATAGCCCAGACCCTCTTCAACAAAGAAAAGGGAAACCAATTAACACAGACACAGAAGATAATCTTGGACCCCTGAGCCTTGAAGGGAAGGATG
>NW_006921819.1:600426-606789 GCF_000298275.1 Orycteropus afer afer | reverse complement strand
ATATATCCCTCCAAGAGCTCAAGGAAACCATAAACAGAAACAACGAGAAGACAGACAGACAGTACGTACCCTGGAAAAATTCAGGAAAATTGTTCAAGAACAAAATAACAAGATAAATACACAATTAGAACTCATACAAAAACAGTAATTAGAAATCCAGAAGATGAACAGCAAAATTATGGAGATAGATAACATAGTGGAAAGACAAAAGAGTAGACTAGAGTTATCTGAAGAACATATTTCCTAGCTAGAAGAGAAATCCCTTGATGCCAGCCTGTATGGAGAAAAATAATAAGGAAGATTTAGGATTAATTATGGCATAGTGCCTAAGGCATTTTACTGCTAACCAGAAGGCTAACCGTTCAAACCCACCAGCTACTCCTCTGAAGGGAGATTGGGCAATCTACTTCCTTAGTGATACCACCTCAGAAACCCAAGGAGGGGTCACTATGAATTGGATCCAACTCGGTGGCAGTGAGTTTGGCTTTTCTGGAAGTTATATGAGATGACATGAAACAACATACTGCTGATTGGAATACCAGAACAAGAGGAGGCAGGGGAAAAAAACTAAGAAAAATTGTCAAAGATTTGCTACCAGAAAAATTTCCCCATATCATGAAGGAAGGAAAGATATCCATCCAAGAAGCTCAATGAACCCCATACAGGATAGATCCCAAGAGAGTCACCAAGACATGTCATAATCAAACTTTCCAAAACCAAAGACAAAGAAAGATCTTGAGAGCAGCTTGGGAAAAATGAAATGTCACCTACAATGGACACCCAATAAGACTAACCTCTGATTTCTCAGCAGAAACCATGCTGGCAAGAAGGCAATGGGATGGCATATACAAAACTTTGAAGGAAAAGCATCGTCAACCTACAATTATATATCCAGCCAAACTGTTCCTCAAATATGGGTGAAATCAAGACATTCTCAGACAAACAGAAATTGAGGGAATTTGTGAAAAACAGACTGTTTTGGTTACCTAGTGCTGCTTGGACAAGAATAGATCACAAATGGGTGGCTTTAACAAACAGGAGTTTATTCTCTTCCAGTTTCTGGAGGCTTTCAGTCTAAGTTCAGAGTGCCTGGCTCTAGGGTCTGGGTGAAAGCCACTCAGCCTTGGACTTTAGCTCTGCCTCCTGCTCATGGCCCACTGAAGCTGGAGGCTTTTCTTCACTCAGGCAGCTTCTGGATGCTAAGGCTTGTAAATCCAAGGTCAACAAGTAAAAAAGGCACAGTTACAATATTGCAAAACAACACAGCAGTCTAGTAATTCAAGTCCAGAAGAAGTCTCCAAAATCAGCATTCTACTGAACAATGACTTGGCTACATGCAGGGTTCAAGCATGCCAAAAAGCTAGAGACCTTCCTCAAAGCTGCTTCTTATATACTGAAAGTAGACCACATCTCTAAAGCAGCTCCAGTAGATTCCATCACGGAACTAATTACCAGTCTCACCATGGGGAATAACTACATCCAGCTGCCCAGCCACTCACCCAGGCTCAGCAAAATTGACATACAACCTTAATTATCACAGAGACCAACCCTACAAGAAATCCTAAGGGAAGTCCTTCCAATAGTGAACCCACAACAGAGAACAACAAATTAAAGTCAAGACACTTGACACCACCACTTAGAAACCAAAACAGAAAAAGATTTTCAAAATAAACTCACAAAAAAGGGTGCATAGAGGAATAGAGAAGTCAATCTGCAGATGACACCAGCAACAAAGAAAATAGAGGGAATAAAAGTTTTAATTACAAAATTTCCAAATGGAGAGGAAGATAGGATAATGTTTCTATAGAACAGACTGTTCTAAAGTTAGGTAGATAAGAATTTACTCCAGGGTAACCACAAAGAAAATTAAAAATCCTTCTAAGCAAATTCAGAAAAAAAGAAAACACAAGGGCTGAGTAAGCACAAAACCAAAAAAAATGAAGAAAAGAGGAAAAAAAAAAACACTTGATAACGAAATGAACTCAGCACAGAAAAATACTTGGAACAAGGAAATCACTAACAACAAAACCAAAAACACAATAGAATGACAGCAATAAATTCATACTTATCATTCATTACACTCAATGTGAATGGATTAAATGCACTAGTTAAGAGAAAGAGAGTGGCAGATTGGATGAGAAAAGAACACACATTGATATACTGCCTAAAAGAGATCCATCTTAGACACAAAGATAAAAATAAATTAAAATTTAAGGGGTGGAAAAAAATGTATCAAGCTAATGACAACCAAAAAATAACAGGAGTGGCAATATTAATTTCTGATAAAATAAGCTTGCAGGTGAAAACCAGCATAAGGGACAAAGAAGGGCACTATATAATGCCAAAAGAGTCAAGGACCAAGAGGACATTATCATAATAAATATCTATGCATGCAATGAAAGAGTTCCAAAATACATAAAGCAAATTTTAACTGAATTGAAAGGAAAAAATAGACAATTCTACAATAGAAGTAAGAGACTTTAACACACCACTTTCAAGGTGGGACAGAACAACTAGACAAAAACTCAACAAAGATACAGAAGAACTCAACAACACAATCAACCAACTTAATCTCATAGACTATACAGAGCGCTCTACGCAACAAAAGCACAATACGCATTCTTCTCCAGTATGCATGGATCATTCTCCAAAATACACCATATGTTAGGACACAAAACAAGCCTTAATAAATTCAAAAGCACTGAAATACTACAAAGCATCTTCTCAGATCACAATGCTATGAAATTAGAAATCAATAATAGGAAGACTAAGGAAAAATATCAAATATGTGGAAACTGAATAATACACTGCTCAAAAACTACTGGATAACCAAAGAAATAAAATGTGAAACAACAACAACAAAAAAAAAATCCTAGAAACAAATGAGAATGAAGATACAGCTTACCAAAACCTTTGGGACACACCCAAAGCAGTAATCAGAGGTCAATTTAAAGCAATAAATGCACACATCAAAAAAAATAAAAAGAGGAAAGAACAAAATCAACAGTTCAAGTCAACAACTCCAACAATTAGAAAAAAAACTACAAAAGAAACCCACAGTATCCACAAGTATGGAAATAATAAAGATCAGAGCAGAAATAATTGAAGCAGAAAAAAAAATAGAGAAAATCAACAAAAAAAAAGAAGCTGGTTCTTCAAAAAGATTAACAAAATCTACAAACCACTGGCATATTTAACAAAAGAAATGGAGAAGATGCAAATAACATGAATAATAAATGAAAAGGGGACATCACAACAGAACCAACTGAAAATAAAATAAAATAACAAAATATTATGAAAAACTGTACTCCAACAGATTCAAGAACGCAGAAGAAATGGACAAGTTTCTAGAAACACAAGACCTACCTAAACTATCCCATTTGGAGATAGAATATTTGAGCAGACCCATAACAAAAGAAGAAACTGAGTAGGTCATAAAAACCCCCAAAAGAAAAAAAAGAGTCCAGGCCCAAATGGCTTCACTGGAGAATTCTGCCCAACGTTCAGGGAAAAGCTCACACCTATACTACTCAAGCCATCCCAGAACACAGAAAATAATGGCATACTCCCAAATTCATTTTATGAAGCAAGCATAACACTGATACCAAAACCAGGAAAGACATCACTATAAGAAAAACTACAGACCAATATCCCTTGGACTTCTAGCCTCTTGAACTGTAAGAGAACAAACTCCTGTTTGTTAAAGCCATCCTTTTGTTGTATATTCTTGTCAGAGCAGCACTAGGTAACCAGAACAACCACATAAACAAAACAAAACAAAAGAACCATATGATCATATCAATTGATGCAGATAAGGCATTCGATAAAATCCAACACCGATTCCTGTTCAAAAGTCTCAGCAAAATAGGGGTAGAAGGGAAAATCCTCAACAAAATAAAGGGTATATATACAAAACCAACAGCCAACATTATTGTTAATGGAGAAAGACTCAAAGCATTCCCTTTGTGAACGGGAACCAGTTAAGGATACCCTCTATCACGACTTCTACTCAACATTGTATTGGAAGTCCTCTCTCTCTCTAAAAAACTCTCACTGCCATTGAGTCGGATCTGACTCATAGCGACCCCTCCTTGGATTTCCAAGGTGGTATCACTACAGAAGTAGATTGCCCAATCTTCCTAGTGAGGCAAGAAAGAGAAATGAAAGACATCCAAATTGGCAAAGAAGAAGGAAAGCTATCTCTTTGCAGGTGGCATGATCCAATACATAGAAAACCCAAGAGACTCAACAACAACAAAAAATTACTGGAACTAATAGAAGGGTTCAGCAAAGTGGAAAGATACAAGGACAACATACAAAAATCAGTTGGATTCCTCTACACCAACAAAGAGACCTCTGAAAAGGAAATAATGGAAACAATACCATTTTAGCTACTAAAAAGATAAAATAGGAGCTCTGGTAGCATACTGCCTAAGGCACTTGACTGCTAACCAGTAGGGTGGCAGTTCAAACCCACCAGCCACTCCTCAGAAGGAAGGTTGGCAATCTACTTCTGTAGTGATAACGCCTTGTAAACCTAAGGAGGGGTTGCTATGAGTCAGGTCCGACTCAATGGCACATAACAACAAAAAAAAAAAAAGATAAAATATTTAGGAATAAATCTTACCAGAGACACAAAAGACACACTATACAAAGAAAACTATAAAGCACCACTACAAGAAACTACAAGGGATCTACATAAATGGAAGAACCTGCCTTGTTCATGAATAAGAAGATTGAATATTGTGAAAATGTCAATACTATCCAAAGCAATCTACACATTCAATGCAATCCCAATCCAAATACCAACAAAATTTTTTAAGGACATGGAAAAACCAATTACTAACTTCATATGGATAAGTAGAGCACTACTGAAGAAGAACAAAGTGGAAAATCTCACACTCTTGGATCTTGAAACCAACTATATAGCCACAGTAGTCAAAACAACATGATATTGGTACAATGCTAGACAGATAGACCAATGGAACAGAATAATAATAAAAGAAATAGACCCACCCATCTATGGACAGCTGTTCGTAGACAAAGGACCAAAATCTATTAAATGGGGAAGAGACAGCCTCTTTAACAAATGGTGCTGGCAAAATTGGATATCCACTTGCAGAAAAAGGAAACAAGACCCACATCTCACCCCATACACAAAAACAAACTCAAGTTGGATCAAAGACTTAAATGTAAAACCCAAAACTATAAAATTCATCAAACATAAAATTGGGGCAAATCTAGGGGCCCTAATTTATGGCATAAATAGACTATCAAGCATAACCCAGAATGCACAGGAGGTGGAAGAGAATCTAGATGACTGGGACCTTTTAAAAATTAAAATTCTTATGTGCATCAAAAGACATCATCAAAAGGGTAGAGAACCTGCAGATTGGGAGAAAATATTGCCTAAGGCATTTGACTGCTAACCAGAAGTTTGGCAGTTCAAACTCACCAGCCACTCCTCAGAAGGAAGATTGGGCAATCTACTTCCATGGAGATACTGCCTCAGAAACCCAAGGAAGGGTCGCTATGAGGTGGAGTCCACTTGACAGCAGTGAGTTTGGGTTTTTTGTTTGTTTGTTTTGCGTATGATATATCTGACAAAGGACTCATCTCCAAAATCTATAGAAAATTTCAACTCCTTAACACCAAAAAGACAAACAATCCAATTCAAAAATGGGCAACGGACATGAACAGACACTTCACTAAAGACTAGATATGCGGGCAGCCAACAAATACATGAAGAATTGCTCATGAACATTAGCCATTAGAGAGGTGCAAATCAAAACAGCGATGAGATATCATCTCACCCCAGCAATAATAGCAAAGTTCAACAAGCACAGGAAAAAAAAAAAATGCTGGCAAGGCTGTGGAGAGATTGGAACTCTCATACACTGTTGGTAGAACTGTAAAATGGTACAACCATTGTGGCAAATGCTATGGTGTTTCCTTAAAAAGTTGAAAATAGAAATACCATTTGATCCAGCAATTCCTTTACTAGGAATATACCTACAGAGGTGAGAGACAGGACATGAACAGACATATGCACACTCATGTTCATTGCAGCACAATTCACTACAGCAAAGAGATGGAAACAACCTAAAAGTCCATCAACAGATGAATGGATAACCAAACTATGGCACATTCACACAATGGAATACTATGCAACATTGAAGAATAATGAAGCATACATAAATCATCTCACAACATGGATGAATTTTGAGGACATTATGCTGAGTAGATGAATTGTGGGAAGATATCAAGAACATTATCCATGAAGAAAGCAAGAGATCACTAAAAAGACAAGAAAAGAAGAGAAGACCAAAGTGGATGACAGAAGAGACTCTGAACCTTGCCCTT
>NW_006921819.1:581796-598641 GCF_000298275.1 Orycteropus afer afer | reverse complement strand
GCAGTGTTTCGTTCTGCTGTGCATGGGGTCGCTATGAGTCGGAAACGACTCGACGGCACTTAACAACAACAACAACAAAGCTGAGTGAAATAAGTCAATTACAAAAGAACAAATATTGTATGACTCCGCTGTAAAAAGTCAAGGAAAGGTTTACTCGGGGAAGGAAATTCACTTTATTGGTTACCAGGGACAGGAGGGAAGGGGGGGAAATTTTTCAGACTTGTTAGGGGTCACAATTTGATTTGGGTGAGGGGATGGATGGTACAGAAAGAGTCTGTGACCAGAATGGTGACATTGGGGAAAGGAAAGACACGGAAATATTTACAAAAGATATAGAAAACAGAGGCAAATACTCTTACATGCACAATACTGCATTACTACTGGAACCAAACACCAGGCTATGCGTAATACCTGTCTATGTATAGACAGGTGGGAAGATCAGGTGGGGTTAGGCAAAAAGGAATATACCCTAGACCAAGGATAGATTTGACTGAAGATAATCTCACAAATGCACTCATGCTACAAAATTATCCACTTGCTCTACAGAAGCAACAGGAGACAGGATTGGAGTAGCTTCTCAGAGAAAACCAAACACCTTGAGAAAGAGAATTACCAGGACTGCAGGTCCTACCATAGTCTTGAGGATCATCATGCTCAACTGGCACAACATATTACATAAAAATCTTGTTCTACAACCTACTTTGGTGAGTAGCAACTGGGGTCTTAAAAGCTTTTGAGCAGCCATTGAAGATGCAGTTATTGGTCTTCTCTGGTCTGGAGCAAAGTAGAGTGAAGAAAATCAAAGTCATCTGGAAACAATCAGTCCAAAGATAAGATTACTACAAGGACCTCAGCCTTCATAACCCCAAGACCAGATCTAGATGGTGCCTAGCTACCAATGCAAACCTCTCAGAAAGGGATCAAAACTGGAGATCCTGGATAGAGTAGGAGGAACAATGTGAAACAAAATTCAAAAACATGAAAATGATGAGAATTACTGGTTGGGTAGAGATAAGTGGAACTATGGCCCTGACTTACCCTTCAGGTCTAGAAATGGACTCACTGCCATGGATTAGCTCTCACCCCAACAGTAGAAAGACCTACAAGCAGTATACCTAATCCAGGGCAATGCACTCCTTAGATCAATCAGCCATAAGACATCAGAGAGGTGGCATTCACATAGAGGGAAAGCTGAACAGACAGGAATGCATAGATAAGAAGAGCACAGGGAGGGGACAGGCACAGGGAGGAGAGGAGAAAAGAGTTTTTTATGCTTAGGGATGGTAATTGGGCCATGAAATCAAATGTGCATGAACTGTTGAATGTAAAACAAATCTGCTTTGTAAATTTGCACCCAAAACACAATTTTAAAAAAAAGAAAGAAAGAAAGAAAAAAGAACAATTCACTTGAATATCTACTATCCTGAGATAAATACCATTAACAATTTGGCTATCATTCTTTCATATAAATCTTTATAAACACACATTTCGTGGTAGTTATGTTTGTGTGTCAACTTGGTTTGGCCTGACTGAGTGGCTGGGAAGTTGGTGGTAGTTATTTCCCATGATGAGACTAGCAATCAACTCCATGGTGGGATCTACCATAAGCAGCTGAGTAGCTGCCTTTAGGATGTGGTCTGCTTCCTGTATGTAAGGAGAAGCCTTGGGAATGGTCTCTAGCTTATGGCACACTTGGACCCTACATGTAGCCATGTCTTTGTTCAGCAGTCTGCCAAGCTCTGCCGACCTTGGGACTTAAATGGACTTGAGTTAATGGCCTGTCATGTGGTTTGGTAACATCAGGACTGTGCCATTTTATTTGTCGACCCTGGGCTTGTTAGCCTCAGCAGCCAGTAAATGCCTGAGTGAAGAAATGCCTCTAGCTTCAGTGGGCTGGGAGCAAGAGGCAGAGCTGAAGCTCAAGGATGGGGGGCTTTCACCCAGCCCCTAAAGCCTGGCATTTGGAACTTGGACTTCTAGCCCCTGAACTGTAAGAGAATAACTCCTGTTTGATAAGGCCATCTCATCTGTGGTATATTCGTGTCAGAGCGGCACTAGGAAACCAAAACACATATGGACATATACACTCTCACACATATAATATTACCTAAATGGGTCATATCATACATACTGGTATATGATGTGTTATATATTGCCTTGTGTCCTCAAAAAAGGAAGGCCTAATCCTTGTACCTGTGAATGTGTCCTTGTTTGTAGATAGGGTATAAAAAGATGCTATCAGTTCTGTTAACATGAGATCATACCACAGTAGGATAGATCCACAATAACTGATATCCTTTCAAAAGAAAAGATACACAGAGGCAGGGAGGAAGACAACAAATGCAAAGAGCTACCAGAAGTAAGGATAGAGACATAGAACATTTCCTCAGAGCCTTCAGAAAATAAACATGGCCAAGACTCTGATTTGGACTTTCAGCCTCCAGAACCATGAAACTATTCTTACAAGCCAACCAATTTGTGGCATTTTGTTATAGTAGCCCTAAAAAACTAACACATATTGAATATATATATTTTTTTTGTTTTAGCTTCCATTTTGGTTCTCCAGTGCCACTCCTCAGAAGGAAGGCTGAGCAATCTAGTTCCATAGTGATACTGCCTCGGAAACCCAAGCAGGGGTCGCTATGAGTCAGAGACAACTCGACAGCACCTAACAACAGAAATGCTGCTCTAACAGAAAATACCGCAAATGTATGGTTTCAACACACAAAGATTTATTCCCTTACAGTTTAGGAGGCTACAAGTCCAAGTTCAAAGTGCCAGCTCTAGGGGCCGGGTAAAAGCCCCTTGACCTCGGGCTTCAGTTCTGTTTCTTGCTCCCAGCCAACTGGAGCTGGAAGAGTCTCTTAACTCAGGCAGCTGCTGACTGCTGAGGCTGACAAATCCAAGGTCAACAAGTAAAATGGCACAGTCCCAAGATTATCAAGCAATATATAGATACTATATCTTTCTTGTTAAATTTACTTCTAATCACTGTGCAGTTTTCACTGTTTTTGTGAGTAGTTCCTATTTCATTATCATGTATGGTTTAGTCAATATAGAGTAAAGCTATTGACTTTTGTAAATCTATCTTATTCACTCATCATACTAAATTACTTTGTAAATTCTAATCATTTTATAAATGTCTCTTGGATCTTCTAGGTATATGATTACATTATCACCAAAAATATATGCTTTTCTCCTTTTCTAATATTTAAACTAGTTATTTTAGCCTATTGCATTAACTAGAACTTCCAAAATAGTATGATTAAATGGCAGTAGTGGATGGCATTGCTTGTTCCTATTCTTAATTAATATTGTTTTAGGGTAGGCAAAAGAATTTATCAAGAGCAGAAGTTAACAGCCTATGAACCATGGGCCAAATATTCCACTCACTTTTTAAAATGAGGTTTTGTTGGAACATAGCCATGCTCATCTGCTTATGTATTATCTATGGCTGCTTTGTGCCTCAGTGACAGAGTTGAGTAGTTGTGATAGAGACCACATAACCTGTAAAGTCTAAAATATTATCTGACTCTTTACAGAAAAAGTTTTCTAACAAGCCCTGATCAAGAAAGTTGGCTATGGTAACAAAACACTACAAAATTTCAATGGCTTGACACAACAAATACTGATTTCTCACTCTCAGAAATCCATCTGTGAGTCTGGACAACCCTCCAGGCTTGTTATTCTCCATGAAATGATTAACTGGCTGTTTCAATCCTGTGGTTCTGCCATCATGACATGAAGTTTCCTGGGTCACCATGGTGGAAGAAGAGAGCACATGAAGTTTTCATACTCACTCTTCCACGCTTTAGCACAAAAATGATACCACTCTTCCATTCACAGTTCATTAACCAAAACTCCACCTAGATAGCTGCAAGCAGACTGAGAAGTATAGGTTTTTGTAAGTCTGAAGGGGGACAAAAAACAGATAATAGGTAGCGTAGTACCCAAGGCATTTGACTGCTAACCAGAAGGCTGGTGGTTCAAACCCACCAGCCACTCCTCGGAAGGAAGGTTGGGCAATCTACTTCCATAGTGATACTGCCTCGAAAACCCAAGGAGGGGTCACTATGAGTCAGATCTGACCCAACATCAGTGGCTTTGGTTTTATTAATATCTACCAAATAGACTTTAGTACATCTTAGTAATGTATTTCCATTCCTTTTACAAAGTTTTTATTTGGTTGTTAACACTTCAGCATACATTGCTATGTTCCTACGACTTTTCTCCATAGGAAATGTAATGAAATAAATTCTGGTCATATAATTTCTGAGGGAAAACCATTCATGCATTGCTGAAATAAAGCCCACTTAATCAAAGTTCATTATTCTTTGATGATAGTTGGATTACATACTAATATTTTATCTTTGCAGCTATATTCTTAAGTACAATTAAGCAAATGAATTGTTATTTTCCCTTTTGTACTATCTTTATCATGCTTTATATGAGTGCTGGTCTCAATTGTGTATATTGGAATCACCTGGGGAACTTTTACAAAATATTGATGTTCAAGCCCAACTCCAGACTGATTAAATCTGAATTTTTGGGGGTGAAGCCCAAGAGGCAGTAGTGTAGTGCCTAAAGCATTTGACCACTAACCAGAAGGTTCGAACCCACCAGCCACTCCTCAGAAGGAAGTTTGGAGAATCTGCTTCCATAGTGATATTGCCTCAGAAACCCAAACTCGCTCTGATTTGGATCCAACTCAACGGCAGTAAGTTTGGGAAATTCTAATTGTGCAAAATGTGCTGAGGTTATTGTGGTGGTTAAGTTTGTGTGTCAACTTCACTGGGCCTGGTTGAGTGGCTGGGCAGCTGGATGTAGTTATTCCCCATGGTGAGATTAGTAATTAACTCCATAGTGGAATCTATTGGAGCAGCTGAGTATCTCCTTTGGGTATGTGGCCTGCATCCTGTATATAAGAAAGAGCTTTGGGAATGGTCTCCAGCCTATGGCATGCTTGGACCCTGCATATAGCCATGTCGTTGTTCAGCAGCCTGCCATGCTCTGCCTACCTTGGAACTTCCAATGGACTTAAATTAATGGCCTGCCATGTGGTTTGGTAACATCAGGACTGTGCTTTTTTACTTGTCAGTGTTGGGCTTCTCAGTCTCAGCAGCCAGTAGCTGTCTGAGTGAAGGAAAGCCTCTAGCTCCAGTGGGTCAGGAGCAGGAGGCAGAGTTGAACCCCAAGGCAGAGGGGCTTTCACCCAACCCCTAGAGCCTGGTACTTTGAACTTGGATTTAAAGCCTCCAAACTGTAAGAGAATAAACTCCTGTTTCTTAAAGCCATCCCATTTGTGGTATATTTCTGTCAGAATGGCACTAGGTTACCAGAACAGTTATATTGACTCATATTCTTTCTGTAAGAAGATATCATTCCAGACCTCAAATTATTTTACCATTTTTTCATATACAATGTCTGACATTTAGAAATTAATTAAGCACAACAGAGCTTAAGAAAACATGAAAATGCACCAAGAAAAACAACAAAATAGAAATCGATCATTTGGATTTTAGATAATGGAGGTATAAGGCACAAAATTTAAAAGAGCCATTCTTAATATCTGGAAGGAAGATTGGCCAATCTATTTCTGTAGTGATACTGCCTTGGAAACCCAAGGAGTCAAGGAGTCACTTTGAGTCAAATCAGCTTGATAGCAGTGAGTTTGGTTTTTTATTTTTAATATGTTCAGAGAAATAAAAGACAAGATTGAAAATTTTGTCAAAGACTTTCTGACTCCCACCAGATGACTAGGTGGGACCATACAAATATAAGGTGTTTGTGGCCCTCTAAGGGGATTGGATACCTTGTTAATAATGTAAATAAAGTACACGGTACTTTGTGGGGATGGAGCCATGGAAATAAGGTGTATGGAACTCCAACATGGGGATTGGTCAGTTTTACCATTCCATTAGGCTTAAAAGGATCCATCCCAGGGTCAGAAGGGGGGATCTCATTACCATCAAGAAAGAGTATCCAGGAGTGGAACGTGTCCTTGGACCCAAGATCTCTGCACTGAGACAGGAGAAAGATGGCAGAGAAACAGCAGAGAGAGGGTGGCAGCAGAGACAGCAGAAACAAGATACCAGCACGAGAGAGAACAGTGGGTTTGTCAGCTCATGGAGTGAGAAGCTTAGTGCCTTTGGGCATGAGGTTTACTGGTGGAGTGAGGGAACCTGTCAGCAGAGCTTAAAGAACTTTGTAACACTGGCTGCAGCAAAGCAGAGGCCAAGGCCAGAGAGAAGCGTGCCTGTGCCATGGCTGAGAAGAAGCTAACTTGATGGAAGAATTTTATCTTGAGTATTCCTGAACCTGAATTGTAATAATTATATGTAATAAGCCCCCCACACATATCTAAAAAAGAAAAAAGAAAAAGAAAATTTTGTCAAAGAATGGGAAATAATAACAAAAGAAAATTCTAAAACTAAAAATTACAGAAATCAAAATTAAGAACTCAGTAAACACATTTAATCACAGATTAAACATAACTGAAAAGAGAAGGCAGTTCATAAGAAAATATTCAGGTATAAAGCACAGAAATACAAAAAAAAAAAAAAAAAATTCACTGCCATTGAGTTGGTTCGACTCATAGCACCCCCTCCTTGGGTTTCCGAGGCAGTATCTCTCTAAAAGTAGATTGCCTAATCTTAGAGGGTGTGAAATACAAAAGAGAAGGTAAGACACATTGGGAACACAAAAGGTCTAACAATGAGTATTAGGAGTCTTATTATCAGAGAAGAAACAATTTCAGTAGAAGCTACAGTCAAAAAATAATGGTGGAGAATTTTACAAATGGATGAGACATCAAGTCACAAAGTCAAGAAGTATTACAAACCCTGAACAGAATAAACAAACAAAAACAAAACAAAACAAAAAACCCACACGTCATCACATAGTAAAGTGCTGAAGATCAAAGACAAAGTAAACACAATTTGAAAGACTGAGAAAAACAGACAAAATCACAAAAGGAGCAGTGATTAAACTGATAGCTGACTTCTCACAAGAACAATGGAAGATAAAGAAAATGGAATTTTTTTAAGAAATTGAAAAAAATAATTAACTGCAAAACTAGAATTGTATACCCAGCAGAAATATCCTTCAAAATGAAAGTGGAACAAATATTTTCTGATAAGTTTTTTTTTAAATTGTAAAAGGAAAGGCTGTAGCAAAGTCAGGCTAAGAAGCATCAGACTGTACAGGATCCATTTTCAACTGCAGCAATATAATCATAAGTAAGCAATAGTCTCTGCTACTGACCAACCAAGTTTTCCAATTTTTTCTCTGCTTAGCTTTGGAAGTAGTATGGATGCCTTTGGTCAATTGTTAGGGGTCAGGAAGTAGCCAGAGGAAAAGCTTCAGAGAAAGATTGAACTTCCTGTAAATATGGACATGTGACAGCTGAAGTGTTTTAATAATGGAAATAAAAGTAATTATATTGTTCTGGTGAAATATGATGTATAAATTAGGAGTGAAGAAAATCTGACCACAAATCACTTATATTATATTATATTATATTATATTATATTATATTAGACTGTTATTTCTTTCTTACATCACATGTAATCCAGTAAGAGTCGGTTGACATCAGTTCAGCAGCTTCAAGATGTCAAGGCTGAAAGTTCTGTGACTCTCTTATTCTTTACTTCAAGATCTCAAGATGGCTACCAGACATGAAGCCAGGCAAATTCATGTTTCGGTGTGGAAAAAGGAATAAAAACACAATGAAAAAGCAGTAGAAGCTGAAATAGGAGTGTAAAACCTTCCCAGGCTTTTCCAGCAGTCTTCTTCTTACTTCTGATTATCCAGAACAGTATCATGTGCCCTCCCTCCAGCTACAAATGAAGTCAAGAAATATAATTATTTTTAGTTGGGTATAGAGCTACCCCAAACAAAAGCAGGATTCTGTTAGAAAAGAAGAAAGGGTTGCAAGGTCAAGATAAGGAAAAGAAGGGACACAGAAGGTAGAGCAAGGAAAACTTTATTCCATGCTCCCAGGCGAGGTTCACAGGTCCCTGAAAGGGGCCAGAGAAGTTGCACTGCCCAGGTGAAAGAAAGGGTTTCTTATGGTGATTTTCTTCCTGGTTCCTAGAGGACCAGATTGAGACCAGGGTATGTGTTACAGGAACCAATAAGGTTAAAGTACCCTATTAGCATGGAGGCAAGAAGTAGAGCTGAAGCACTTCATTAACACAGTGGGCAGGAAATGGTTGGGGGCTTTCGTGAGGAAGAGTCAGGTGCTGGGGTCTTTCATAAGTAAGGGTTATGGTTACGTGCTGGAGTTTTGTATGGGTTCTGGTCAGGCGCTTCCTTGCTTGACCAGTTCTTGTAATTCCCTCCAGCTTAATCATTTACCTGTCTGGCCAGCTGTGCTCCCACCTAACATTCCAGCCTTTTTTGGTGATAAAAAGGGCAAAGTTATCATTCTGGCTGCTTCCTGCTGAACTGGGTCAGAGTAGGGGTTAAAGGCTGGTGTTAGTGGGAATTGGGTTGGTTGGTAGGCGAGTGTATGGGTGTAGAAGTAGTTGGTTGACGGTAACTCTGGACATTTCTTTGAGCCGGTTTTGGAGGAATCTGAGGCAAGGGGTGAAAAGATAAAAGAGACTTATTAGTACAAGAGGTTCTATAAGGGGTAATAACCAGGCTGTTAGTGGTGATTGGAGCCATTCAAATGGTGAGGTTCCTGTTCAATGTCTATTACATAGTTCCTCACTCAGTCGAGTCAATGTATTGACATTTTGTTCTACCAGACTGGATTCGTTGATATAATAGCAGCATTCTTCTTTAAGAAGGAGGCAAGTTCCACCTTTTCCCGCTGTTAGTAGGTCTAAGGCTCTTTGATTCTGTAAAGTAACTTGAGCTAAAGAAATTAGTTGCTGCTGGAGGGAGGCTAGGGAATCTGCAGTGGTTTCAAGTGCTACCTCCAGACGGGTTGGAAAATCTTGGGCTGATATTATACTATGACCCAAGGCTCCACCTGCTATTCCTACTGCTGCAAAAGCAGAGGCTAAACTGAGGCCCACCATGATAGGTAGAAAAGCAGCTCTTCTGGTTCTGGTTCCATGTAATAGCCAGGAAAATTCGGATTCCCAGTATAGAGTAAGTTGGGGTACTATTGTTACCAGAAAGCAGGGGCCTGGAGTGGTGGAATTTAACCATTTAGTTACACCAAAAGGAAGTGCCAGGTGTTGCAAAGGTGTAGGACATGATAGAAATATTGAGTGAGCAAAAGCTGTGCCCCAGGTGGGTAGATAAGGTGTTGTTGGTGAAAAACAAATTCGGGAAGGATGTGTCTGGTTAAGGGTTTCAGGTTCCCAGAGAGGTATTTGTAGTGGAGGAGTGGTGCAGGAAGGATTGGGAGAGAGTGTAGGTGATAGTTGAGTAAAATTAATAGGTACAGCTGCAAGCAGGAGTTGTTGAAGTGAAGCACAAAAGAAGCAATGTGAAACACTGGGTAAGGTGTGAGAATGGTTGAGGAAAGATAGGGTGTGTTGGATGATTTGTACCCAGGAAGATATCTGAACTGCTCGAGGTTTTCCCAGGATCTGTTCCTGTAGGGTTTGTTCTGCTTTGGAAATGCTAGTGGAAACCTGTACAGGGGTGAGGGTGGTCTCGACGTATTCCCGTGCTATGTAAATGGTTCCTGAGGGTAAAGAGCTGTAACCTGAGGTATACAGTTTACCCTCAACTCCCAATACCCATCTGATGTCCCAAGGATCACAGATACGGAGGTAAAAGTTACTGTCCTTAATGAAAAATGTCCCACCCCAGACTCCATTATAGGCATCATGAATTCTGCACAACCAGTAATAACATCCACCATAAGTGGAAGGTTTTTATTTGCAATTCTCAGAGGATTGATCATATAGAAAACAGACAAAGGGGTAAAGTGTAGTTGATACTGATTTGGGAGTAATGGGTATTATGATTTCTGACTGACATCCCTCTAGTAGGCAATCTGCTTGGCCTATAAAATGAGTTACCTGGGAGGATTGGGAAGAGTAAGTCTCATGGACTTTAAATCTCCAAACATATGCTGATGGAGCCCTAGCTCTGGTTAGGGCCAGGAAGAGGAGAGGTCCGGCTAAGAGGGAGCTGAGTTGGACCCAAAATCTGGCAGGTATACGAGTCATGATTTGTAGGGGCTCTTTTAATACAGGAGAGGTGATGCCACGAGGGATCACCTAGGAGTTTTGCCACAGTAGGGATGGTTAAGATGACTGTATGTGGTCCTGTCCAACGAGGTTCCAGTGGTTTTGGATGTAAGATTTTTAGGAATACCACATCTCCCAGTTGCAGGTGAGCTGCTGTCGGTGTTTTTGAGGAGTCGATCTCCAGTGATCGAGGCAAATACCTGTCTGCGTGTTCCCATAATAGTTGTCTAAGGAGAGAAAGATAAGAAAGATAGGAAGCCAAGGGAGGGGGTTGTGTGGGTAAATTATGATTGAGGAGGAAGGGTCGGCCGTACATAAGTTCAAAAGGACTGAGAAAAGTTGGTGCTTTAAGAGTTGCTCTTATATGTGCCAAAGCAAATGGAAGAAGGTCTATCCAAGACTTACGGAGTTCCAAGAAGAGTTTGGTAAGGTGGGTTTTAATAAGGCCATTGGCTCTTTTAATTTTTCCTGATGATTGAGGTCTGTAAGGAATATGGAGTTTCCATTGGATTCCTAGAGATGAGGAGACCTGTTGGGTAATCTGTGAAATAAAAGCCGGCCCGTTGTCTGACTGTATAGAGGATGGTAGCCCGAAACGAGGGATGATGTGATTTATTAAGATATCAGTTGCTGTGGCTGCAGTTTCACTCTTAGTGGGGAAGGCTTCAACCCACCCTGTTAGGGTGTCTATTAGTGTAAAAAGATATTTAAATGATTTATGGGATGGCATGTGAGTGAAATCAATTTGCCAGTCCTGGCCAGGTAGGTGCCCTCTCATCTGGTGGGTGGGAAATATTGGTTTGAGGCTTCCCTGGGGATTTGTAGATATGCAAATAGTGCAGGTAGAGCAGACAGACTCGGTAGTGGTGTTGAGTGAGGGTGATATAAAAAGTGGTTGTAGAAAGTATTTTAGAGGTTTAGCACCTATATGAAGGGAATTATATATAAGTATGATGAGGTCTTTGGTTTGTGCTTGTAGGAGGATTAGTTTGTTGTGTAAAAAAATCCAACCTTCAGGGAAAATTGTGCCCCCTTTCCGTGTCCAGGTTGTTTGTTCCTCCTTCAAATAGTGGGGTTGAAAAGTTAGTATGTTGTTGTTGTTGTTGTTATGTGCTGTCAAGTCGGACCCAACTCATAGCAACCCCTCCTTGGGTTTCTGAGGCAGTATCACTACGGAAGTAGATTGCCCCATCTTCCTTCCCAGGAGTGGCTGGTGGGTTTGAACTGCCAGCCTTCTGGCTAGCAGTCAAGTGCCTTAGGCACTATGCTACCAGAGCTCCCAGAAGGTTGGTATAGAAAGAAATAAAACAGGAGGGGGGAAGTTTGGTTTTCTTGAGTCAAACTACGTGCTACTGCATCAGCCCTGTTATTACCCTTAGTAACGAAAGAATTGTCCATTTGATGCCTTTGCAGTGTATAATGGCTACTTGGGAAGGGAGTTGAAGAGCTTCTAAGAGGTGGAGAATAAGTTTGCCATTAATGATAGGGGTTCCCTTGGTTGTTAAGAACCCTCGTTGTTTCCAAATAGTGGCATGACAATGGGCTATGAGGAAGGCATATTTAGAATCCGTGTAAATCTCAACAGTTTTGCCTTTTGCTAAGTGTAAGGCTCGGGTGAGGGCATTAAGTTCAGCCTTTTGGGAAGTGGTACCTTCTGGGAGGCTCATTGACTCTACTGTGCCAGTGAGGGTAACGACTGCATATGCAGTGCGTCGTCATTCCTGAGTATCTAGTACAGAGCTGCCATCAACAAAGAAGGTGAGATAAAGCTGTGGTAGAGGTTAATCAGATAGACTCTGCTTGGGGAAAGTTTGAGTGTCAATGATATCAATGCACGAGTGTGTATTGTGAGTAGAAGAGGAGGGTAAAGGTAGTAAGGTGGCTGAGTTTAAGGACGGGGATTGAGATAAAGAAATATCAGAATTCTCTAAAAATAAAAGGTGGAACTCTTGAATCCAGGAGGGAGACAGAAGGGAGAGTGAGCCATGTGAGAGAAGGTCCTGTAAATGATGAGATGAAAAGACACGAAGGGGTTGGTGGAGGACTAATTTAAGGGCTTCCTGTGTTAGGACTGCAGCAGCTGCTAATGCTCGTAGGCAGGGTTGCCATCCCCAAATGGTAGGATCTAGTTGCTTAGAAAGATAAGCTACTGGGGTGTGACAGGGACCCAAGGGTTGGGTGAGGACTCCCAAGGCAATGCCCTGCCATTCATCTGTGAATAGGAGGAAGGGTTTGGAGGGATTAGGAAGATGTAGAGGAAGATACTGTAGGAGATGGTCTTGTAAAGTAAAGAAGGCCCGCTTCACGACTTCCGGGGATGTAAGAGGGCCCACTGGAGTGGTTTTGGCTGCCTCATATAGAGGTTTAGCAATTAAGGAAAAGTTAGGAATCCAATGTCTGAAAAACCCTACTAGTCCAAGGAAGGAAAGAATCTGGTCAGCTGAGGTGGGGGTAATAAGTTCTGTAGGGTATGTTTTCTGTCCACAGTTAATTCACAAGTTGTGGGTGTTCTTTTTAGACCCAGATATGTTACAGATGTTGTGGATAACTGTGTCTTAGATGGAGATACTCTATAACCCCTGTTTGCTAGAAAGTTAAGTAACGAAGCTGTTTGGGTGATTGAGTCTGCTAAAGGGCTGCATAATAATAAATCATCTACATATTGTAGGAGAGTGCTAGGGGACAAGTTATATTCGAGAAGATCTTTGGCTAGGGCTTGGCCGAAGATATGGGGACTGTCACAAAACCCTTGGGGGAGGACTGTCCAAGTGAGCTGGGTAGCAGTGTGGTATCGGGATCTTCCCAAGTGAAAGCTAACAAGTTAGAGGAAGTTGGGTCAAGTGGGATAGTAAAAAAAGCATGTTTGAGATCTAATATGGAAAAATTAGTGGTAGACAGTGCAATATGAGATAGAAGTGTGTAAGAATTGGGGACAACAGGGTGAATAGGAATAACAGATTCATTAATGAGGCATAAGTCTTGTATTAGGCGATATGAGCCATCAGGTTCCCTTACTGGTAGGATGGGAGTATTATAAGGTGAATGTGTAGGAGTTAAAAGACCTTTAGACAAGAGATGCTGGATAAGAGGTTTCAACCCCTGTCGGTGTGTTGGAGAAATTGGAAACTGGGGTTTTGAGGGAAAATGAGAAGGATTCTTTAAATGAATAGTAATGGGTGAATGCTGGGCAGCAATACTAGGAGTAGAGATGTCTCATACAATAGGATTTACTAAATCAGTAGGTAAAGGAGGGCTAGGTGTGAATGATGGTGTGGTGATTAATGATAGTAAAAGTGTTGCTGAGGGGTCTTGTGCCCAATGTAGGGTGACCCCTAACTTAAAAAGAAGGTCTCTTCCTAAAAGTGGAGTGGGGGAGATTGTTGTTGTTGTTGTTGTTGTTGTTATGTGCCATCGAGTCAAACCCGACTCATAGCGACCCCTCCTTGGGTTTCCAAGGCAGTATCACTACGGAAGTAGGATTGCCCAACCTTCCTTCCAAGGAGTGGCTGGTGGGTTTGAACCGCCAGCTGTCTGGTTAGCAGGCAAGTGTCTTAGCCACTATGCTACCAGAGCTCCCTGGGGGAGGTAGGCATCACTAAAAATGAGTGTAATAATTCTATTGTCTATGAGGCATGTAACAGGGCCTGTTACCAGGGGTTGGGAGGGGCACCCATCAATTCCCATCACTGAAACCAGGGAAGGGTATAATTGTCCTGAGAAGGAAGGTAAGACAGAATATGTAGCTCCCATATCAACCAAGAAGGTTACCTGCTACCTTAAGTGTTACCCTGGGCTCAGTGAGAGTGATCAGGGTTGATGAGTCAGAGCCTCTTCAGTCATCAGTTGCCAGACCCAGAACAGTCAACAGCAGGTCAGGGGTTGGAGGTACTGGCCCTCTATGTCTTGGCACCGAGGGACAGTCACTCTTCCAATGTACCTTCTTACCACATGCCGGACAAGGTCTAGAAGGTTGTCATGAATGTGGACAACGTCTGGCCCAGTGGCCTTCTTCTCCACATTTAAAACAGGTTCCTGTTGGGAGGTTGCTTCTAGCTGATCGAGTAGGTGCTGGCCTCAGGGCTGCCACTAAGGCTTGGGCTTGTAAATTAGCCTTCTGGTGAGTGTGGGATTCCCTATCTGCCTCAGCCTGTTCCTCCTGGGTGTTAAAGACTTTAAAGGCCATATTCACCAGGTCTCAGATGGGAGTCTGGGGGCCCTCCTCTGCCTTTTTTAGTTTTTTTCTAATATCAGGAGCAAATTGGGTGATAAAGTGAGTAGCTAAAACAGTAGTTTCTGCTGGGGAGGTTGGATCTAAGCGAGTATATTGTGTAAGGGCCTCAGTGAGGCGATTAAGAAAAGTTGCTGGGTTTTCATTAGGGAGCTGAGTAATCTCCCAGAGTTTGTCAAAGTTAACAGCTTTATGTGAAACAGCTTGTAGACCTGCTAGGAGACATTGGAGCATTTTGTCTCTGTGAGTGCAGCCATTTCACCCAGACTGGATTTCTAGTTGGTATTCCCATCTGGGGTCCTGCCCAGGAATGGCTTCTGGACCTACTGGCATGGTATGGTCAGTTAAATGAATTTGGTCAGCATGTTCTCGAGCAGCTCCAAGAACTCGTTCCCTTTCATTTGGGTTTAAGGTGGAAGAAAGAATGACATAGATATCATGCCAAGTTAAATCATAAGCTTGTGTGAGATAACGAAATTCTTTGATGTATGTGGTGGGGTCGTTTGAAAAAGAGCCTAAACGCTTCTCTATCTGAGATAGGTCAGTAAGAGATAATGGGACATGAACGCAGACAACACCTTCTGAACCAGCCACCTTGTGTAGGGGACAAAGAAGGGGTTGTTGAGAATGAGTGTGGCTGCTTACTGGGGAGGGTAAAGGGGAAGTAGGGGAAGTGGTGTCCAGAGATGTTGATGGAGATGTAGGTGGGGGTGACATGGAGGGTGCCTGTCCTGGATAGGGGGGTGGTCTATGAGGTGGGGATGAAAGAGATTCAGGTGGATTAGAAAAGGAGACATTGGTTTGGGGTAAGTAAGAGGAGTTGAGGAGTCTTTAGAGGAGGTTGGAACGGGAGTCTCAAGAGCTAAAAGAACTTGGGTGGTATTACAGATAGAACAGAGAGAGGGACAGGAGCACAGGAGAAAGAAAGCTTGGATGTAGGGGATCTCCGGCCATTTGCCTGTACAACGACAAAAATTATCAAGATCAGTAAGAATATTAAAATCAAAAGTTCCTTGCTCAGGCCACCGAGAATTATTATCCAGTGGATATTGAGGCCAAACAGTAGTGCAACAGAAGATTAGGCGTTTGGAACATAAGTCCTGAGCCAGCCCCAGAGCATGGAGATTGAGTAGGAGACAGCCTAGACGAGTAGTTGGGTCTGGTTTAGAATTCTGGTTACCCATGATCCCTTAAGTCCCGGTGTAAAGATTCTGCAAAGGACCAGCATCCCAGTCATTTAGCTAGAATCTTGGAAATGGAGACTGGAAGAAAACAGTGGACATCGCCTCTGTAGTCTTCAGTATGGAAAGGCTATGCGGTGGAAAGACAGGGAACCCAGGGCGTCCCCAGGGTACCTCAGTCTTTGGAGTGGGAGAGACTCTGACATGAGCTCACAGTTTGTGGATAGAGGCTCTGGAAGTGGAACCAGGACTTGAGATCTAGGTGCCCAGGATGTGATGGGAGGACTTTTCTAATGCCTGGTCGTTGCCCTTCTTACAAAGGTTTTAGTGGGTCTTTGGCTAAGGTGTCGCCGTATAAACCCTGGAGCATAGGGGCTAAGCCACACTGTTATGCCAATCTGATCTCACACAATGTGACTTCAGACCTATCTAAATACTAAATTAATCAAGATGGAAAACTCACCAGTGTTGGATGATGGTGCCTGGAGGGTCCTGGTCCGGAAAAGGAGGAGGAAACGGAGAAGAGGGGGTTGCAGCGGTCCATTGCAGCAGAGATTACTTGCACCCCACTTCCCTGTCCCGGGTTTCGGCACCAGATGTAAGGTCGAGATAAGGAAAAGAAGGGACACAGCAGGAAGAGCAAGGAAAACTTTATTCCATGCTCCCGGGCAAAGTTCACGAGTCCCTGAAAGGGGCCAGAGAAGTCGCACTGCCCAGGTGAAAGAAAGGGTTTTTTTGTAGTGATTTTCTTCCTGGTTCCTAGAGGATCAGATTGAGAGCAGGGTATGTGTTACAGGAACCAATAAGGTTAAAGTACCCTATTAGCATGGGGGCAAGAAGCAGAGCTGAAGTACTTCATTAACATAGTGGGCAAGTAATGGTTGGGGGCTTTCATGAGTAAGAGTCAGGTGCTGGGGCCTTTCATAACAAAGGGTTACGTGCTGGGGTTTTGTATGGGTTCTGGTCAGGCGCTTCCTTGCTTGACCAGTTCTTATAATTCCCTCCAGTTTAATCATTCACCCATCTAGCCAGCCATCCTCCCACCTAACAAGGGTAAAATGGATATTGGGTAGGTAAGTAGTAGTGTCTACTGCTCTAGCCATAACAGTTACATATGAAATTTATTATTCTAACTTCATATGTAAAAATTCATTGTAATGTCTACTTTCCTAAATATTTTCTTTTTATTATTATTTTTTTTTTTAATTGTGATTTGGGTGAAGATTTACAGAGCAAATTCACTTTCCATACAGCAGTTCACATATACTTTGTCTCATGT
>NW_006921819.1:573560-574151 GCF_000298275.1 Orycteropus afer afer | reverse complement strand
AGGTCTTAACCTATCAGAGGCTATGTTGCCTTTTAAAATTTACACCTTGCAGGAAGCTCAGTTTCTACTTCCTTTAACTGACTTATGACCTGGGGTAGGGCAGCAGGGAACGAAGAAGAACCCAGAAGAGTCACACCAGATGGTGTGGCATATCTCTAACATTCCCCCCTCTTTGGTTTTTTAAAAGGAAAAAAAGATGGGCCCACTTTTGTGGGAAAAGGGGCAAAGGTCAATCTTCTGGAGCTGCTTCCTGCTGGGGAGGGGCTTGGCGTCTTTGGAAGTGGGGCCTTCCAGTCTATACACACACTGGAGTTTGTCTCTTGTAGTATCAACACCAGTTTTCTTTTGCTTCAACTTCGGAGATGCTGTGTTGTTTTGCCTGGTTGGTGATTTGTAGTATGTAGAGGTCCTCAAAGAAAAGGCTTTCTAAAGGTGTCGACTCCCAGGGGTTGGCTGGACATGTTTGGCATCTGGTGTCCTGGGACCTGTAAGACAGGCTGGGTTGCAATGATTAGGGGAGGGAAACAAGAACAGGGAAACAGTGGAGCCTAGGTGGCCAAGGTATCTTATTAGTTGGGTGGTCTCCACGAG
>NW_006921819.1:569470-573055 GCF_000298275.1 Orycteropus afer afer | reverse complement strand
ATCTCCCGCAGTTTATCGAAGTTAACAGCTTTATGTGAAATAGCCTGTAGGCCCGCTAGGAGGCACTGGAGCATTTTGTCTCTATGGGTGCGGCCATTCTGCCCAGATTGGGTGTCTAGTTGGTATTCCCATCTGGGGTCCTGCCCAGGAACTGCTTCTGGTCCTACTGGCATGGTAGAGTCAAGTTACATGAGTTTGATTGGCATGTTCCCGAGCAGCCCTAAGAACACGCTTCCTTTTGTCAGAATTTAAAGTGGAAGAAAAATGACATAAATGTCATGCCAAGTTAAGTCACAGGCTTGAGAGAGGTAATGAAATTCCTTAATGTAGGTGATGGGATTGTGAGAAAGGGAACCCAGACGTTTTCAATCTGAGATAAATTGGTGAGGGAGAAAGGAATATGGACACGGACAACACCTTCAAAGTCAGCCACTTCACATAAGGGACAGAGAAGGGGCTGTCGAGAATGGGTGTGGCTGCTCACTGGGAAGGGTAAAAAAGGACTCTGGGGAAGTGGTGTCTGGAGATGTTAATGAAGAGGAAGGTGGGGGTGGTGGAAAGGGTGCAGTAGGGTTAACAGGAGGTAGAGATCAAAGTGCCTGTCCTGAATAAGGGGGTGGCCTATGAGGTGGGGATGAAAGAGATTCAGGTGGGTCAGAAAAAGAGGAAGTTAGATGCTCTGGTGGATGGGTCTCAAAAGATTCTTAATCTAGATGGACTGAGGCTAACACCATAATTTTCTTTAAATCCATTTGGAAAAGTTTTTGATCATGTATTCTAACACAGTAGATTTACTGGGGATACTTCCCATAGTGACAGTGGTGCACACAAAGCAAAAGACAAGTCCCGAGGACCTCTCTGATGCCTGGTCGTCTGCCCTTCCTATGAAGGTTTCAGTGGGTCTTTGGCTAAGGTGTCCCCATATAAACCCCGGAGCGGAGGGCTAAGCCACACCATTATGTCAATATGACCTCACACGGAATGCAAATTCAGGCCCATTCAAATTCCATGACTTTTCTTCTTGGAACTTCACGTATATCATTCACACTAAACAGTCACACAGACAGACACCAACTCCAACGAAACTGAATGTGAGCTCTCTACTAGAGCTGCTAGAGGGACTCAAACCCTCTACCCTACCTAATCCGGCCAAAGGGGACTCGAACCCCCGAAGAGGCCGAAGGGGACTCTAACCCCAGAGAGCTGCTAGAGAGACTCGAACCCTCTACCCTACCTGACTCGACCAAGGGGGGGACTCAAACCCCCAAAGAGGCTGAAGGGGACTCTAACCCCAAAGATTTTAGGCTAGGGAAATTGAGAGGGGTTGAGGAGTCTTTAGAAGGGGGTTTGGATAGGAGTTTCTTTAGGAGAATTTGGATGGTATTGCAAGTAGAGCAGAGAGAGAGAGAGAGACACGGGAGTGCAGGTAAAAGAAAGTTTGGATGTAGGGAACCTCCGGCCATTTGCCTATGCAGTGACAGAAATGATCAAGATCAGTGAGGATGTTAAAATCAAAAGTTCTTTGCTCAGGCAATTGAGAATTATTATCGGGGCCAAACAGTATTGCAATAGAAAATTAGGCGTTTAGAGCATAAGTCCTGAGCCAGCCCCAGGGTGTGGAGATTGAGTAAGAGACACCCTAGGGGAGTAGTTGGGTCTGGTTTGGAGTTCTGGTTACCCATGATCCCTTAAGTCTCAGTGGAAAGATTCAGTCAAAGGACCAGTGTCCCAGTCGTTTTGCCAGAATCTTGGAAATGGAGACTGGAAGAAAACAGTGGACATCTCTGCTGTAGTCTTCAGTCTGGAACGGCTATGTTGTGGAAAGACAGGGAACCCAGGGTGTCCCCAGTGTATCTCAGCCTTTGGAGTGGAAGAGAATCTGATGTGAGCTCACGGTTTGTGGACAGAGGCTCTGGAAATGGAACCAGGACTTGGGATCTAGGTGCCCAGGATTGGGAAACTAGTAAAAAACGGGAAACTCACCAGTGTTGGATGGTGGTGGCTGGAGGTTCCTGGTCCATGAAAAGGAGGAGGGGTTAAGAGAAGTTTTTATTCTGTGCCCCCGGGAGAGGTTGGGGAATGTTACAAGGGGTCCATGGATGCATGGTCACACATGGACTATGTTGGCTATTACAGAATCCTGAATTTTTGTTGATAAGTCCCTGACTACTGATCTGGGGAGGGCCTGTAAATCTTATGGGCTTAATAAAAGGGGCATTTTGGGTAACTATGTAAGAAGCGTGATCTGTTGGAGGCTGCATTTGTATAGTGTAGTTGCATAATTTAGGCAAGAGATGTCCCAATGGGGGGCTTGTTATGTTGCACTGGAAACAGAGTAGGGCCTGGAATGTGTCAGTGAAGAGAGAGTTTGACAGTACATGAGGGTTTAGGTAAGGAGAGTTAGTTGGTCGTAGGAAGCCCTTGTTGAGCAGGTCTGTAACAATTGGCAGTAACCCCAAAAGGCTAGAGTGTAGCAAGGGATACTGAGCTTGGGCCGGAAATTGGGAAGGGTCTTTGAGAAGGATTTTAATAGGGGAGCACTTGGCTATCGAAGGTGAGTGGATGTCCCAGACTTTAGGGTCAACTAGGGTAGGGTCAATAGGCCATTGGGGGAAGGGGGGCTGGGACTGGATGGCCTGTGAAAGTAAAAGACAGAGGGAGGACGTCGGAGTGCTGGAGGGATCCAGAAGTGAAAACTGGATGGAAGTGCCAATTTTGAATAAACTGTCTCAACCCAGCAGGGGAATGGGACAGGAAGGGAGGACCAAAAAGGAATGTAAAAATGAAAAATTACCAATTGTACACAATAGGAGGGGAGTTTGTAGGGGGTGACGTGATTGACCTTCTACCCCAACAATAGAGGTATGAGACAGGGAGGAGGGTCCCCAGTACTCTTGTAAAGCAGAAAAACTGGTGCCAGTGATGATCAAAAAGGCAATCATCCTACCTGCCACGGTGAAGGTTACCCTGGGCTCCTGGGTGGTGATCCGCGTTGGGCCAAACAAGCCAGGGCCTCCTCACAGTTCTTCTGCCGCCAGACCAATAAGGTCATTTGAGGGAGCGGGGGGGGGGGGGGCGGCAACCCAATGGTGGGTGGACACCAGGGGTAGTCGAAACCCCAATGTCCTTTTGTTTGCATTTGGGGCAGGGCCTCGTGGGAGGTTTGGGCTTTGGGCATTCACTAGCCCAGTGGCCTTGTTGAGCACATTGGAAGCAGGGTCCCAGAGAGTTGGAAGGTCCCCCATTGGGGCGTCGTGGCATGGTGGGATTGATGGACTGTGCCAACAATTAGTATTTTTGTTTAGCTCTTATCTCATCATGGCCATTATAGGCTTTAAACGCAATTGCGAGAGTTTCTGCCTGGGGAGTAAGGGGACCCCTTTCTACTTTTTTAGCTTAGACTTAATGTTGGGGTAGGCTTAAGAAAAAAAGTGCATCATAACTAGTCTCTGGCCATCGGTAGACTCCGGATCTAGATTAGTATATTGCCGGAGGCCTTCAATCAGTCTCTGAAGGAAGGTGGATGGATTTTCATTTTTATCCTGAATAATTTCATTTAGTTTATCATAATTGACAGCCTTCATG
>NW_006921819.1:560175-569350 GCF_000298275.1 Orycteropus afer afer | reverse complement strand
CCAACCTTCCTTCCGAGGAGTGGCTGGGGGGTTTGAAACACCAGCCGTCTGGTTAGCAGGCAAGTGTCTTAGCCACTATGCTACCAGAGCTCCCGAAAAGTGGTATAGACTTGAACAATTCCCTCAGCTCCGGCAACCTCTCGCAAGGGTGGCATCATGTAGGCAGACTGAGAAACTTCAGGGTCAGATGACTTACGGGCCTTGGAGTGAGTGATGGGTGGAGTTGGCATGCAGGGAGGGGTGGAGGGAGGAGAAGGAGGAGGGGAGGGAGTGGGAGACTCTTGTGGGCTTGGGGGGGATGAGTGAGGAACTAGAGCCTAGGGTGGAGCTGCTTGTGGCTCTCTCCAATAAGGAGGAGGATCATCTGCTGATCAAGATGGCCACCAGACTTGAAGGGGAGGGAATTGTTGATTAGCTAGCGAGCAGAGGGAAGGCTGACTATGGAGAAAAGAAAAGCCTTGAATGAATCTCTGACCATTTTCCTTGGCGCTCACAAATGTTATACAGGTCTCAAATTAGACCAGGTTCAAGTGAGCCATTAGGCGGCCAAACGTTTTGGTTGTCCAATTTATATCGGGGCCAAATTTGAGTGGACAAACATAGGAGACACTTGGGCTTTAAATCTAAGCCTTCAAGGTTCCGTAACAAACACCCCAGGGGATAGTCTGCAGGTATAGAGGATCCAGAGCCCATGGTGACCAGAAGCAAGACAAAGGGCGACGCCTATAACTTAAGACGTCTCTCAAAGTACAGATCACGCGCCCCAGCTTAGGACCCGGTCCTAAGTATGGAAGCCTAGGCTCCTCGTGGAGGCGTCCCACCATGGGGAGATGGCTTGAAAATGGGGGCCACACCACCTTCTGAGGTGTCCCTGCAGCAGGTGGGGGCAGAACGGGCAAGTCCCGGACTTGTCCCGGTGAGTCCTGGACTCATGGTGGGGAGACACAAAACCTGGTACCTGGTTTGCACTCTGGAGTGGAGTCTTGTTTTTCTAGTCACCAGGACTTAGAACTCAGATACCCGAGCTGTCATTAGAGGACTTACCCAGGCCGGGGTGAAGGTGATGATTTGCCGGTGTTGTTTGCTGGGAAGGAGCCAGGGAAGATGGTGGCAGGTGCTGGGGGGGCAGGTGGGAGTGCCAGGGAAATGGGGGGTTCTGGACCCTCCAATGAGGAATCGGGGGCACCAGCAATCCCACTTCTGACACCAATGTTAGAGCTCCATCAGCACTCAACAACCACACCACACACCAGGGTACCCAACAGGAGATTTTATTAAAGAGGTGAAAGGGCGCCTGCCCTGAGGAAGGACAGAAGAAGAAAAGGAGGAAGAAGAGGAGGAAGAAGAAAGAAAGAGGAAGAAGGGAAGAAGAGAAGAAGAGAGAGGAAGAAGAGGAAGAGCAGGTGGAGAGGGTGGTCTTATATAGACCTGGGGTTAGGAGGTTGTACATCAGAGCTGGGGGAAGAGGTCTTAACCTATCAGAGGCTATGTTGCCTTTTAAAATTTGCGCCTTGCAGGAAGCTCAGTTTCGACTTCCTTTAACTGACTTATGACCTGGGGTGGGGCAGCAGGGAGTGAAGAAGAACCCGGAAGAGCCATGCAAGATGGTGTGGCATATCTCTAACAGTACCTTTTCAGTCTTGCAGGCCCCGAGTGTCCTTGGGGTTGCTGGAAAGCAGAATGTGATCTTAAGCCCCAGAAATCTGCGAGAGCACTATCTCTTTAAATATCCAAAATAGTCAAGCCACTTTTTAAACCTTCAAAATGGCGGCACCCTCCAGACCAGCAAAAGTCCACAGCTCAGCCCACCTTTCTCTTCACCTTCCCCATTTGTTCCCCAGCCACTGTACACAGTCCTCTGTGCAGTCCCTGGCTAGCAGGGGATTTTTAGGTTAATTCTTAAGTCCTGCCACCACAGGATTCTGCGAGAGCTCTGTCTCTTTAAATATCCAAAATAGTCAAGCCGCTTTTTAAACCTACAAAATGGCGGCGTCCTCCGGACCGGCAAAAGTCCACAGCTCAGCCCACCTTTCTCTTCACCTTCTCCATTTGCTCCCCAGCCACTGTGCACAGTCCATGCAGTTCCTGGCTAGCAGGGTGATTTTTAGGTTAATTCTTAAGTCCTGCCACCACAGGAATCTGCGAGAGCACTGTCTCTTTAAATATCCAAAATAGTCAAGCCGCTTTTTAAACCTACAAAATGGCGGCGTCCTCCGGACCGGCAAAAGTCCACAGCTCAGCCCACCTTTCTCTTCACCTTCTCCATTTGTTCCCCAGCCACTGTGCACAGTCCTCCATGCAGTCCCTGGCTAGCAGGGTGATTTTTAGGTTAATTCTTAGGTCCTACCACCACTCAGGAATGTCCAAGTCATTTGTGCCATCAGGGACGCTCAGGTCCCTGCCAGACCACAGCTCCGTATGTCTCCTTTTTTGGTATTTTCATGCAAATTCTTCTGCTAGTTGGGGTTTAGTCTACTTCTGTATCCTTCCCTTCAAGGCTCAGGGGTCCAAGATTATCTTCTGTGTCTGTGTCAATTGGTTTCCCTTTTCTTTGTTGAAGAGGGTCTGTGCAGTCCTTCTACCTAGTCCGCCATCTTGCCGCTTCCTCCTAAATATTTTCTAAATATCTCTATTCTGAGCAGTACAGTTCTTTTAAAATTGCATCTAATTCTCTAAACTACTATATGTTGTTTTTTGGTTTGTTTGCTTGCTTTTTACAGATGCCGCCATGCTGAATTTACGGAACATGGTTTGGACTCCATAAAGATTGTTTTACTCTTTATGGTCACTTAAAAAAATTTTTCTTTAGAAGTCAAAGAACATCATTAGAAATGGTGTGTTGAGAAGAAAACATAAAACTATTTCCCAAAAAGTTAAAATCAATTTTTTTTTTCATTGAAAATGTCCTGGGCTTCATTTCTTTCCATTAGGGAGGTAGAGAAAAAGTATTTATTCACTCTTGGGAAAAACTATCTCATAATACTAATGAGCTCTACCTAGTCCTCTCTTTTCCACACACAGCTTAATGAGGAACAGATATACCCAGTGATGCCTGCAGGCCAGTATTTACTCTCCCTTCTAATGTAGACAATTTTTGGCAGAATGAACCTTGGCTGGAGAATGCAGGCAAGTCCCTGCTTCCTGGCAGGTGATGGCAGGCAAAGAGGAAGATTCCCCATTAGCTACCAGAGAGAAACACTGTGACTTCTCTTCCAGATGCTGGTCATAAGACTGGATTTCTAACCCCGGGATTTACCAACCTCTATCAACCTCTATCTACCTGGGATTTCTGGTACTGTAGTGCCTAAGGCACTGGACTGCTAACAAAAGGCTGGCAGTTCAAACCCACCAGCCACTCCTCGGAAGGAAGATGAGGCAATCTGCTTCCATAGTGATACTGCCTCGGAAACCCAAGGAGGGGTCGCTATGAGTCGGGTCTGACTCCATGGCACACAACAACAACAACAACATCTACCTGCAGCCCACCAAATATGCTGTAGAATGCAAGAGAGATAGTCTCTAACCTCAGCTTGGTCTCTATTTGATAGGATATTTTAACAAATATTAAATACACACATGGTAATTTTTTAAAATCCTGTCAATTCTGACTCATGGTAATGCCATGTGCTTCAGAATAGAACTCCATAGGGTTTTCTTAGCTGTGATCTTATTTTTTTATTATTATTATTATTTTTTATTCCTCAACAGCACTGCTGGGTAGATTCAAACAAGCAAACTTTCAGTTAGTTGTTGAGCACAAACCATTTGTGCCATCCAGGGACCTTGCACGTATTAATAGCCCTCTTTAAAGTATGTTCCTCTGTAGTCTCCAAATTTATCACTCTAGGACAACAAAGGGCAGGTACTTGGCCTTTTAGCAAGACAACAGACCTGAAAAACAGACTTAGATATTGGGAAGGATATTATAATCTTCTTTAGTTTTTAAAGAATCAAAGTTGGAGAACTCAAATCAATTTCACTTCTTCCTATCGTTATGACTAGACCAGGATTTGGGAAGGGGAGAGTGTAAAATTTAGTATTTCACAGTTCTGAAGGTCAGACATCTAAAATGGGTTTCCATGAACTAAAATCAAGGTGTCAGTGGGCCTGCATTCCTCCAGAAGACTCTAGGAAAAATTCATGTCCATGCCTTTTCCAGGTCCAGAGGTCACCTGTACTCCTTGCCATGTAGCCCCTTCCTCTGTCTTTAAAATCCAACAACTTTGAGCTAAATCCTTCTCATACTGCCTTCTCTGGTTCTCCCACTTCTGCCTCCCTTATCTTCTTTTTAAAAACCCTGTGATTACATTGGACTCACCCAGATAATCCATGATCAATTCTCTATTTTAAGGTCAGCTGATTAGCAACTTTAAGTCTATCTGCAACCTTAATTCCCCTTTGCCAAGTATCTTAACGTATTCACAGGTTCTGGGGATTAGGAGTGATTTAAATATCTTTGGGGTCATTCTACTGCCTGCCACACCTGCTAAACCTGTTTTCTCTGGAGAAGGGGGATATAGAGATGGAGTTTTTCAAAGGATTCAATGAGCTAATGTAAACAAACTGAGATCACATAATAGGAGTGCAGTGCATGCTCAATGCCACCTTTGATCAAGCCCTGGATCCCATGCTGGCTCTACCCTGCCCTTGATTCTTTCTGTCAACCCCTAAGACTATCATTTGCACTCACACTGGTGGGACTATTTACCAGGTGCAATTCAGACATACAAAAAACGGTAATACCAGTCAGGGCTGACCACCTTTTTAAACTAGTAGTTGTGGAGTCAATTATGACTCATAGTGTCAGAGTAGAACTCTGCTCCATAGGATTTTCAATGGCTGACTTTTCAGTTAGATCACTAGGCTTTCCAAAGCACCTCTGGGTGGACGTGAACTTCCAACTTTTCAGTTAGCAGCTGAGTGTTAACCATTTGCATGAACCAGGAAATCCAGCAAACTCTTATTGTTCTTGTTTAGTACCATCAAGTCAGCTCTGACTCTTAATGACCCTATGTACAACAGAACAAAACACTTTTCAGTCCTGTGCCATCCACAAAATCTTTGCTGTGGTTGAGCCCAGCATTGCAGCCACTGTGTCAATCCATTTTGTTGAGGGTCTTCCCCTTTTTCACTGACCCTCTGCTTTACCAAGCATGATATCCTTCTTCAGGGACAGGTCCCTTCCGAGAAGATGACCAAAGTCTGTGGAACAGTCAGCACTCTCGATTCTAAGGAACCTTCTAGATGTACTTTTTCCAAGACAGATCTGTTCACTCTTCTGGCAGTCCATGATATTTTCAGTATTCTTTGCCAACACCACAATTCAAAGGCATCAGTTCTTCTGTGCTCTGTTTTATTCATTGTGAAACATGCATATTAGGCTACTGAAAACACCATGGCTTGGCTCAAAGACACCTGATTCTTCAAATTTTGCTCTTAAACACTTTAAAGAGATCTTTTTGCAGCAGATTTGCTCCATGTAATACATCATTTGATTTCCTGTTCTTATTTATTTATTTATTTTTAATTGTGATTTGGGTGAAAGTTTACAAAGCAAATTCACTTTCCATACAGCAGTTCATACACATTTTGTTTTATGACGTGGATTGCAATCCCCATAATGTAACAGCTCTCTTCCCACTTCCTCCCTGTGGTTACCTTTTCCCCATGTCCTTCTTTCCTATGCATCCCTGCTCTCTAGGCTGTCTCCCTTTGCAAATACTGTCCTTTTCTGATCTCCCATGGTTCATTGTTCTAAGGAGTGTACCTGCCTGGTACAAATGTTCACCTTATATGGCTGTCTATTGTTTGGCTGGAAGCCATGGGAGCGAGTTCAATTCTAGGCCTAAAGGGTGACTAGGGGCCACAGTCTTGAGGGCTTCACCAGTCTCTATCAGAGCAGTAAGCTTGGTCTATTATATGATTTTGAGTTTTGTTCCATATTTTTCTCCCACTCTATCCAGGATATCTTACACTGATCCCTTTCTGAGTGGTTGACAGTGGGAGCCAGGCACCATCTAGCTCTTCTGATCTCAAGGTCATGAAGGCTGAGGGTTGCATGGTCCACTCATCCCTTGGACTAATTGTTTCCATGCATTTCTGTTTTCTTCATTCTTCTTTACTCCAGATGAGGAGAGACCAATTATTTAATCTAGATGGCCACTTGCAAGCTTTTAAGTCCCCAGTCACTACACACCAAAGTACAATGCTTTTGTGTATTATATTACGCTAATTGAACTTGATGTCCCTCATGACCATAGTCCCAAGCCTATGGATCCAATAACTTGCTCTCTCTGGGTGGTTGGCTATGGCTAAGAAGTTATTATAAGTTTGACCTCTGTCAGTTCTTTTTATATGGACATTCTTATAGCACATACAAATATGTATGTAGAAATATCATCTGCCAAAACTATACATGGTCATGTGTATATTCCCTTTTGCCTGGACATACCTGATCATTCAGCCTCTCTATGTATCCACTCAATTAATTTTTTTTATTATTGATGACACAGTATTGTGTATGTAAATATGATGGCGCTCTGGTGGCACAGTTCCTAAGGCATTTAGCTGCTAACCAAATCCACCAGCTGCTCTGCAGAAGGAAGATGGTATTACTTCCGAAAAGATTTACTGCCTCAGAAACCCAAAGGGGGGTCTCCATGAGTCAGAATTGACTCAATGGCAGTGAGTTTGGTGTATGTGAAAGTGTTTATCTTTGTTGTCTGTACCTGTTGTGCACCTCTCTGGGTCTTCTTTTTCCTTAGTGTTATTGTGTTGGTCACTCGTTTTTGGTATATTGCCTTTTCCTTCATCCAAATCAATACTTGTCTCTTACCTATCTAGCAATTTTCCCTCCCCTCCTCTCGCACCCGGTAAACAACAAAAGAAACTTTCCTTCCGTATGTAAACCTTTCCTTGACATTTTACAATAGTGAACTAACACAATATTTGTTCTTCTGTGATTGACTTATTTCACTCAGTATAATGTCCTCCAAGTTCATCCACATTTTGAGGTGTTTCATGGAATCTACATTATTCTTTGGTGTTGCATAGTATTCCATTGTGTGTATGTACCATAGTTTGGTTATCCATTCCTCCATTTATGGGCACTTAGGTTGTTTCCATCTCTTTCCTGTTGTGAATAGTGCTTTGATGAACATGGGCATGCATATATCTATCATGTCCTGACTCTAACTGTGTTAAGATATGTTCCTAGTAGTGGGATTGCTGAATCAAATGGTATTCCTACTTGTAACTTTTTAAGGAATCACCATACTGATTTCCATAGTGGTTGTATCATTCTACAGTCCTTTTCTGATCTCCTGTGGTTCATTGTTCTAAGGAGTGTGGACAGTAGAACCACAGCAGTGTATGAGAATTTCAGTTTCTCCACATCCTCCCCAGTATTTGTTACATTCTGTCTTGTTGAACTTTGCTATTAGTGCTGGGATGAGATGGTATCTCATGGTTGTTTTGATTTGCATCTCTCTAATGGCTAATGATAGCAAACATTTCTTCATGTGTTTGTTAGCTGCCTGAATATGTTATTTGGTGAAGTGTCTGTTCATGTCTCTGCCCATTTTTTAATTGGATTGTTTGTCTTCTTGATGTTTAGGTGTTGGAGTTTTCTATAAATTTTAGAGATAAATCCTTTGTCAGATATGTTGTTGCCAAGTATTTTTTCCCAATCTGTATGTTTTTTTACCCTTTTGGATAATTTTTTTGATGCACATAAGGATTAAATTTTTAGAAGGTCCCAATAATCTAGTTTATCTTCTGCTGTTTGAGTACTTTGGGTTATGCTTGATAGTCTATTTATGCCATAAAATAGGGCCCCTAAATTAGCCGGTGGGAGCCCTGGTGGCATAGTGCCTAAGGCATTTGACTGCTAACCAGATGGTTGGCAGTTCAAACCCACCAGCCGCTCCTCGGAAGAAAGGTTGGGCAATCCACTTCCATAGTGATACTGCCTCAGAAACCCAAGGAGGGGTTGCTATGAGTCAGATCCAACTCGACGGTAGTGAGTTTTAAATTTGCCTGTATTTATTCTTTGATAAACTATATAGTTTTAAGTTTTACATTTAAGTCTTTGATCCATCTGGCATTAATCTTTGTGTATGGTGTGAGGTATGGATTTTGTTTCATTTTTCTGCAAATGGATAACCAGTTTTGCTAGTACCATTTGTTAAGGAGATTGCCTTTTCCCCCATTTAATGGATTTCAGCATTTTGTCAATGATCAACTAACCATTGGTGGATTGGTCTGTTTCTGGGTTCTTAATTCTGTTCCACGAGTCTCTGTGCCTATCATTGTACCAATATCATGCTGTTTTGGCTACTGTGGCTAAATAATAGGTTTTGAGAGCCAGGAGTGTAAGAACTCCTACTTTGTTCTTCTTCTTCAGTTGTTGTTGTTGTTATGTGCCCTCGAGTCGGACCCGACTCATAGCGACCCCTCCTTGGGTTTCCGAGGCAGTATCACTACGGAAGTAGATTGCCCCATCTTCCTTCCATCTTCTTCAGTAGTACTTTGCTTATCTGAGGTCTCTTTCCTTTCAATTTAAAATTAGTGATTGTTTTTTCCATGTTCTTAAAGAATGTTGATGAAATCTGGATTAAGAGTGCATTGCTTTGGATAGTCTTGACATTTTCACAATGTTCAGGCTTCCTATTCATGAGCATGGTATGTTCTTCCATTTATATAGATCTCTTATGGTTTCTCAAAGTCATGTTTTGTAGTTTTCTTTACATAGGTCATTTGTGTTCCTGGTAAGATTTAGTCCCAATATTTTATCTTTCTGATAGCTATTGTGAACAGTATTGATTTCTTTATTTCTTTTTCATAGAATTCTTTCCTGGTGTAGAGGAATCCAACTACATAATGGTGAATGTATCCTGCCACAATGCTAAATCCTTCAATTAGTTCCAGAGATTACTTGCTGAGTCTCTTGGGTTTGCTATGCATAGCATCATACCATTACTTCTTCCTTATACTTACTAGGATGCCTTTTATTTCTCTTTCTTGCCTTATTGCCCCAGCTAGCACTTCAAATATAATATTGAATAGAAGTAGTGATAGAGGGCATCTGTGTTAGACTGGGTTCTCTAGAGAAACAAAACCAGTAAAGCTTATATAGAGAGAGAAAGAGAAATTTATCTTAGGAAAATGGCTCACA
>NW_006921819.1:556724-558959 GCF_000298275.1 Orycteropus afer afer | reverse complement strand
CCATGAATCCTGGCTATTGAAGAAACAGAACCATATATTGGACACTGGTTTAGAGCATATACAGCCTCCTGGAGAACATTGCCCCAACCCTTCAAGGTATTACTACCTAGCTGGCACTGTAATTGTGTTTTCAGTAGGCCATTCCATCATTCTATCAAGCCAGCTGCTTCTGGATGATGGAGAACATGATAAGACCAGTGAATTCCATGAGCATAAGCCCATTGCCACGCTTCATTTGCTGTGAAGTGAGTCCCACGATGGTGGATAAGCCATTCTGTAAGTCTACGGATGGTAGTTTTGGCAGAAGCATTGTGTGCAGGGAAGGCGAATCCATATCCAGAGTAAGTATCTATTCCAGTAAGAAAAAAACACGCTGTCCTTTCCATGACGGAAGTGGTCCAATGTAATCAACCTGCCACCACGTTGCTGGCTAATCACCCCAAGGAATGGGTCCATATCATGGACTCAGGGTTGGTCTCTGCTGCTGGCACATTGGGCACTCAGCAGTGGTGGCAGCCAAATCAGCCTTGGTAAGTGGAAGTCCATGTTGCTGAGCCCATGCATAACCTCCATCCCTGACACCATGGCCACTTTGTTCATGAGCTCATTGAGCAATGATAGGAGTAGCTGGGGGAAAAGGATGGCTGGTTTCCACTGAACGTGTCATCCTATCCACCTGATTGTTAAAGTACTCCTCTGCTGAGGGTCACCTTTTGGTGGGCATTCACATGAGACACAAATATCTTTACTCCTTTGGCCCATTCAGAGAGATCTATCCACATACTTCTTCCCCATACATCCTTATCACCAATCTTCCAATCACGCTACTTCCAAGTCCCAAACCATCCAGCCAAGCCATTAGCCACAGCCATGAATCCATATATAATCACACATCTAGTCATTTCTTATTCCATGCAAAATGAACAGCCATATGCACAGCTCAAAGTTCTGCCCATTGGGAGGATTTCTCTTCACCACTGTCCTTTAAGGAAGTCCCAGAAAGGGTTGCAGTGCTACTTCTGTCCACTTTTGAGTGGTGCCTGCATATTGCACAGAACCATCTGTAAACCAGGCACGAGTTTTCTCTTCCTCAGTCAACTGATCATAAAGAACTCCCCATAAGGCTATAGGTGCAGACTGGGAGAGGGAAGGTAATGTGACTGGAGTGGAGACCATAGGCATTTGGGCCACTTCCTCACGCAACTTACTTGTGCCTTCAGGTCCTGCTTGAGCCCGATCTCTGATATACCACTTCCATTTAATGATGGAGTGCTGCTGTGCACATCCAACTTTATGACTCTGTGGGTCAGACAACACCCAGTTCATGATGGGCAGCTCTGGCCTCATAGTAACTTGGTGGCCCATGGTTAGGCATTCAGTCTCTACTAAAGCCCAGTAACAAGCCAAAAGCTGTTTCTCAAAAGGAGAGTAGTTATCTGCATTGGATGGCAGGGCTTTGCTCCAAAATCCCAAGGGTCTGAGCTGCAATTCACCAACAGGGACCTGTCAAAGACTCCAAACAGTGTCTCTATCTACTACAGACACTTCAAGCACCATTGGATCAGCTGGATCCTGTGGCCCAAGTGGCAGAGCAGCCTGCACGGCAGCCTGAAACTGTTGCAGAGTCTTCTGTTGTTCTGGGCCCCATTCAAAACTAGCAGTTTTCTGAGTCACTTGATAAACAGGCCACAGTAACACACCTAAATGAGGGATATGTTGCCTCCAAAATCCAAAGAGATCCACCAGACGTTGTGCCTCCTTTTTAGTTGTGGGGGAAGCCAGATACAGTAATTTATCCTTCACTTTAGTAGGAATATCTTGACATGCCCCACACCATTGGACCCCTAGAAATTTCACAGAGGTGGAAGGTGCCTGAATTTTTGTTGGGTTAATTTCCTAACCTCTAGCACGCATATGTCTCACCAATAAGTCTAGAGTCATTAATACTTCTTCCTTACTAGGTCCAATCAGCATAATGTCATCAATATAATGGACCAGTATGATGTCTTGTGGAAGGGAAATGTGATCAAGATTCCTACAGACTAAATTATGACATAGTGTCAGGGAGATGATATACCCCTCAGAAAGCACTGTAAAAGTATACTGCTGGCCTTGCCAGCTGAAGGCAAACTGCTTCTGATGGTCCTTTGAAATTGATATCAAGAAAAAGGTATTGACTGCCATCCACTTGGAAGGGATGTAGGAGATCCTGCATAATGAGGGAGAACAATGTGG
>NW_006921819.1:550360-556325 GCF_000298275.1 Orycteropus afer afer | reverse complement strand
AAAAAAAAAAAAAAGGTATTGGTCAGATCAATAGCTGCATACGAAGTACCTGGAGATGTACTAATTTGCTCAAGCAATGAAACCACATCAGGAACAGCAGCTGCAATTGGAGTCACCACCTGATTAAGTTTACAATAATCTACTGTCATTCTCCAAGATCCATCTGTTTTTTGCACAGGCCAAATAGGCGAATTAAATGGGGATGTGGTGGGAATCATTACCCCTGCATCCTTCAAGTCCTTGATGGTGGCAGTAAACTCTGCAATCCTTCCAGAGATGTGGTATTGCTTTTGATTTACTGTTTTTCTAGGTAGAGGCAGTTCTAATGGCTTCCACTTGGCTTTTCCTACCATAGGAGCCCTTACTCCACATGTCAGGTACCCAACGTGGGAATTCTGCCAATTGCTCAGTATACTTATTCCAATCCTAGTAGTGAAATATATGGCAAACCTACTAAGTATTTACTTGATCTGTATAGAGAGAAGATTCTAGGTCACAGGAACAGCAGCCTAGATTGAATCGTTCCATTCTGGAACTGGGGAGATCACTACCAGATGGGTTCAGGGACCCACTGGACCCACTGTGAGATGCACCTTAGCTAAGACTCCATCAATAACTTGACCTCTATATGACCCCACTCTGACTGGTGGGCCACAATGACACTTTGGGTCTCCTGGATTAATGTCAGTTCAGAGCCAGTGTCCAGTAATCCCCAAAAAGTCTGATTATTTCCTTTTCCCTAATGAACAGTCACTCTCATAAAAGGCCTCAGATCCCTTTGGGGAAGTCTGGGAGAAAGATTGATATTATAGATTTTTGGCAATGTAGTGTGGTCCTTCCTCAAAGTGACCTGACCTCCCATTCATTCAAGGGGTTGTGGGTCTATAAACTGATTCAAGTCTGGGAATTGATTGAGAGGCCATGACTCTGTATTCTGGCGATTCAATCTAGGTTGCTGTTCATGTGACCTAGAATTCTTCTCTCTATACAGATCAAGTAAATACTTAGTAGGTTTGCCATATATTTCACTACTAGGAACACCATGTGCAAGTACCCAATGCCATAATTCCACACGAGTCAGACTATTCTGTTTGCTGTTCTGACTCTGATGTCCAGTATGGTAACCACACCCACCTTGTCTTTGTAGATTAACTGCTGCCACTTGGCCCCTACTACCACAGGGTCCAAGCAGCCCCATCATAGTTAAGTGTCTTAGTTCAATTAGGGCAGTTCCCACTGTCAAATCAGGTTTACATAAAATAGCAATCACAGCAGTCTTCAAGGATGCTGGAACTCCCTTCACAAATTTATTCCTCACCGTACTGGTGAAAGGTGTGTCTTCTGGACTCTCCATTTCTGGCTTTAGGGGTCTAATCTGACAAATCCATTCTAACAGGCCAATTTCCCTAAGCCTCTGGATACCTTCTTCTACATTATACCAAGGCAGATCTGGTACTTCAACCTGACTTAAGGTAGGCCACCACATAATCCATGCTTCAGTAAGCAAACCAAATAAACTATTAGATCCTTTCCTAACCTCTTCAGCTGAAACATTGAATGAAGAATCTGTACTTAGTGGGCCTAAATCAATCAACTGAGACTGATCCAATGTTACATTCCTTGCACCATTATCCCACACCCTCAGTAGCCATTCCCATACATATTCTCCAGGTTTCTGTCTGTACATGTTAGCAAAATCAAGTAGGTCTTTTTGGGTGTAGCATACTACCTCCTCAATCACACTTTCAATTTCACATTTTGGAGCTTGCTTGGACTTAACTTTAGTTATAGGTCTAGCAGCAACAATGGGTGGTTTGAGCAGTTCCTGAGAACATTCAGCAATGTCTTCTGTGGCCTCTGCCTCAGGCAATGACCCAGCAGGAACAGTTGGGTTAATCCCATCAAACTGAGGAGGAGGGGTTAATGGTTTTACAGTAATCCCTTCATATGGAAGGGATTTAACAGAATTTACAGGCTCCATATCCTGATCTTCCTGACTATCTGCCCATATGTCACCATTCCAGGTTTCAGGATCCCATTTTTTCCCAATCAATGCCCTCACTTTACCTTCAGACACCATTCTGGGTTGATAATTTAATAGGCATTGTAATTCAGCCACCCTTATAATAAGACTCTGGGTTTGGTTTTTACAATGTCAGCTCTAGTTACTAGAAGAAATACGGCTTTCCTTCAGAGCACAACTGGAAACATTGAGGTCTTTTATGCAGCTCTTAAGCTGTGACTCAGCAGCCGTGAGCTCATCTCGCTCTTTCACCACTTTGTCTAGTGTGAGTAGGACCAACCAACCAGCTTCCTTATAGTCCTCATGCTGACAAAATTGCAGAAAAGTATCAAATATGTGATCACCCAGAGCCTCACTTCTCACAAGTCCTTGATCTATTGGTGGTGCTATTTTGCATATCAATGCAAATTAATTAATATGTAAAGTTAATTTTGCATATTAATGTTGCCACCTCACACCACGGATTATACCTCTTTTTACTAACAGAGGCAGGGTCACTAGTGTGTTTACGATTAATCAAATTAGAGGACCAATTTAGGAAGCCCATCCTTATGATTTTGTCTCTCTAGAACCACTCTTGGTACCAAATGTGTTAGACTGGGTTCTCTAGAGAAAAAAAACTAGTAAAGCTTATATATGTATAGAAAGAGAACTTTATCTTAGGAAAATGGCTCACACACTTATACAAGCTGGCAAATCCAAAGTTCTTGGATCAAATGTCAAGCTGGAGGCTTTTCCCAACTCACGCAGCTGCAGGGGCTGAGGAGCTCAAGGTTAGCATGCAGCATACTGGCTGGTGGTTCCAACGAATGACGAATCCAAGACCTCCAGGCCAAATGGTGGATTGTTCACTCACAGACAGTTGTAGGCAGCACAACAGAATCCCGATCCACAGAAGAGTGTCTTTTCCCAAGATGTTCATAAATATACTGGAAGCAGGCCACACCCCTAGGGAAACTCCCTTCAAAACATATTCATCTGATCCCATCATGAGAATAACCACGTCACAACCAGTTAAACCACACGGAATTTTGGTCCAGCCAAGTTGACACACAGCTCCAATTATCACAGCATCCTTGTCTGGTTCCTGTTTGCAAGGAGAATGATTTCTAACTCTCTACATTGAGAATAATATTGGCTGTTGGTTTTGCATATATGCCCTTTATTATGTTGAGAAATTTCCCTTCTATTTCTATTTTTCTGAGAGTTTTTATCAGGAATTGCTGTTGGATTTTATCAAATGCTTTTTCTGCACTGATTGATATGATCATGTGGTTTTTTTCCTTTATTTTACTTATTGATGAATTACATTGACTGTTTTTTCTAATGTTGAACCATCCTTCCATAACTGGTATCAATCCCACTTGGTCATGATTTTTTTTTTTTTTTTTTTTTGATATGTTGTTGGAGTCTGTCAGCTAGGATTTTATTGAAGATTTTTGCATCTATATTCATGAGGGAAATTGGTCTGTAGTTTTCCTTTCCAGTGGTGTCTTTGCCTGTTTTTTGCATCAGGTTTATACTTGCTTCATAAAATGAATTTGGAAGGATTCTATCCTTTCCTATGTTGTGGAATAGTTTGAGTAGGATAGATGTCAGCTCTTCTCTGAACGTTTGGAAACCATGTAGGCCACAACTTTTTTTGTTGGTAGTTGTTTTATGACCTGTTCAATTTCTTCTTTTGTTATGGGTCTGTTCAAATTTCTTCCTCAGTCTGTGTTAGTTTAGGTAAGTAGAATGTTTCTAGAAATCTGCCCATTTCTTCTAGGTTTTCAAATTTGCTAGAGTACACTTCTTAATATTATCCTCATATTATCCTTTTTATTTCAGTTGGGTCTGTTTTGACATCACCCATTTCACTTCTTATTTATATTATTTGCATCTTCACTTTCTTTGCTTTTGTTGACTTTGTCAGTGGTTTATCAATTTTATTAATTTTTCAAAGAACCAAGTCTAGTCTTGTTGATTTTTTTCTATTGTCTTTTTATTTTTCAGTTTCATTTATATCTGCTTGAAGCTTTATTATTTCTTTTCTTCTGGTGACTGTAGGTTTCTCTTGCTGTTTTTTTCTAATTGTTGGAGACGTTCAATTAAGATGTTGACTTTAGCACTTTCTTCTTTTTGGATATGTGCATTTATTGCTATAAATTGCCCTCTGATCACTGCTTTCTGTGTCTCAAAAATTTTGGTATGTTGTGTTTTCATCTCGTTTGATTCAAGGAATTATTTAATTTCCTTTTTTGTTTCTCCTACTACCCAGTAGTTTTTAAGGAGGGTGGTATTAGTTTACTCTTTTTCCATTGATCTTCCTATTGTTGATTTCCAATTTTATAGCATTGTGATCTGAGAAGATGCTTTGCAGTATTTCAATGTTTTTAAATTTGCTGAGGCTTGCTTTGTGGCCAAACATATCTATCCTGTCTATCCTGGAGAATGCTCCATGTGCACTGGAAAATAATGTATACTGTGCTGTTAGGTGAAGTGCTTTCCTGATGTCTATAAGGTCAAGTTGGCTGATTGTTTAGTTCTTCTGTGTCTTTGTTGAGTTTCTTTCCAGTTGTTCTACCTTTCATTGAAAGCAGTGTATTAAAGTCTCCTGCTATTACTGTGGAGTCATCTATTTGTCTTTTCAATTCTGTCTGATTTATGTATATTCTGGCTGCTTCATTGGGTGTGCAGATTATTTATTTTGGTCATGTCCTCTTGTTCAATCGATCCTTTAATCATTATATAATGTCCTTCCTTGTCTTATAAGGTGTTTTTTTGTCTTAAAGTCTATTTATCAGAATTAATATTGCCACTCCTGCTCTTTTTTATTCCCACATCATCTCATTTCTTGACTGCTGCTTCCATGGGCATTGATTGCAGATCCAAGTAAAATGAAATCCCTGACAATGTCAATCTTTTCTCCACTTATTGTGATGTTGCTTATTGGTCCAATTGTGAGAATTTTTGTTGTCTTTATGTTGAGGTGCAATCCATACTGAAGGCTGTAATCTGTCCTTCATCTGTAAGTGCCTCAACTCTTCTTCACTTTCAGCAAGTAAGGTTGTGTCATCTGCATATCACAGGTTGTTAATGAGCCTTCCTTCAATTCTGATTCCATGCTCCTGTTCATAGAGTCCAGCTTCTTAGATTATTTGTTTAGCATACAGATTGAGTATGACACACACCTTTCCTGATTTTCAACCATGCAGTTCTGTTCAAATGACTATCTCTTGTTCTCTGTTCATGTTCTTCATGAGCACAATGAAATGTTCTGGAATTCTTATTCTTTGCAATGTTACCCATAATTTGTTATGATCCACACAAATGAATGCTTTTTCATAGTCAATAAAATACAGATAAACATCTTTCTGGTGTTCTTTTCTTTCAGCCAAGATCTATCTGACATCACCAATGATATCCCTTGTTCTGTGTCTTCTTCTGAATCCAGCTTGAATTTCTAGCAGTTCCTTGTCAATACATTGCTTCAACCATTTCTTAAATTATCTTCAGCAAAATTTTACTCATGTGTGATATTAATGATATTCTTCAAAAATTTCTACATTGTGTTAGAAATTTGGAATGAGCACAAACATCAATCTCTTCCAGTCAGCCAGGTAGCTGTCTTCCAAATTTCTTGGCACAAACAAGTGAGCACCTCCAGCATTGCATCCATTTGTTGAAATATCTCCATGGGTGCCACATCCAGCAAAACTGCACAGGTCTTGAAATGAAGCGACATGAAAGGATTAATAGTTTTCTTTTTTATTATTTAAGGAACGGGGGCCAGGCAGACATGCTGCATATTCTGCGAGAGTGACCCCTGATGCATCTGCTCTGCTTTATTTATACATAAGCATATGATTACATCATTATTCTTGATATTTCTTTAAAACAATCAAGTATTCAATCAAATATTGTTTTACAGTAAAATCAAATATTTCCTTATAACAATCA
>NW_006921819.1:534655-549938 GCF_000298275.1 Orycteropus afer afer | reverse complement strand
TGTATGGAAAGTGAATTTGCTCTGTAAATCTTCACCCAAATCACAATAAATAATAATAATAATAAAAAGATACCTCATTCTAAAACATAACATGATTGTTAAGGTACATGATTCTAAAGAATGGTTTCTAAGGTATACTATTCTTTGGGCAAAACGTTATTCCAGGGAAACAGGTTGGCAAACATTCTGCCAGGGAAATGTTCCACCCTAGGAACACAAAGCTGAAGCCAAGCATTCAACTGTAAGAGAGGCCTTGCCATCTCTTAAAGCAATCATTCAATCATACATCTTTTAACTGTAATTAGAGCATGTGCCTTGCAATCGTGTTCTTTTGGGGGTCTTTTTCTTGGTCTCCAACACATGGGTATTCTCCATCAATTCCTTGAGCATTATTTTCTGCCAATTCCTCAGTCCAGCTTGGAATTCTTCCTTCAATACCATCAACTGTTGATCATATGCTACCTCCTAAAATGGTTGAACATAGACCAATTCTTTTTGGTACAGTGACTCTGTGTATTCCTTCCACCTTCTTTTGATGCTTCCTGCATCATTCAATATTTTGCCTGTAGACTCCTTCAATATTGCAATTTGAGGCTTGATTTTCTTCTTCAGTTCTTTAGCTTGAAAAATGCCAAGCAGGTTCTTCCTTTTTGGTTTTCTAATTCTAGGTCTTTTGCACATTTCATTATAATACTTTACTTTGTCTTCTCTAACAAACTTTGAAAACATCTGTTCTGTTCAGCTCTTTTATTTCATTATTTCTTCCATTTGTTTAGCTACTCTCCATTCAAGAGCAAATGTCAGGGCCTCTTATGACACACATTGTGGTCTTTTCTCCCTTTTCTGTCTTCTTAATGACCTTTTGTTTTCATCATGTACTATGTTCTTGATGTCATCCCACAACTCATCTGGTCTTCTGTTATTGGTGTTCAATGCATCAAATCTTTTCTTCAGATGATTTCTAAATTCAAGTGGGCTATAATGAAGGTTGTATTTTGGCTCTCGTGGACTTGTTTTAATTTTCTTCAAGTTCAACGTGAACTTGCATATGAGAAATGATGGTCTGTTCCACAGTCAAATCTTGGCCTTGTGCTGACTAATGATATTGAATTCTCCATTGCCTTTCCACACATGTAGTCAATTTGAATCCTTTTTATTCCATCTAGCCAGGTCCATGTGTAAAGTTTACGTTGTTGAAAAAAGATATTTGCAATGAGTAAGTCATTGATCTTTCAAAATTCTATCACACAGTTGCCAGTGTCGTTTCTTTCACTAAACCCATGTTTTCCAACTACTGATGATTCTTCATTTCCAACTTTGGCATTCCAATCATCACTAATTGTCAATACATCTTGAGTGCATGTTTGGTCAATTTCAGACTTCAGAAGTTAGTAAATCTTCAGTTTCTTTGCCTTTAGTAGTTGGTGACTAAATTTGAATAATAGCAGTATTAATGGTCTTCCTTGTAGGCATGTGGATATTATCCTATCACTGACATCAATGTACTTCAGGGTGGTTATTGAAAAGTTTATTTGGATGATGAACGTGATGCCTTTCCTCTTTAATTTGTCATTCCCAGCATAGTAAATCATATGATTCTCTGATTCAAAATGACCAATACCAGACAAGCTCTGGTAGCATAGTGCCTCTTTAGGCACTGCTAACCAGAAGGCTGGTGGGTCAAACCCACCAGCCACTCCTTGGAAGGAAGGTTGGGCAATCTACTTCCATAGTGATACCACCTTGGAAACCCAAGGAGGGGTCGCTATGAGTTGGGTCTGACTCGACAGCACATAACAACAACGTCTAAGACATTGATTTTTTTTTTCAACTTTTTATTGTGATTTGAGTGAAATTTTACAAAGCAGAGTCATTTTACATTCAATAATTCATACACATTTTATTTTGTGACACTGGTTACATTCCCTGCAGTTTAACAGCTCTCCTCCCACTTCCTTCTTGTGTAGACCATTTCCCTGTGTCCTTGCCTACGTATTCCTGTTTCCCTGCCTTTCTTCCTGTGCAAATGCTGCCCTTCTGAACTTCCATGTTGATTATTCTAAGGAGTACACCTCCCTGCTGTAGATGTTAAGCTTGTAAACCTGTCTATTGTTTGGCTGAAAGTTAAGCCACAAGAATGGGTTCAATTCTGGGCCTGAAGGGTGACTTGGGGCATAGTCTTAGTCTTTCTATGATTTTGAGTTGTATTCCACTTTTTTCTACCACCCCATCCAGTATCTCCAATTTTGATCCCTTTCTGAGTAATTGGCTTTGGTAGCCTGGCACTATCTAGGTCTTCTGGTGTCAGGGTCATATAGGCTGAAGTTCTCATGGTCAGTTACTCCTCTGGACTGTTTCCATGAATTTTTCATTTTCTTCACTCTTCTTTGCTCTGGACAAGGAGAGATCAATAGTTGCATCTTAGATGGTTGTTCACAAGCTTTTAATACCCCAGTTGCTGCTCACTGAAGTAAGACGTAGGACAATATTTTTGTATACTGTGTTGTGCCAATTGAGCTTAATGTCCCATGCAACCATGGTCCCCAGCCCTCAGGCCTAGCGACTCGCTTCCTCAAGATGCTTAGGTGTATCTAAGAAGTTATCCTTTGTCCCCTGTTAACTTTAAATTGCATATGGACATTTTTACAGCACTTACAAATACATATGTAGGAATATTGTCTGCTAGACCTATGTATGGTCATGGGTATACTCCCATTTGCCTACCTCTCTCAGAAAGATCAGCACAAGGCTTGTCCCCATGAGGCAGAGGTTAAAGATGTCCCAAATGTCCAAACTACTGTGCCACTCCATCATTTCAGATATTAACTCCTCCTCCTCCTCCTCCCAGTAATTTCCCCTGTCTTGGGGTTCTGTATTTCACTGTAATGCCTCACAGAATTCACAGACACCCAAGGAATCATCTCACGTAGTAGTGGTGGAGCCTGGCAGGCTGGTGAGTCCCAGGTCTGTGAGTGGGTCTGGAGGACCCTCCCAATTCTCGGGATTTGATGAACCTTGATCAGCACATCAGAAGACGGCTGCTGTCCCAAATCCAAGGGTGAGATGAGGATGAGCCAAAACACAGAACCAGAGCAAGAGGAGGGTGAACTTTCCCAGGAGACTCGTAGGTATACCCTCTAGGAAGCTAAGGGTGGTGATTTGAATTATACCCTCCAGCAAGGCAGGACTCAAGATACATTCCACCTGTGTTGCTCCAACAGCAATAACCCAAGTGGATGGCTTTAACAATCAGCAGCTCAAGGCAATTCCCACCACAGAGCCCATTGCCAGTCATTATAGGGAATGATTACTACCAGCTGCCCGGCCAAGTTGACACCAGACCTTAACTACCACACCACCCCAAACAGGCATGGATAATAGGATTTACAATGCATCACAGAATGGAGGACAATGGCTAGAAGGGCCACATCAAGCAATTCACCGCACTACCCATACCTGATCTTCTTGCCTGTCTACATATGTATCCACCTGCAGATTAGTGCTTGCTGTTACTGATAATACAATACTGTGTATGCAAGAGTATTTGTCTTTATTGTATGCACCTCTTAGGTACCTCTCTGTGTCTTCCTATCCCTTAGCAATATTATGTCACACACTTTTGTTTAGGATATTGATTATTATGTATTCCATTTCATTTTGACAACTTCTAATTTTCCTAGATTCATACTTCATACATTCCATGTTCCAATTATTAATGAATGTTTGCAGCTGTTTCTTCTCATTTTGAGTTGTGCCACATCAGTAAATGAAGGTCCCACAAGCTTTGCTTCATCCATGAGATTAAGATCAATTCCACTTTGAGGAAGCAGCTCTTTCCCAGTCATATTTTTAGTGCCTTTCAACCTGCTATTCATAAGGTTTTAGTGGCCAAATTTTTTGCAAGTGGATGGCCCCATTCTTCTTCCTAGTCTATCTTAGTCTGGAAGCTCTGCTGAAGCCTGTCTACCACGGGTGATCTAGATAGTATTTGAAATATTGGTGGCATAGCTTCCAGTATCACAGCAACATGCAAGCCACCACAATATGACAAACTTACATATAAGTAGTGAATGACTCTCTTAAGCATTCAACACACTGTCCTACCTAAAATCCAAGGACTACCCTTTTAGCAGTCCTACTTAAGACTATGGGGTAATCCTTGGCTTTTATGTAGGGCAGTGTGTTGAACACACAGACATGGGTGTGTGTTAAGTGAGATCCATTCCAAACAGGTGTGCACAGAAAAAGCTGAAAATTCTATCCTTGAGAGTAAAGAAAAGCTACAGCTAAATGAGTTTCAAAACTAATTAAGTTAATATAGTTATTTTCATTAGAATTTCAAAACAGTAAACTCGGGAACAATTATCCTAAAGTTTTTAATGAAATTAAATTATTATAATGAAATGTGCATAGAGCTGGAGTTAGACAATCCAAAGGGAAGAACACACTCAGTATTTCTCCAGCTGAAAGAACTGAAAAAAAAAATTCAAACCTCAAGTTGAAATATGAAGGAGCCAAAGAGACTGAAGGAAGAAATCCAAGTTGCATTGAAGGAACAGGCAAAAACCAAGCCTGCAGGAACTGACAGAATACCCACTGAGATGTTTCAACAAATGGATGCAGAGCTGCAGGTACTCACTTACTTATGCCAAGAAATTTGGAAGACAGCTACCTTGCTAACCAACTGGAAGAGATTCATTTATGTGCCCATTCCAAAGAAAACCAATCCAAGAGAATGTGGAAATTATCAAACAATATTATTAATATCACACACAAGTAAACTTTTGCAGAAGATAAAAAAAAAAAAAATGCAGCAGCATATTGACAGGAAACTGCCAGAAACTCAAGCCAGATTCTCAGTTTGTATAAGAGAAATATCATTACTGATGTCTGGTGGGTCTTGGCTGAAAGCAAAGAATATCAGAAAGATGTTTACTTGTGTTTTATTGACTATAAAAAGACATTCCCCCTTTTGGATCATAACATATAATGAATAACATTGCAAAGAATGAGAATTCCAAAGCACTCAACTGTGCTCACGAGGAACCTGAACATAGACCAAATAAAACAAAGGGATACAGCATGGTTTAAAATCAGGAAAGGTATATGTCAGAGTTGTATCCTTTCATCATCAATCTATATGTTGAGCAAATAATCTGAGAAGTTGGACATATGAACAAGAACGTGGAATCAGACTTGAAGAAAGACTCATTAACAACCTGCGATTTGCAGATGACGCAACCTTGCTTGCTGAAAATGAAGATGACTTGAGGCACTTACTGATGAAGGTCAGAGACTACAGCCTTCAGTATGGATTGCACCTCAACATAAAGAAAACAAAAATTCTCACAACTGGACCAATCACCAACATCATGATAAATGAAAAAAAGATTGAAGTTATTAAGGATTTTATTTTACTTGGATCCACAATGAATGCTCATGGAAGCAGCCATCAGGAAATCAAACAAAATATTGCATTGGGTAAATCTGCTGCAAAAGACCTCTTTAAAGTACTACAGAGCAAGGAAGTCGTTTTGAAGACTAAGGGGTGCCTAACCTAAGTCATACTATTTTCAGTAGCCTCAAATGTATGTGAGAGATGGAAAATGATCAGAAAAGACCACAGAAGAATTGAGCATTTGAGTTGTGGTGTTGGCTTAGAATACTGAAAACATGAAGAAGAATGAACAAAGCTGTCTTGGAAGAAGTACAGCTGGAATGCTCTTTAGAAGTGAGAATGGCCAGACTTTGTCTCTCATATTTTAGTCATGTTGTCCGAAGAAACCAATCCTTGGAGAAAGATATCATGCTTGGAAAAGTAGAGGATCAGCGAAAAAGCGGAAGACCTTCAATGAGATAGATTGACACAAAGGCCGCCGAGATGATGGGCTCAAGCATGGCAACAATTGTGAAGATGGTGCCAGACCAGGAAGTATTTTGTCCTGCTGTAAAAAAGGTTGCTATTAGCTGGGACAGACTCGATGATGGCAACTAACAACAACAATGATTTTAATGATAAAAGAAGTTGTGAGTTTTTGTTTTTAAAATATTGTTGCATTTAAAACTTGATTCAAGGTTTGCTCTCTCCCAGCCAGAGGTTCCATTTGACAACTTGTGGACAAGATGGGCATTTACATGTTAACCAGTGCATGTTTGTGTGCAAGTGTGTGCATGCGCAATTATATGGCAAGTGTACAGCAGTGATGTATATGGAACCCAAAAAAATCAAACCAAACTCACTGCCATTGAGTCAAATCTGACTTATACCAACCCCTCCTTGGGTTTCTGAGGCAGTATCATTATGGTGGGTTTGAACCGCCAGTCTTCTGGTTAGCAGTCAAATGCCTTAGGCACTATGCCACCAGAGGTCCTATATGGAACCCAGATTTCAACAATTTCCATGGTTAAAAAAAAAGTTATTCAACATTTTAGTGAAGGACCAGATATAGACATAGATAAACATATAATAATATAGATATGTTGTTATTTGCCATCGAGTAAGACCCAACTCATAGCGACCCCTCCTTGGGTTTCCAAGGTGGTATCACTGTGGAAATAGATTACCCAACCTTCCTCCCAAGGAGTGGTTGGTGGGTTTGAACCACCAGCCTTCTGGTTAGCAGTCAAGTGCCTTAGGCTCTACTCTACCATATAGATAAACATATAATCTTACATAATTATAACGCATTATTTAAAAAAAATTAATGCTGACAACAAATTAAGTCACATAGATAAAAGTTACTATTCAATTAAAACTATTATTTTATAGTATCATTCATCAAAGATACCAATAAGGTTTTATTTATTGTAATTATCCCAATTTCAAAATGGACAAACTTTGTAACAACTATCTGATATCTTCTGGGGTAGAGATGGTTATATGGTTGTATCTATCTTCAGAATCAGGAGCTCTGGTAGTGTAGTGCCTAAGGCACTTGACTGCTAACCAGAAGGCTGGTGGTTCAAACCCACCAGCCACTCCTTAGAAGGAAGGTTGGGCAATCTACTTCCGTAGTGATACCACCTCAGAAACCCAAGAAGGGGTCGCTATGAGTCAGGTCCGACTCGGCACATAACAACAACAACACCATTCAAATGTGTGTAGAAGTGTAATATTGGGATTGGTTAGTTTTGTCACTCTGCCAGGCTTAAAATGAGGCTTCCTAAAGGCAGAAAGGGGAATCCCACTGCCATCAAGAGAGAAGAGCTGGAGGTGAAGTGGAGAGTATCCTTGGACCCAAGATCCCCACACTAAACCTCCTCACTGGAAGAGGGTCTCCACTGCACATAACAACAACAATCTTCAGAATCAAGACAAAAGCTTCCTTCTGTCGGTAATTACAGTTTGAATAAAAAGCATAATAGTCTGATTTTGTTTGAGATAGGGTCTTTAAGAAATTCACACATCAATACAGAGCTGATAAACAAACGGGTTTTCCATCCTACAGCAAGTCTCAAGATATAAGACCACATTGCCATCTGGTGGAAGGATTAAATTTTACAATTCATTTTTAGAGCTCAAACCCAAAAAAACAAACCCACTGGCATAAAGTGGATTCCAACTCATAGTGACTCTATAGGACAGAGTAGAACTGCCCCACAGGGTTTCCAAGGCTATAAATCTTTATGGAAGCAGACTGCTACATCTTTCTCCCACAGAGAAGCTAGTGGGTTCCAACACCAATCTTTATGTTAGAAGCCAAGCGCTGAAACACTGTGCTACCGCAGTGTGAGTTTGAGAACACACCAGCTGTTAATTTACCATTTAAAAAGTGAAGAGTATGTGTTTTAGTTTAACTTCAAGAAAGATAAAAGGGTTTTGGGGAAGAGGGGTTGTGAGTGCCAAATATCCCACTGGTTTCTGAGAAAAGCCATGAGCCCAACTCCTTCTGTGTAACAAAGCCCACCCATACCATTACACAACACAAAAATTCAGGAGAATCGTGCCCCCTGGAGCTAAGCGATGCACCAGTACTTGGCTGGACCCTCATTTATTTAACTTAAAAGTCAGCAGTGCCTTTTGGCCAAAATAAAATCAATAAGGCTTTGGAGGTTGGGAACATAAGCAGAGTTGTTTACCTAAGTTTAGAAAGCCTAAAAGAGCTCCTCTCACTCTAAAACTCCAGGCAGAAGTAATTCTTGAATCTAATAAGTGCTTGTGATTCTCACTTCAAGCCCATCATAATAGTTAAAATATTGAGGTTAGAGTATTAAGGAGAATTTCAAATCAGATTATAAAATCACATACCACATGGCTTTCCCTGGGGCTCCTCCTTAAATACCTACTAGGATAGTTTTCTAGAACCAGGGTTCTCCAGCTCTCACGTTTTGCTACCTCCTGAGAGCAGAATTCAGATGAGTCCCTTGGCTCATCCCTGCAACACTCAAGCCCTGCAGGCTGCTACCAATGGCCCTCACCCTGCTTCACTGCCCCTCCTAAGCACCCAGCATCCTGGAGTAGATTTCTGCTCCAGTGACTCCTCTAAGAATAGAGGAAGAACTTTCCAAGGTGTCCCTCAACAACACTGTCATTTCTTCATGATCTACTCTAAATTCGCACATTGGGGCCATTTCCACCAAGACTTGCCCATGAATTCTGGTGGCTGAGCTGAAAGGGTTTCGCATCAGCCACATTTCCCTCAGACTGGGAAGGACCTCAGCTCACCTCACATTTCCTATTCTTGCTGGCCAGTAGACCCAGAATGCAGATAATCCCTCCTGGGGCTGGAAGGATTTTCCAGGCTTCTGCCACCACCATCTCCTCTAATGGGAAGAAACCAAGTTCCATAGGCCACAGGTAAATCCCCTTATGTCCCAACTGTTCCAGCCTCCCTGTTTTTGGGTCTGGGCCCAAAAAGCTGAGGAAGTCTCTAATTCCCTAAGGCCCAAGCCTTGTCCATTTTGAAATAATCACTCCAAGAATGATTCATAATGAGCCAATACATTTTCAGAAAAGTCTCCACCCAGTGGTCCAAGAGAAAATCACTAAGAGGTCAGCACTGTTTTACTTCTTGAAGTTAGATTATTTGGTCTTACACATAAGTTCTCACCTTGACTGCAATACTGTGCATGGAAGAGGCAAAGAGTGTGAAGGGAAAGTTATCACAATTTCAGTTGGTTTGGCCTGGGAAGGTCTCACAGAAAAGGTGCTATAAGTAAAGACCTGACACAGTGAGGGGAGCCATGTGGGCACTGAGGGAACAGCATCCAAACAGAGGCAACAGAGAGTGCAAAGGTCCTGAAACTGGAATGGGCCGGGTGTTCCTTGAGTGAGTGGTGGGAGGAGAAGGAAACTGGTGTGGTAAGTGGGGGCAGGGAAGGGACCAGGTGAAATGGTGGAGTACAGTAAAGTATTGTGAGGTTTCAACTTCTTTTCAACATGAAACAGGAAGGCTTTGGAGCATGTTGAACACAGGAAAATGAGGGTTTGACTTGGTCTAACATGAGTACCCTGTGTCCCAGTCTAAGAGAAGACTGAAGGGGAGCAGGGAGGAGGTAGGAGACCTGATAAGAGAGTGCTGAGAAAATCAGGGATATGAAGGGGCTTAGATCAGGGTAGTAGGAGTGGAGGTGGGAAGAAGTGACTGGAGTGTAAGTGTATTTGGAAAGTAGAGCCAACAACAGTTTCCAACAAGATTGGTTGTGGCTTATGAAAGAATGAAAAGAGGCCAGGATGGCCCCAGGGTTTTGCCTGAGCACCAGAAGGAATGCACAGAAAAGGCACAAAGGGGGTCAGTTTTGGACACATCTGCTTCAAGGTCTCAAGTGCACATCCAAGGTAACTGGAGGTATAAGTCTGGAATTCAGGGGAAATGTCTGGGCTGGGTGTGTAACTTAGAAGTCATCAGCATAAAGACAGGATTCAAAGTAACAGGGCTGCATGAGATCATAAGGGAGTGAGCATGCACACAGAGAGAAGGGGTCCAAATATTGATTGCACATTAGGAGGCAGGTAAATGATAAGGCTACAGTATTCGTATGATACTGTAAGTTATGATTCCGGTATTTAAAATAGCACCAGGATGTCCTATTATGGACAGGTTTCAGCAGAGCTTCCAGACTAAAACAGATTAGGAAGAAAGGCTTTGGAATCTACTTCCAAAGACCAGCCAGTGAAAATCCTATGAATCACAACAAAACATTATTTACCCTAATTGCTTTGGACACATCATCAGGAGGGATCAATTGCTGAAGGGCATCATGTTTGAGAAGTAAAGGGTCAATGAGGATGAAGGAGACCTCTAACAAGATAGATTGGCACAACGACCACAATGATGAACTTGATCATACTGGGTAATAATGAGGCTGACACAGAATGAGGCAACATTTTGTTCTGTTGTACATGGGGTCACCATGAATTCAAGCTGACTCAACAGCAGCTAACAAAACAACAAATGAGGAAGAGCCAGTCAAAGTGGTTGAGAGGAGAGACCAGGGAAGTAGGGATTAAGCCAGAAGAATAACATGTTTGGACAGCCATGTACCAGAAGTGTTTCTAAGAGGAAATGATATAAGGAAAATCTTTATCCAAAGAATAGAAGAGAGAGCAAGAAACAAAAGAAAAACAAAAACTGTTTTCCTAAAGACCTCATGTCACAAAGAAAATTCATGATACATACATTTATGTTCACAATATATTTTTCATGGTGTACATTTATGTAAGTTTATGCTTTTGAAATTTTAAACTGAATATCTTCCATCCTCCTTAAATCACCATAACTTAGGAACAAAGAGGACATACTCCCCCCACACACACACCCTAAAACTAAGAGTTCATTAAGATAGGTAAGAAGGGTGCTCTGAAGTAGAAAAAGTAGAAAGCAGAGAATGGAGAAGAACCTCTTAAGTGCTGAGGTAGGGAAGGGAGGAAGGGAGAGGAGAATGCAAGCGAAAGAATGAGGACACAAGTGAAATCTGGTGAAGGCAGGAGATCTTAGGCCTACAACTCCCAGGAGAGGAAAAAAAGGAAAGCCAAGGCACTGCTTCCAGTTGAAATCAGTGAGAGAACTCTTCACAGAGAGTCTTCAAACAAGAGGCAGCCTCAAGGGAAGAGAACCTGTGCTATGAAACTAGGAAGAAAGAGCCAGATGAGTGAAGTCTCTCTCCTCCATTCATTCATTCACTCACTGGGGACTGGAATAGTAGTCCAGATGTGAGAAGTGTCAGCCCTGCTGGTGGAAGGCAGGAGACACCAAGGCAGGGACAGGTTGCAGAATGTCACTGAGACCAGAGGATCCAGCACCAGGGAAATAAAAATCATTGGGATGAGAATAGTAGTTGAACCTTAATGGGAATATGAATAAACTAATCTGAAAAGGAACCATCCCTCCACCACTTTTCATCAATATAAGTCAAGTTGGGCCCCACCTCCCACAAAAAGGGGACTAAACCCAAATCTAAAGCCAATCAGTGCATCCAATGAATTGGAGATAGGAATGTGATACAACCAGAGCTAATGAAAAGAGATGAAACTTGAGCACTTGTACAGATGTTTATTCTGTAAATACACTTTGTCTCATGACATTGACTACAATTTACCACAATGCAACAGCTCACCTCCCACTTCCTACCCATAGTTACTTCTTGCCTGTGTCCATGCCTCCATGCACTTCTGCCCCCTGAGCTGTTTCCCTGTGCAAACACATGCCCTTCTATTCTCCCATGATGGTTCTCTCCAAGGAGTGTATCTAGTTAGTTTAAATGTTCAGCTCATATGCCTGTCTTTTGTTTGGCTGGAATCCACAGGAATGAGTTCAATTCCAGACCTGAAGGGTGGCTAGGGGTCACAGTCTTAGTGGTTCCACCAGGCTTTATCAGACCAGCAAAACTGGTCCTTTTTTTTTTTTTTTTTCTTTTAATGATTTTGAGTTTTGCTCCACATTGTTCTCTCACTCTATCCACAATCTCCTACATAGATCCTCCTCAGAGTGGTTGACAGTAGGAGCCAGGCACCATCTAGTTCTTCTGGTCTCATAGTCTTATAGGCTGCGGATTGCATGGTGTACCAGTCTCTTGGACTAATTGTTTACATGAATCTTTGGTTTTCTTCATTCTTCTTTGCTCTGGACAAAGAGACCCATTGTTGCAGCTAGATGGCCACCTGCAAGCTTTTAAGATCCCAGTCGCTACTCACCAAAGTAAGAGGTGGTACAATGATTTGTGTAGTATGTTATGCAAATTGAGCTTGATGTCCTCTGCGACTATGGTCCCAAGCCCACAGGTTCAACTACTTGGTCCCTCTGGGTAGCTGGCTGTGGCCAAGAAGTGACTACAATCTTGTGCCTTGTCAGCCCTACTATATAACTGAGAATTCTTACAGAACATACAAATGTTGTTGTTATGTGCCATCGAGTCAGACCCGACCCATAGTGACCCCTCCTTGGGTTTCCAAGGCAGTATCACTACAGAAGTAGATTGACCCATCTTCCTTCCAAGGAGTGGCTGGTGGGTTTGAACCACCAGCCTTCTGGTTAGCAGTCAAGTGCTTTAGGCACTACGCTACCAGAGCACAAATACACTTGTAGAAACATTGTCTGCCAACCCTGTACATAGTCTTGGGCACACTCCTCACTGCATAGACATACCTAATAGTTCAGCCTGTCCACCCATCTATCCACCCGTATAGCCATGTTTGCCTTCACTGACAATGCAGTACTATATGTGCAAAAGGGTTCATCTTTGTTTTTGATACCTTGCTATGTCTTTCTTTGGTACATTGCCCTTCTCTTCACCCAAATCAATATCAAAGTGCCATCTTTACTTTTCAACATTTTAAAGGGGTCTTTTGCAGCACATTTACCCAATGCAATACATCATTTGATTTCTTGACTTCCATGGGTATTGATTGTGGACCCAAGTAAAATAAAATCTTTGACAACTTCAATCTTTTCTCCATTTATCATGAAGTTGCTCATTGGTCCAGTTGTGAGGAATTTTGTTTTCTTTATGTTGAGGTGTAATCCATACTTAAGGCTGTACTCTTTGGTCTTCATCAATAAATGTTTCAAGTACTCTTCACTTTCAACATGCAAGGTTTTATTATCTCCATATGGCAACTTGTTAATGAGTTTGCCTCCAATACTGACGTCATATTCTTCTTATTATTGTCCGGGTTCTCACATCATTTGCTCAACACACAAATTGACTAAATATGGTGAAAGAATACTTGACTCACATCTTTCCAGATTTTGAACCACACAGTGTCCCCTTGTTCTGCTTGAATAACTGCCCCTTGGTCCGTGTACTGGGAGCTCTGGTGGAATCGTGCCTAAGGCATTTGACTACTAACCAGAAGGCTGGCGGTTCAAACCTACCAGCCACTCCTCAGGAAGATCGAGCAATCTACTTCTGTAGTGATACTGCCTCGAAAACCCAAGGTGGGGTTGCTATGAGTTGAATTGACTCAACAGCAGTGAGTTTGGTTTTTTGTTTTGTTTTGTTTTGGTCTATGTACAGGTTCTGCATGAGCACAACTGATGTTCTGGAATTCCTATTTTTTTAAATGTTATCCATAATTTGTTATGATCCGTATAGTTAAATGCCTTTGCGTAGTCAATAAAACATAGGTAAACATCTTTCTGGTATTCTCTACTTTCAGCCGAGATCAATCTGACATTAGCAATAATATTCCTTTTTCCACATCTTCTTCTGAATTTGTCTTGAATTTCTGGCCGTTTCCTGTCAATGTAATGTCATGACCATATAGAAGCTGCAAGATACAAGGATATGGAGCCTCCCTAGAGCCTGCAGAGGGAATGTAGTCCTGTCTACACCTTGATTTTAGCACAGTGAGACTGATTTTGAAATTCTAATCTTCAGAATTGTAAAATAAATACATGTTCTTTTCAGCCTCTCAATTTGTTGTAATTTGTTAGAGTGGCAATAAAAAACTTATACAGTTCCCAGAGACACATAATAACTAAAAAAAAAAAAAAGAGAAAATAAGTCTATTGCAAAAGCTACATGTCCTATACCCATCTTTGCTTATTCAGCTCCTCTGCTTAATTAACACAGCTGTTTGGTCTCCTTTTATTCACTCTTCCCGTCCTATCCTAAGGCAGATAATGACTATGTGGTGATCTTGGTGCTTAGTAAGGAAAGTATTTATTTATTTAAATTTTTATTGTGATTTGAGTGAAAGTTCACAGAGCAAATTCATTTTCCATACAGTTCATACACATTTTGTTTCATGATATTGATTGCAATTCTGCACAGTGTAACATCTCTCTTCCCACTTCCTCCCTGTAGTTACCTCCTCCCTGTGTCCTCCCCTCCCATGCACTCCCAGCCCCCAAGCTATCTCCCTATGCAAACACTGCCCTTCTGTTATCCCACGATTGGTCACTCCAAGGAGTGTATCTACCTGATGTAAATATTCACCCCATACGCCTGTGTATTGTTTGGCTGGAAGCCACAGGAGTGAGTTCAGTTCCAGACATGAAGGGTATCTGGAGGCCGTAGTCTCAGGGGTCCCACCAGGCTCTATCAGACCAGCAAACTTTTTTTTTTTTTTAAATGATTTTAAGTTTTGTTCCACATTGCTCTCCCATTCTATCCAGGATCCCTTGCACAGATACCCCTCCGAGTGCTTGACAGTAGTAGCTGGGCACCATCTAGTTCTTCTGGTCTCATGGTCATATAGGCTGAGGATCACATGGTTTACCAGTCCCCTGGACTAATTGTTTCCATGTGTCTTTGCTTTTCTTCATTCATCTTTGCTCTGGACAAAGAGAGACCGATTGTTGGCCGCTTGCAAGTTTTTAAGATTCCAGTCGCTACTCACCAAAGTAGGCTGTACAACAATATTTTCATAAAATATGTTATGCCAATTGAGCTTGATATCCCTTGTGACTATGGTCCCAAGCCCACAGGTCCAACTACTCATTCCATCGGGGTAGCTGTGGCCAAGAAGCCACCACAGCCCTTGTCAGCTCTACTATACACCTGGACATTCTTTTTTTTTTTTTGTATAGTCTATTTATGCCATATTTTAGGCCCTTAAATTTGCCCCTAGATTTTCCTTGAGGAACTGTATAGTTTTAGGTTTCACATTTAAGTCTTTGACCCATCTGGAGTTCGTTTTTGTGTATGGTGTGAGGTACAGAACTTGTTACAACAGTCCATTCTATCTTGCAACTCTCTTAACTTTCTCACCAATTAGAAGTTCTGTGACTACATAGTTTTTCCCTCTTTTTTGTTTGTAGTTGTCCTCACTTGCCAATTGATGTCTCTGGTTCCCTGCTTACAATCTTGTAAGCTCATTTTACTTTGGATATGTCCATAG
>NW_006921819.1:524700-532603 GCF_000298275.1 Orycteropus afer afer | reverse complement strand
AATTGGTTTCCCTTTTCTTTGTTGAAGAGGGTCTGTGCAGTCTTTCTGCCTAGTCTGCCATCTTGCCGGAACTCCTCCTATCTGTCCAGCTCTTATTGCATCCTTAGGAGAAACTGCATCATATGAGTAGATCACACCTGGACATTTTTACAGCACATCCTAATAGGCATGTAGAAACAATATCAGCCAACCGTATACATGGTCATGGGCACACTCTTCCCTGCCTAAATACACCTGATCATTCAGCTTGTTTACCCATCTAGCCACCTGTACATCAATGTTTGCCATCACTGACAATGCAATACTGTACATGTTTACACCTTTGTTGTCTGTACCTCCCATTCACCTATGCCATCCTCTTCCTCAATGCCACCGTGTTGATCACTCAAATTTGGTATATTTCTGTTCCCTTCACCCAAACCAATGCTTATCTCTACCTATCTAACAGTGTTCCCTCCCCACACTTCCTATCCTTGGTAACCAACAAAGAAAGTTTCCTTCCATATATAAACCTTTCTTTGACTTCCTAAAATAGTGAACTAATACAATAACTGTCCTTCCGTGATTGACTTATTTCACTCAGTATAATGCCCTTCAAGTTCATCCACATTATGTGGTGTTTTGCAGATTCTACATTATTCTTTATGGTTGCATAGTATTCCATTGTATGTATGTACCATCATTTGGTTATCCACTCTTCTCTTAATGGTCACTTAGGTTGTTTCCATCTCTTTGCTATTGTAAACAGTGCTGTGACGAACATGGGTGTGCATATATCTGTTCTTGTCTTGGTTCTCACACCTTTAGGATACATGCCTACCAATGGGATTACTGGATCAAATGGTATTTCTAATTCCAGTTTCTTAAGGAAGTGCCATACTGCTTTCCACAGTGGTTGTATCATTTTACAGTCCCACCAGTAGAATATGAGAGTCTTGATTTCTTCACATCCTTGCCAGCATTCTGTCTTGTTGAACTTTGCAATTAGTGCTGGGGTGAGATGCTATCTTATTGTTGTTTTGATTTTCATCTCTCTAATGGCTAATGGGGAACTCTGGTAGGATAGTGCCTAAGGCACTTGACTGGTAACCAGAAGGCTGGCAGTTCAAACCCACCAGCCACTCCTTGGAAGTAAGATGGGGCAATCTACTTCCATAGTGATACTGCCTCGGAAACCCAAGGAGCGGTCACTATGAGTTGGGGCCAACTCGACAGCACGTAACAACAACAATGGCTAATGACCAAAGCAACTCACTGCCATGGAGTTGGATCCGACTCATAGCGACCCCTCCTTGAATTTCCTAAGCAGTATCACTACAGAAGTAGATTGCCCAAACTTCATTCTGAGGAGTGGCTGGTGGGTTTGATCAACCAGTCTTCTGGTTAGCAGTCAAATGCCATAGGCACTAGGCAACCCTAAGGGATTTCACTGCTAACCAGAAGGCTGGCGGTTCAAACCCACCAGCCACTCTTCGGAAGGAAGGTTGGGCAATCCACTTCCATAGTGATACAGCCTTGGAAACCCAAGGAGGGGTCACTATGAGTTAGATCTGACTCCATGGCAGTGGTTGTGTTTGCGCTGCAATGGCTAAAATGATCATGAACATTTCTTCATGTGTTTGTTGGCTGCCTAAATATCTTCTTTGGTGAAGTGTCTATTCATATCTTCTGCCCATTTTTAATTGATTGATTGTCTTTTTGTTGTTGAAGTGTTGGAGTTTCCTATAAATTTAGAGATAAGTCCCTTGTCAGGATGCTGTTGCTGAATACTTTTTCCCAATCTGTAGATTCTTTTTCCTCTTTGGAGAAGTCTTTTGAAGCACATAAAAAATTGATTTTTAGAAGGTCCCATTCATCTAGTTTATCTTCTGCTGTTTGTGCATTTTGGGTTATGCTTAGGAGTCTATTTATGCCATAAGTTGTTGTAGTTAGGTGCCGTCAAGTTGTCTCTGACTCATAGCAACCCTATGCACAGCAGAATGAAACATTGCCTGGTTCTGTGCCAGCTTCATGATCCTTGCTACACCTGAGCCCATTGTTGCAGCCACTGCATCAATCTATCTCAGTGAGGGCCTTCCCCTTCTTCGTTGACCCTCCACTTTACCAATCATGATATCCTTCTCCAGGGAATGGTCCCTTCTGACAACAAGACCAAAGTAGGGGAGACAAAGTCTGGCCATTCTCACTTCCAAGGAGCATTCCAGTTGCACTTCTTCCAGGACAGATCTGTTAGTCTTTTGGGCAGTCCATAGTACTTTCAGCACTCTTAACCAACACCACAACTCAAAAGCATCAACTCTTCTTTGGTCTTCCTTATTCATTGTCCAGCTCTCACATGCATAAGAGGCAATTAAAAATACCATGCTTGGGTTAGGCCCACTTTAGTCTCAAGGATATGTCTTTCCTCTTCCTCACCTGAAAGAGGTGTTTTGCAGCAGATTTGCCCAAGGCAGTTATGTGTTATGTGCTATTGAGTCAGACCCGACTCATAGTGACCCCTCCTTGGGTTTCTGAGGCAGTATCACTACGGAAGTAGATTGCCCCATCTTCCTTCCAAGGAGTGCCTGGTGGGTTTGAACTGCCAGCCTTCTGCTTAGCAGTCAAGTGCCTTAGGCACTATGCTACCATATGTTATCTGATGTCAGCTGTTGCTTCCATTGGTGTTGATTGTAGAACTAAGTAATATGAAGTCCTAGAGAACTTCAATCTTTCCTCCATCCATCAAGAAACTGTTTATTGGACCAGTTGTGAGGAACTTTCTTTTCTTTATATTGAGGTGTAATCCATACTGCAGACTGTATAATCTTCATCAGTAAGTGCCTCAAGTTATCCTCACTTTCAGCAAGCCAAGCTGTGTCATCTGTGTATCGCAGGTTGTTAATGAGTCTTCCTCAATCCTGATGCCACGTTCTTCTTCATATAGTCCAGCTTCTCAGATTATTTGTTCAGCATACAAATTGAATAAGTATGGTGAAAGGATACAACCCTGATGCACCCCCTTCTTGATTTTAAACTATGCAGTATCCCCTTGTTCTGGTCAAATGACAGCCTCCTGATCTATGTAGAATTTCCTGGTGAATCCTATCAAATGTCTGGGATTTCCCTTCTTTTCCATGTTATCCATAATTTGTTATGATCCACACAATCAAATGTTTTTGCAGTGAACAAAACACAAGTAAACATCGTTCTTGTATTTTTTTGCTTTCAGCTAAGATCCATCTGATATCAGCAATGATAGCCCTGTTTCACTTCTTCTTCTGAATTCAGCTTACATTTCTGGAAGCTGTCAATATACTGCTGCAACCGTTTTTTAATTATCTTCAGTAAGATTTTATTTGCATGTGCTATTATTGATATTGTTTGATAATTTCCACATTCTGTGGGATCACCTTTCTTTGGAACAGGTACAAAAATCGGTCTTTTCCAGTCAGTTGGTTAGGTAGCTGTCTTCCAAACTTTTGGCATAATTTATATATGTCATAAGTTAGGGCCCCAAAATTTACCCCAATTTTTACCTTGATGAACTTTAGTTTTATGTTTCACATTTAAGTCGTTGATCCATCTGGAGTTACTTTTTGAGTACGATGTGAGGTATACATGTTGTTTCATTTTTGTGCAAAAAGATAACCAGTTTTGTCAGCAGCATTTGTTAAAGAGACCCCACTTAATGGATTTTGGGATTTTGTCAAAGATCAAGTGGCTATAGGTCAATGGATCTGTTTCTAGGTTCTCAATTCTATTCACTGGTCTATGCAGCTGTCATTGTACCAATATAAAGCTGTTCTGACTACTGTGACTATATAGTAGGTTTTGAGATCTGGGAGTGTGAGGCCTCCTACTTTGTTCTTCTTCTTCAACAGTGCTTTTCTTATCCGAGGTCTCTTCCCTTTCCTTTTAAAGTTGTTGTTGTTGCTCTTATGTGCCGTCGAGTCAGACCCGACTCATAGCGACCCTTCTTTGGGTTTCCGAGGCAGTATCACTATGGAAGTAGATTGCCCCATCTTACTTCTGAGGAGTGGCTGGTGGGTATGAACCATCAGCCTTCTGGTTAGCAATCAAGTGCCTTAGCCACTATGCTACCAGAGCTTTTAAAATTAGTGACTGTTTTTTCCATATCATCAAAGAAAGTTGATGGGATCTGGATTGGGATTGCATTGAATATATAGATTGCTTTGGGTGGTATTGACATTTTCACCATGTTCACTCTTCCTATCCACAAGCATGGTATGTTCTCCCATTTATGTAGATCTTTTGTGGTTTCTTGAAGTACCGTTTTGTAGTTTTCTTTGTTACAGGTCTTCAGTGTCCCTGGTAAGATTTATTTCCAAGTTTATATTTTGTTGATAGCTATTGTAAATGTTATTAATGTCCTTATTTCCATTTCAGCAATCTCTTTGCTGGTGTAGAGGAATCCAACTGAGTTTTGTATGTTGATCTTGTATCCTGCCACCATGCTAAATCTCTGTTAGTTTCAGTAGCTTTCTTGCTGAATCTTTTGGGTTTTCTATGTATAGGATCATATTATCAACCAATAGGGATAGTTTTACTTCTTCCTTATCAATTTGGATGCCTTTGATTTTCATTTCTTGCCTTATTGCCCTGGCTAGGACTTCCAATACAATGTTGAATAGAAGTGGTGATAGAGGATATCCTTGTCTGGTTCCGCTTGCAAAAGAAATGGTTCCAGACCCTCTCTATTGAGAATGATGTTGGCTGTTGGTTTTGCATATTTGCCCTTTATTATGTCGAGGAATTTCCCTTCTATTGCTATTTTGCTGAGAGTTTTTTTTTTTTTTAATCAGGAATGGGTGTTGGATTTTATCAAATGCCTTTTCTGCATTGATTGATATGAACAATGTGGTTCTTTCTCTTTACTTATGTGATGGATTACATTAATTGTAATGTAATTGTTCCAAATGTTGAACCATCCTTGCATACTTATTATGAACCCTACTTGGTCATAATGGATTATTTTTTATATATGTTGTTGGAGTCTATTGGCTAGGATTTTGTTGAAGATTTTTGCATCTATATTCATGACAGATATTGGTCTATAGTTTTCCATTTTAGTAATGTCTTTGCTTGGTTTTGGTATCGATGTTATGTTTGCTTCATGAAATTAATTTGGGAGGATTCCATCCTTTTCTATATTCTGGGATAGTTTGAATAGGATTGGTGTCCATTCTTCTCTGAATATTTGGTAGCATTCTCCAGTGAAACCATCTGCCCAGCACTTTTTTGTTGTTGTTGTTAGTAATCTTTTTGTGGCTCTTTGATTACTTCTATTATAGGTCTGTTCAAATTTTCCACCTCAGTCTCTGTTAGTTTAGGTAAGTAGTATGTTTCTAGAAATCTGTGCATTTCTTCTAGGTTTTCAAATTTGTCAGAGTACAGTTTTTCATAGTATGCTAATATTATCCTTTTTATTTCAGTTGGTTCTGTTGTGGCTTTGCCAAATTCATTTGTTATTTGTGTTCTCTCCCTCTTTTCCTTTTTTAAGTTTGCCAGTGGTTTGACAATTTTATTAATCTTTTCAAAAGATTTTTGTTGATTTTTTCTGTTGTCTTTATATTTTCTGTTTCATTTAATTCTGTTTGAATATTTATTATTTCTTTTCTTCTGGTGACAGTAGGCTTTTTTTGCTGCTCTTTTCCTAATTGTTGGAGATGTTGGGTTAAGGTCTTGATTTTGGCTCTTTCTTCTTTTGAGATGTGTGCATTTAATGCTATACATTGACCTATGATCACTGTTTTTGCTTTGTCCCAAAAATTTAGGTATGTTGTGTTTTCATTCTCGTTTGATTCAAGGAATTTTTTAATTTCATTTTTTATTACTTCTGTTACCCAATCAGTTTTAAGGAGGGTGTTATTCAACTTCCATGTGTTTGTTCCTTTTCCCATTGATCTTCCTATTCTTGATTTCTATTTTATACCATTGTGATCTGAGAAGATGCTTTGCAGTATTTCAGTATTCTTAAACTTAATGCTTGGATTGTGGCCTAATATATGGTCTATCCTGGAGAATTTTCTAAGTGCATTAGAAAAGAATGTGTATTGTGCTGTCATTGGGTGAAATGCTCTGTGATGTCTATAAGGTCAAATTGGTTGATTGTATTGTTTAGTTCTTGTGCATCTTTGTTGAGTTTCATTCCAGTTGTTCTATCTTTTATTGAAAGAGGTGTATTAAGGTCTCCTACTATTACTGAGGAGTTATCTATTTGTCTTTTCAATTATGTTAAAGTCTGATTTATATATTCTGAGGCTCTTTCATTTGGGTGAGAGTTCTGGTGGCATAGTGCCCAAGGCATTTAACTGCTAACCAGAAGGTTACAATTAAAAACCCACCAGCCACTCCTTGGAAGGAAGATTGGGCAATCTACTTCTGCAGAGATACCGCCTCAAAACCCCAAGGAGGGAGTCACTATGAGTCGGAAATGCCTCGACGGCAGTGAGTTTGGTTTTTCTCATTCAGGTACATAGATATTAATTATGATATTGTCATCTTGCTCAAGTAATCCTTTGATCATTATATAATGTTGTTCCTTGCTCCTTGTGGTGGTTTTTTCTTAAAGGCAATTTTATCAGAAATTGATATTGCCACTCTTGCTTGTTTTTGATTGCCATTTGCTTGATATATATTTTCCCAACCTTTGATTTTTAGTCTTTTTGTCTTTGTCTCAAAGGTGTGTCTCCTGTAGACAGCATATTGATGGGTTATGTTTTCTTATCCAGTCTGCAATTCTCCATCTCTTGAGTGGTGCATTTAATCCATTTACATTCAGTTTAATTATTGACAACTATGAATTTGTCAGTTGTCCTACTGTGGTGAGGTGTTGCTGTGAGTCTTGAGGCTGTGCCACTGGTGTTTCAAACCCAGTGGGGTGCACCTGTTGCAAAGGTATCAGCCCGGTTGCAGACTGAGACAGACTAGGAAGAAGGAGGCCATCCACTTCTCAAAGAATAGGCCAGAGAAAACCTTATGAATAGCAGAGAAACACTGTCTGATACATTACTGTGCAACTTTATGAATAGTCCAGAAACATTGTCCAATACAGAGGAGGAAGATGAGTCACTTAGCTTAGAAAGCTCTCAAAGTAGGACTGGGCAAGAGCTGCATTATAGAGTAAAATAAGCCTTACTCATATGGATAAGGTAAAGATTTCGAGACCTCCATTTGCTGACATTGCACCACTCAAATTGAGGAGAAACAGCTGCAAACATCCATTAATAATAGGAACATGGAATGTACGAAGTACGAATCTAGGAAAATTGGAAGTTGTCAAAAATGAAATGGAATGCATATTGATATCCCAGGCATTAGTGAGCTGAAATTGACTGGTTTTGGCCATTTTGAATCAGACAACCATATGATCTACTATGCCAGGAATGACATTTTAAAGAGGAATGGTGTGGCATTCATCATCACAAAGGATGTTTCAAGATCTGTCCTGAAATACAATGCTGTCAGTGATAGGATAATATCGATATGCCTACAAGGAAGACCCATTAATACAACTATTATTCAAATTTATGCACCAACCACCAAAGCCAAAGAAGAGGAAATTGAATTTTTATCAACTTCTGCAGTCTGAAATTGACCGAACTTACAATCAGGATGTGTTAATTATCACTGGTGACTAGAATGCAAAAATTGGAAACAAAGAAGAATCAAAGGTAGTTGGAAAATTTGGCCTTGGTGGCAGAAATAATGCTGGAACTCACATGGTAGAATTTTGCAAGACCAACGGCTTGTTCGTTGCAAACACCTTTTTTCAACAACACAAATGGTGGCTGTAGATGTGGACTTCACCAAATGGAACATACAGGAATCAGATTGACTGCATCTGTGGCAAGAAGCAATGGAAAAGCTCAATATCTTCAGCCAAAATAAGGCCAGGAGCTGA
>NW_006921819.1:515196-522843 GCF_000298275.1 Orycteropus afer afer | reverse complement strand
TGGTCATGTTGTCAGAGGGGACCATTCCCTGTGGAAGGATGTCATGCTTGACAAGGTGGAGGGTCGACGAAAGAGGGAAAGGCCTTCCATGAGATGGATTGACAAGGTGGCTACGACGATGGGCTCAAGTATAGCAAGGATCATGGAGCTGGCACGGGATCGGGAGGTGTTTTGTTCTGCTGTGCATGGGGTTGCTATGAGTCAGAAGCGACTCGACGGAACCTAACAACAACAATGAATTTGTTGCTATCATTTTGTTGTTTTTTCGTGGTGTTCCATATAATTTTCTATGCTGAGCTCATTTTGTTTATGAATTGTGTTATCATTTCCTTCATTGGTTTTGTTTTAGTATTTGCTAAGTGTTTACGGTTGTTCTCTTTTTTATTTTGATATAAAGGTTATTTTTCTTTGCAGTCACCCTGTGATTTATTATTTTCTTCCCAAGTTTAGAACAGTTCATTCTATCTTACAATTGTCTTGACTTCCTCACCATTTAGAACTTAACTTTAACTATACTATTTTTTCCCTCTTTTTGGTTGTTAGTTGTCCTCATTTACCAATTGACGTCCCTGGTCTCTGTTTACCATCGTGTAAGCTTTTTACTTTGGCTACTTCCATAACTGGGTTGGTTACTGGGTTATGTCATTGTATTTGTTAATGGTTGGTGTTTGTTTGCTGTTGTTGGTTCTCTGCCCAAAGGACTCCCTTTAGCATCTTGTAAGGTTGGTCTGTTTTTAACAAATTCCCTTAATTTCAGCTATCTGGAAATGCCCTAATTTCACCATCATATTTGAAGGACAATTTTGCTGGGTATGTAATTCTTGGTTGGAAATTATTTTCCTTTCAGGGTTTTATACATACCATTCCATTGTCTTCTCCCCTGCATGGTTTCTGCTGAGAAATCAGAGTTTAGTCTTACTGGTTGCCCTTTGTAGGTAACTTTTCGCTTTTCCCATGCTGCTTTCAGGATTCTTTCTTTTTCTTTGGTTTTGGTGAGTTTGATGACAATATGTCTTGGTGTTTTCTTTTGGGGTCTATTCTGTTTGGGGTTCATCAGACTTCTTGAATGCATATATTATCATCTTTCATCATATTAGGAAAGTTCTCTTCCAACAAACATTTGACAATTTCCTCTGGTTTTATCTGTCTCTTCCTGTTCTAGAATTCCAATTACACATAGGCTATTCCTCCTGATGGTATCCCACATGAATATTAGGCTTTCTTCATTTTGTTTTGATCTTTTTTCTGATTGATCCCCCACCAAAGTAGTACTGAGGTATTTGTCTTCAGTCTCACTAATTCAGTCTTCCATTGATTCAATTCTACTCCTTTCCCCATTCAAGTGTTATCTATTTCTGAAATTCTAGTATTACTGTTCTGGATTTCTATCTATAGATTTTGTATCATTTCTAATGTTTCATTTATTTTGTCATTTTGTTCTTGTATTGTCTTCCCAAATTGTTCTGGGGTTTTGTCTGTGCTTTCCTTAATTTTGTCAGTGTTTTCCTTGATCTCTCTCTCTCAATCTATTGAAGGTACCTAAATATAGTTCTTTTGAATTCCTTTTCAGGATGTTCCAATGCTGCTTCTTCCTCAGGGATGTTTTCTGGCTCTGTATCCTGGTCTTTTGTTTCTACTACATTTATCTTGCTTCTTTGTGTGGACTATGATGGTCTGTTGTCTCTAAGACATTGTGATATTGTTGTATTTAATTGGTGATTTTATGTTGGTGTGATTTGTCCAAGATTTTTTCTCTTTTTTTGATATATCTGAGTAAGCAAGGAACTATGCTCCTCTATTCACTGTTGGCAGCACTTATGCACTCACCACTCACCACCTGTCTTCTGGTGGGTGTAATAGAAAATGAGAGTGTGTTCACAGATCTCTGTTAGCTGTTTGAGAACAACAGTTAAGGGTAAGTCAGGCTCTCACTGGCTTTTGGGCATTGTTGGCCATTCAGTGAAGAAGCAAGTGGTGGCCCTCACTCAGTAGGTGGGGCTGCATGAGTGCAGGTATAGTTGGGTCATATGGGCATAGTTGCTGTCTCCCACTCAGACAAAAACAACAACAACAAAGTAAAAACAAACAAAAAAGCATAAAGCACACACACCACATAAACACACAGGAACAATTACCAAGAAAAGGGGGAGAAGACAATAAGTTAGAAGAAATATTTAACGAAATACTTTAAAAATACAAAAGAGCTAAAGAATAATAATTTTTTAAAAAATGAGAAAAATACAGAAAGAAAAACAAGGGATGGGAAAAAACACAAGAAAGACAAAAGACTGGAACCAGGAAAAGGGAAGAGAAAAAAAAAAAAAAAAAAACCCTCAAAAACTAGAACCTGGGAAAGGAAAGAAAGAATAAAAAGAAAAATTTTAAAACAAATCAGGGATGGGGGCAGGGCACTCAGGCTGTCAGGGCACACAGACTGGGATGGAATTCCTGCCGGTCCAGAAGGTGAGTGGAGGTGGGGGATGGCTGCACCTCCATTCATAAAGAAGGTGTAGGGTATAAGAATAACAAGAGGAGTATAAAACCTTTCCAATTGTCAGCCTCCAGTGTGTCTGTGTTGTCCTCAGCAAGTGGAGCCTATTCTTTGGCTCTTGGGATCTGAACAGGAATGTTTCTGCTTTAAATACCCAAAATAGCCACACTGCTTGTAAATATTCAAAATTGCTGCACCTTCTGGACAGCTGAAAGTTTAGTCTCCTTCTTTCTTGTTTCCCTTTTTAGTCATCAGCCACCACTGCAGTTGTCCATGCAGCCCTTGGTGAGCAGGGCCAATTTTTAGGTTAATTCTCAGGTCCTAACACCACTTGGAAATATCCAAACTGTCCATGACATCAGGATAGCTGAGTCTGCAGCTCCATTTGTTTCCTTATTCACTGTTTTCACTCAGGTTCTTCTACTGGGTAGTATTTAATCCACTTCTATATCCTCCCTTTCAAAGGTCAGGACTCCAGAATTATCTTCTGTGTTGACTGGTTTCTCTTTTCTTTGTTGAAGAGGGTCTGTGTAGCTTGTCTGCCTATTCTGCCATTTTACCAGAAGTCCAAGGAAAGTATTTATCAACAGGTTAAAAACAAAACAAACACCTATTGCCCTTGTATCAATTCCAACTCATGGTCTATTCATGTTTTAGAGTAGAACTGGTCCATAGAGTTTTCTTGGCTGTAATCTTTACAGAAGCAACTCACCAAGTATGTCTTCCATAGGCACCAGTGGGTGTGTTCAAACCACCAACTTTTCAGTCAGTAGATGAGCACAAACCATTTGCACCAACCAGGGATCTCAGGTAGCATCTCTATAATTCCTCACATCACATCCTTTAAGCTACCTTTAAAAGGTAAAGCCAGCATTCAAATCCAGGCAATTGGATTCCACAGTCTTAACCCATAAAGTATATGAGTTCTCTTTTTCCACAATTCAGTTGGTTCTTTATTCACAAACAAGGGGCAGTTGAACCTCATGTGCCTCTGGGCATGGTATACTGAGGAGGGTAAAATATCACTTATGTAGAGAATTTATTGAGATTGCCCAACCTTCCTTCTGAGGAGTGGCCGGTGGGTTTGAACCACCAGCCTTCTGGTTAGCAGTCAAATGCCTCAGGCACTATGCCACCAGAGCGCCTAATCATAAGGAAACACCAAAAAAGCCCAAATGAGGAACACTGTACTTTAAAGATAGAGACAGGGGAGAACAATATGCCTCAAAAAGAACAATGCAATAAAGGATAGGCTGAGGAACTGTTTCAGATTAAAGGAGACTAATGAGACATGACAATCTGGCAGTGTGGCGGTTAAGGCATTTGGTTGCTAACCAAAAGGCTAGTGGTTCAAACCCACCAGTTGCTTCATGGAAGAAACATGAGGCAGTCTACTTCTATAACAATTTATAGCTTTGGAAACCCAAAGGGGGTTGCTATGGGTCAGAATCTACTCAATGGCAGTGAGTTTGGTTTGGTATGAAACAAGATAATGACAACTAAATATTACATGTGATCTCAGACTGAGAGGAAAATGTTATAAAAGACACAAGCCAATTTGGATATGGACAACAGATTCTGGGGCAAAAGTATTGTATCAAACGTTCAATTTACTCAAATTGAACTGTACTGTAGTTAGGTAAAGGAGCTCTGGTGGTGCCGTGCCTAAGGCATTTGACTGCTAACCAGGTTGGTGGTTCAAACCCACCAGCCACTATGTGGAAGGAAGACTGGGCAATCTACTTTCATAAAGATTTACTGCCTCAGAAACCCAATGGGGGTCACTATGAGTCTGAATCGACTCAATGGCAGTGGATTTGTGTGTGTGTGTGTGTGTGTGTGTGTGTTTAGGTAAAGGAGTTTTGGTGGCACAGTAGGTAAGGTCTTTTGCTAACCAGAAGGTCAGCAGTTCAAACCCACTAGATTCTCTGTGGGAAGAACAAAAACAAACACACTGCCATCTAGTTGGATCTGACTCATGGCAACCGCTCCTTGGGTTTCTAAGGAGGTTATCAGAACGGAAGTAGATTGCCCAACCTTCCTTCTGAGGAGTTGCTGGTGAGTTTAAACCACCAGCCTTCCGGTTAGGTGTCTAATGCCTTAGGCACTGCACCACCAGAGCTCTCTGTGAGAAGATGAGGCAATTTACTTCTGTAAAGATTTACAGCCTTGGAAACCCAAGGGAGGTCACTGAGTTGGAATCAATTCAATCACAATGAGTTTTTTAGGTGGTTAGGTGAAAGAATGTTCTTATTCTTAGGAAATGCATACTTAAGTAGGAATAATACACACATGCCATATGAGAGATGCAACTTACTGTTGAATGGTTAAAAAATGAAATGAAATGTGGACTTGTGTATAGGTACACATGCACAGATGCACATGCATATGTCATACATGTATATGTATACATACAAATTGGGTGTATCCATATACATACCATATGAAAAAACTACGTATAAAATGCATATGCATATATATAGAGACAGAGTGCAAATGATAAAGCATAGACACATTATAATAGCAAATCTGGTTGAAGGGTAGGCACATGGGTGTTTTTGTGCTATTCTTGAACCTTTTCTTACAAAAATTCCAAGTATTGCTTCCAGATAAGAAGTGAATTATTTTAATAATTTTGTTAATTGGTTAATAAAAACAGACATACCGATTTTTATATTGTTAGTGTATTTTAAAAAAAAATTCCTTTCCAGTTGATTCCAACTCATGGCAACCCATGTGACATAAAATTCATCATACCTGTGATATCCTCCTAAGCATTATGAAAGCTTTGAACAAATTATTTCTGGGGAGTGAGCTATTGAAACTATTTTTTACTATATGCTTTTCTATGTTTTCCAAAATTTGTGTAATCCACTAGCGTTACTTTCATACTCAGAAAGAGAATAAAACAGAAAAGTACATCCTGTTAATTAACACAGATTGCTCAGCTGCAAGAATAGCCTCCATCTGCATATTCTAAATATTTTTATATTTTCTAATACAAGATCTTCCATTAACATTAATCAGCTATTAAAACTTTTAAACTCTTGCAATATTGTTTGACCAAATAAAAATGCAATTTTAATACCTGATTATGTAACAGAAATTATGTGAGGTTCTTTAAAACATATCATACATTCTTTACCACAATCCTGCAAGGTTACAAAAGAGAATTAAATATTAAGTGATGTTACAGATAAGGAATTTGAGTTAAGTAATCTGTTCAAGGCCATGTGCCTAGTCAAGGGCAGAGCTGAGCTTCAAATCCCAATTTGCCTGTTCTCCGAAGCCCATATGCATATGTCTCTGCAGGTGTACAATAAACAGTGCTGTAATGTCATCAACTGCAGGACTGAAGTTAATGAATTCATAAATAAATAAAATTCCAAGCTAAATGCCCATTGTCTGGATATCTCATGTGAATTTTTAACCCTATCAGACAACCATCCAAGTTTTCAATTCTCAGGTCCACATACAAGTAATGACTAACATCTGTTAAGCATCTGTTTTTTTGTGCCAAGCTCTGCTCTAAGGATTGTTACCTATTTAATCACCTTTACAGCCAACCAAGTAGGTAGTATCCTGATGTATTCTGTTGAGGCAGAAACTGAAGCAAACTGTCCACTATCATAACTAGTAAATCAGTAGAGCCATAACTACAAGAATAGAAGTCTCATTCCAGATCCCAGGCTCAGTACCACTGCTAGGCTTAACAAAGGAAACTACCAATGTAATGCTAAATACCATTCATAATTATTCATCTAGGCTAACTGGTTGAAAGCCAAGCAACACAGACTGGAATTCAAAATACCTTAAATTTGGAAACCAAATTGCAGTCACATCCCAACTTCTAACTACTAGCTTCAGGTATATTATTCTGGATTTTTAAATTTTCAAAAGTAGAAACAATTTTTAAAATGTATACTCTCAGTACTTGGAGTGGTGGAATCAAAGTTAGCTTTCATTTTAATTGAGTTGAATACCAGATTCACTTTTATTCCTGTCCTTTGAAAGGCAGTATGTATGTGAAGGCACAGGCATGGGACAAGATTTGCCTTTACCATGTAAGTCTGGACACATCAATTTCTCTGAGTATTTTCTCATTTGTGTCAAATGTTTGTAAGGTTACTCATACAAAGTTACCCCATGTAAGTAGCTTTTATTGCTCAAACTTTATGCCTATGTTTCAATTTACCATTTTTTGGACATTCTGGGCTTGATCTTTCATTGACTAGGTACAACTATTTTTAAGTATTGTCTCCTGACAATAGGATCCCCTTAGATCCCACTATCTGGAACTAAATTCTAATTTGGTTTACTATTACCCTATTTTCCATAGCATCCCCACTCCTACCAGTGCCCAGCACAGGGGAACTACTTGATAATAATATGTGATGACTTTCTAAACCAGGGGTCACATTCAAATGAATAAAGGGATTACACAGAGAAAAGGTAAGTAAAACAGTATAAAACAAGAAATCATGGGGAACTGCAGCTACAACTTCCTACTCAGTTCCAGTAAATTGTTGACACATGCTAATGCAAGTTTTGTGTTCCAAATCTTCAATTTTCATAAATATGAATTCCAGATTTTTGTGACACATATCCATTTGCAAAATAGCATGCAAGAAAATCACTGCCATACCACATACAGGCCACAACACATGCATACACAATACCAAGGATGTAACTGGATCTGACCATTTGTATTTGTGTATCACATTGTTTCCCCTAGTTTTACTTACTCACTTCTAAAATTGTGCCCCTATGTACACAAAAGCAGGAGAAAGGGGATAAAAGCCAGGAACCTGGACAGAAGAGCAGTCAGCCCCAGGGTTCCAGGTGAGGAGAGACAACTCAGGGACGCCCAAAGTAGCAGGTGGGAAGAGCAGGAGAAAGGGGATTAAAAGCCAGGAAGCCAGAGAGAATAGCAATCAGCTGAAGGGATTAGGTGAGGAGAGGAAACTCAGGCCCGCCCAGAGTAGCTGGCCGGAAGAGCAGGAGAAAAGCGATAAAAGCCAGGAACCCGAACAGAGGAGCAGTCAGCCCCAGGGACAACTCAGGGACGCCCAAAGCAGCAGGCCAGAAGAGCATGAAAAAGGGGATTAAAAGCCAGGAAGCCAGACAGAGGTACAGTCAGCCACAGGGACCCAGGT
>NW_006921819.1:471583-512139 GCF_000298275.1 Orycteropus afer afer | reverse complement strand
TGGGGCTGGTGCGGGATCGGGCAGTGTTTCGTTCTGCTGTGCATGGGGTCGCTATGAGTCGTAAACAACTCAACGGCACTTAACAACAACATGTACACAAATACACATAAACCGTCACACATATAAAGTGGATTTCAGGGCAACATCTACCAAACTAATTCTCCTCTGACCAACTTTCATTCCTGATTCCCAGAATGAACTCCAGTGAAAAAGCCAGTGAAAACAGAGCTGAGATGATCTGTGTGGTGTCAACTACATCTGTGCCAGTAACATTGGGAGGTGTCATCCTCAACACACCCTAGGGTTAACATCAGGCACTGAATCCTTAACAGGGTTCGGCAAACAGTGGCAGTGCCTTTGGCAGGTATGTTGTCGTTATGTGCCGTGGAGTCAGCAATGAGTCATAGCGACCCCTCCTTGGGTTTCTGAGGCAGCATCACTACGGAAGTAGGATTGCCCAACCTTCCTTCCGAGGAGTGGCTGGTGAGTTTGAACCACCAGCCTTCTGGTTAGCAGTCAAATGCCTTAGGCACTAGAGAAAAATGGTGAACTAGTTAATCGAACAAGGAGCTCTGGTAGCATAGCGGCTAAAGCACTTGATTGCTAACCAGAAGGCTGGCGGTTCAAACCCACCAGCCACTCCTCGGAAGGAAGGTTGGGCAATCCTACTTCCGTAGTGATACTGCCTCGGAAACCCAAGGAGGGGTCGCTATGAGTCGGGGCCGACTCGACGGCAAACAACAACAGTTAATCGAACACACAAGACATCCCAAAAGAACACTAGGAATTTAGGGGTGCAGAGTTTTAGGTGAGGGTAAAAAAAAAGTTGCTGTGCAGTCAGCCCCAACTCATGGCTACCATGTGTGTCAGAGTAAAAATGTTCTCCATAGGGTTTTCAATGATCGCTTTTCAAAAGTAGCTCACCAGGCCTCTTCCAAGGCATCTCTGGATGGACTTCAAAACCCTCCACTTTTTGGTTAGCAGCCAAGTGCTTAACCACTCACACCACTCAGGGATGTCAGTTGAGGGTAGAGCTAAAGAAATACTCTGAGTAGGGGATATATTTTTTGAAAAGATCTCAAACACATCATATACTAATTATAAAATACAAGTCTAGTTAGATATTGAAACCTGCAAAAGAATGATACATACCAACTTCAGGTTAGTGGATTCATGGGGGCAATGTGGTCAGGGGAGGGTAGTTATTAAAAGGGCTTCCCCTAAATCTATGATGATTTGTTTCTTAAAAAGAACAAAATGACCTAAAGCAAGTAAGATAAAATTAAAATCCGTTAAATCTTAGGGAAACTTCATAATGAAAAAATCAAAGCAAAGCAAAGGGAAAGGAAACACCATTTCGTGGCCATCATAGCTCATCTTATTCTCATACTACTGTGTAATAGGAACATATGATGCAAACATACATTTTTCTATTGGCATCTTTTTGTTTACCTGCAATGTACTTTTTTGGAGTTACAGTTCTTAGTATTTGATGGAAAGAATTTACGTACTTAACATTTGTTAGAAACATTTACTTAACAACCAAATTTATAGATGTTACACACACACACACACACACACACACACGCACTGCCCTTGAGTCGAATCTGACTCAGACCCCTCCTTGGGTTTCCCAGGAGGTATCACTACGGAAGTGGCTTGCCCAACCTGCCTTCTGAGGAGTGGCTGGTGGGTTTGAACTGCCAGCCTTCTAGTTACCAGTCAAATGCCTTAGGCACTATGCCACCAGAGTTCCTATAGATGGTACAAGGTTTGTTAAAATACTAAATAATGGTAGCTGTTCCATCATACTGTGATGTAACGTAATGAACACAAATTTTCAGCACTCTCAAGTTCCTGCTGAGAATCTTTTAAGTGTATATTCCAATATAGGTATCTCCTCCTTCAATTCCCATTCCACCCGCCATCTGTCTTAAATGGAATCATTATACTCTATTAAAAAAAAGTTTCAAGATTATTACTAAAGCATTTCCCCATTACAGAATGTACATTTTTGGTAGCAAACCATGGTTTCTTAAAACATGTAAGGAAATTTCCCAGTTGATGAATCCTCCAGACATCTCAAAGTGCAAGAGCATTTTCCTTTTGGGATATCACTTCTTTGATATGTACATTGAACATGCTCATTAAACTTTTAAAAAGAAAATTTCATAGAATTTGCTTGATGGTTGTAAATTACATAAAAGTAACCAAAGAAATTCTTTGCAACAAAATTTTCCTTTGATTTTCAAGTTTATTATGGTCTTTGTTGTTCTTATTCAGGAACTGGATTTCTCAAGAATTGTTTTCCTAGGTTTAATTCAAAGTAGCTTAATATAGACCCTCATATATCCATCTCCGTATCATGTATTTAGGACATGTACTTTGAATCAAAATATCACACAAATTAAGTTTGCCTCCTCCTCACACACTGTATTAAAATTTTTTATATAATAACTGCCAAACATAATCTTGTAACAAGAAGTCAGAAATTTCCTACTATAATTAGAAATTCTTATTGACAAGGAATGCTAAACTGATTTCAATTTACTTGTAATTCAACATTTTATTTTTTTTTAGAACTTGAAGGTCAATAATGTCTCTCCAAGAAAAAAATCTCTATTCCTTTTTCCTCAAGATTCTTAAGTGCTTACATTGAAAACCTTTGATCTTTGTAGCAGCATCAAGAATTCAGACCACAAAGTCTGAAATAAAAAATAAAAAATACTTGGTTAAAACAATCATTGCATCTTAAAGAACTTTATAGAAGAAAAAGATTTGGTCACACAGTTTCTCCAGACTTGAAGGGCACATAAATCATCTCTATAATTCAAGAGCCTTCTTTTGATAATACACTAAGCAATTTGTTTAGAAATGTTCGTTTTTTTTGTTCAGGATTTGAGATCGTTAATGGGACATAGTTTATTTCTTCACTTCTTTAGGAGATGAGAGGCAAACAAAAAGTCTTTGGAAATTTAGGACAAAAAGGAGAATCACCATAAAATTATCACTTTTGTCAAAGGACAGTTATTTATCAACAGCATGGGTTCTAAGACAAGACTATCTGGAACCAAATGCACCCTCTGATACCAGCTGAACCTGAGCAAAGAAACCTCTCTATACCCTTTTCTCTCCATACAATAAAGAATAGTGCCTACCTCCTAGGATCTGTGAGAATTAAATAAGTTGATACAAAACTAATGTCTAGCTCATAACAAGCACTTGAAAACCTTTATACACTCTGAGGGAACTTATATGATGGATGGCTACTTGAGATGTCAGCAAACTGATAAATTAAAACGGAATCCTATAAAAAAAATTTCACTTTTTATTCTTGCAGACATCCCACGTTTATGAGTTAAATACCTTTATGTTTTAGCAATCTTCAGCTTCACAAAGATAGCTTTTGTACTAGGCAATACCTAACGGTGAAACTTGCAATTTATTTAATAAAACCAACAAATTAGTGAATTCTGAAAACAGTTTCCCTATAACTTAAAGGCTTACTGAAAACTATTTTGTATCTGGCTTTGAATTTCAAAGGCTAGTGCCTAAGGCATTTGACTACTAACCAGAAGGCTGGCGGTTCAAATCCACCAGCTATTCCTTGAGGGGAAGGTTGGGCAATCTACTTCTGCAGTGGTTAACGCCTTGGAAATGCAAGGAGGGGTTGCTATGAGTCAGATCCGACTCACCGGCAGTCGTTATTCAAAACGAAACTGATAGTTAATCTTACTAATTTTCAACACCTTCTTTCCAGAGGGGTGTTGTGCTACCTTAAATTATGTAACATGGCTCTTCTGTTGTTATGCGCCATCCAGTTGGACCGACTCATAGCAACCCCTCCTTGGGTTTCCAAGGCAATATCACTATGGAAGTAGACTGTCCAACCTTCCTTCAGAGGAGTGGCTGTGGATTTGAACCATCAGCTTTCTAGTTAGCAGTCAAGTGCCTTAGGCACTACACTACCAGGTCTTTTTGACTCCCACCACCCACTGGGTAGGACCATGCTTCTGGCCCACCAAAAGGATAACTTGCTAATGTAAATAAGGTACACAGCACCCTTTTGGGGTTAGACCCATGTACATAAGGTGCATGAAACCCTAATGTGGGAACTGGTCAATTTTGGTACCTCACTAGGCTTAAACTGTGCCATCCATCCTAAAGGCAGAAAGGGGGATCTCACTACCATCAAGAATGAAGACCCAGGAGAGGAGCTCGTCCTTTGGATGCATGATTACTGCACTGAACTTCCTCGATCCAGGAGAGAGCTGGTACTCTTCGCTGAGGTGGCGAGACAGTGGCAGAGAAATTGCAGCAGCAGCAGCTGGTGCAGCACCAAGACCAGAACGAGACACAGCAGTTGCCTTCCAGGTCCACGGAGGGAGAGCAGAGTGCCTTCAAGCAGACTTGATGGCAGAGTGGGGTGCTTCTCTGGGAACCTATCTGCAGAGCTAAAAGAGGTATGTAACACTTGCCAAGCAGAGGAGAGGCCAGGCTGACGGGCCCAAGATCAAAGACAGGTGTACCTATGGGCATGGCTGAGGAGAAAGTGTCTTGATCGAATTGTATCCTAAGTGTTGCTGACCTTAAATTATAACCCGTTAACTTTCCTAACAAACCCTATAATCTTGAGTATTGTCTTAAGAACTCTGTGTGGCCACTGCAACGAATTATCAAACCCAGCAGAGTAGCACAGTGCCGTGGAAGGGATGGGATGGTTATATCAGAATTGGTAAAAAGATTGGAGGGTGGTGGCGAGTGACGTCAGCCTCACAGAAATCAGTCTTGGGTTATTATTGATGATGACAGTTGAGTTTCTCCTCTCCTTGTGAAGTTAGAGATGAGGCTACACCTCTCTCACGCCCTTTCTGTAAGTTACATTTAGGAACAACTGGAACACAGTGAGTTTTAGGGCAAAGAAATGTGATTAACAGGAAGGCATGGGTACCTAGAAAGGGAAGTGCCAAAGGCCAGGCCAATAAAGCTTTACATTACAATAAAATGTTCATAACCTTAAGCAAGAAAGTGACCATAAAAGCAAATTACTTTTGCATTCACTTAAATTATAATTGATTTTTAATATAGATTTTTAATTTTCATCATATGATGATGAAGTGAAAAAACAGGAAAACAAGCCTATATATAAATATGATTTTAAGGGCAGTAAACAAAAGTTCATAGTAATTGCTGCTGCTAGATGGCTGAATTTGGCACTAGAATTCACTTTCTTAATCATCTAAAATGTACACACATCATTATTCCTATAATCAGAAATGGTGGAAAGGGAAGATAAAATTTCCTTTTCCTAAAGTTATGTTCAAATTTACACATACCACCACTAGCAGACTATCATTCACAAGCTGGCACAATTTTTGCACAGAACTCCCCAGAAACACGGCTTCTACTAATAGGGTGCTATCAAATGTGAAAACAGAAAAGCAGCTGCCCATCCCCATTACCCACTGAAGTCTTTACTAACCTCAAGGTCACTAAGTAAATAACTATGGCATCAGAACTAAGACCCCAGTCAATGATTAGCTGTTAATGTTAGTCAGAAATAAAAATATATACAGCATTATAATCTGAAATCGAATTCTTTGTTTTCTGGAAAGGAAAATGAAACTTCACCTCATTTTTAAATAGTTTTATTTATTCACACAGTATTTTAATCTCCCTTGAAAGCTATAAAATAAAGACCATTTACTTACTATTTTTCCACATGGTAAGCACTGATCTTTCCTTTAAAAACAAAACTATGCACACACCAAAAGCTTTGAGCAGGAACGCGCAAAGCTCTAGGGGAAGTATATATTCCTGAAGTGGCAGATCACAATTTAGGGATATACCTTTTAAGAACTGTTTTCTTTTTTACCTTTTTAATAAAACTCATTTTCAAAGTAGCATTATTTTGAAAGATTACAATCCCAAACTAATTTCTATAGCAGATTATCAACTTCAGAAGAACATGTGAGCTAAGATAAAAAAGAAATTAAGAATGTTTTTCTTTGACCAGAATTTCTGAATTTGATAACCGTATTTGTTGTTTCTTTAAAAAAAAAATTAACATACTATACACAAAATATAATTGTTAAACTTTTCTTGTAAATACAAGAATGGGCAAAGTTAAGGTCCATCAGTTAGAGAAAGAATGAAGGTAGGCAGTGCATTTAGCAACACATATGAACTTAAGGCCTTTGTTATGACGGTAGTTTTACTACTAGCAACAGTTATTACTTTCCCCTATGCTTACACACACAAGAGGCAAAGCAGTAATGTCTAAACATGTAAGGAATTAACACAATTTATAATACTATTGGTCAATACAGTTATACTCCTTGAAAACAACTGCTGGTAGTAAGATGTGGTTAACAATTCATACAGCAATTAAAAGTAATAATCGAAAGTAAGAGTCTCCTATACAATCAGAACATCTGGCATGTAAAACAGTGAAGAACTCCATGTATACTTCTATTTTGCAGATGCTACCAAGACTGTAATAGATCTCAAAGCTAACCATTGTATAATACATTTTGTAAAACATCTATCTAAAAGTACACTGCACAAGTGACATTTCTGAACACTAAAACCAAACGTATACCTGACACTACTGAACAGTAGCCTGTAAGAAAATTTCAGGTTGGGAAATTTCACTTACACTTCTTGCAAAACTTGTATTCATTATTTCAATCATCTGTCACATTAGGACAAATTTTCTACAAAGCACCAGAAAAGGTAGTAATTACGCTGAAGTCAGGAGAGCATATTCCAGCTCTGCCTACCTGTGAGCCACAGGGAAAGTTTTCTTAACCCTCATTAAGGCCTCAGATTCCTCAACTGTGGGACAAAGGGGTTTAACAAAAGGAATTCTAAGGACATTGCCGTAAAATAGGATTTTGCTAAATATATGAGGTGGGAGGGGAAGGATAGCTATGAAACACCAAGTCTGAGACACATCACCATGAATATTGATTACATAGAGTTTTAAGTCAAAGAACTAATTCTGCATTTATGGGATGAAAATGCATAGCTTTTTCAGCATGTGTTTCCAGTTATCAGAAAGGTAGAAAACTATGACAATGACAGTACAGCACACAATAGAAATATTAGCTATGGCAGCACATTAACAATGAGTAGGCATTACTTTGCTAACCAGAAGGCTGGCAGTTGAAACCCACCAGCCACTCCTCGGAAGGAAGATTGGGCAATCCTACTTCTGTAGTGATACTGCCTCGGAAACCCAAGGAGAGGTCGCTATGAGTCAGGGCCAACTCGATGGCACATAACAACAGGCATTACTTGTGTTTGTTTTTAATAATGTTTTCACATAAGTAAGAGATTTTATAGAAGATACCACAAAGCACAATGACACAAATTTAAAAGACACTTGCAACGAAAAGGCAATCAAATACTTAGGGCATTTCGCATTTTTATAAAATGTGCACACACACAAACCTGGCCCTAACATACTTCACTGTACCACACTGAGCCCAAAGTCCAATTTCACTTTCATACAGAAGTGCCTCCTTTATGAAAACCTACACCTATTTTCAAGAATCAAAATTCACTTGTATTAGACTGTACTCAAGTTTAAAAAACTGAATGTATTTTCTTATACCAAAATTTCTTCTAGTAGTACAAATGGCATAAATGAAGACAGAAGACTAAGTGCAGAAAAGTACCAGACCCTACTACAATGCATATTTAGACTGAAAATGTGCTTAATGGGGTTCATATACAGGTTTTCAATGGATAAAGTCATTTTTCACAAAGAAAATTCCCAAGGCTCGCTCAATAATAAATTTCCATATGAAAAATATATTTTGAGTGTCCAACTGGGCAGGAAAAAAAACTTTTAACTAGTATGATTATATATGTCAATTATTACATAAGTATTTAAATCACATGACTAAAAATTAGGCTGGTTAAAAAGTACCTGACTAGAACAAAGGAGAATTAGTCTTCCTTCAGAAGATCCTAAAATAACCTGGTAAGAATATGGTAAATGAAATGCAATACAACCAAGTGGCATACATATAAACTGACTAAAATTATAATACTTTTATTCTTATGGTATTTGCTTATTTCACATTATCTTGAAGACAAATGGATTATGACCTTTCAAAATACCAAAGTTGGAAATTTTACCAATTATTATTAATACAATAAGGGCTTTTTAGTTACAATATGGTAATAATACCTGAAAGAATTTCAATGTGAGAAAGAATATATCTGATGAATATTACCATACAGTACATTCCCTGATACCCCCACCTAATGACACGACACACACAAAATAAGCTAGGGAGCAAGAATTTGTTAACAGTTTTATTATTTTTTAATGTTAAATACCATGGAACAGGATTGTAAGGATGAAAAACTCAGTCAACAACTGCCTCACAAGGGATAAGAAAAATTCTGCCATGATATTAGCAAAGGTAAAGGAGAAAATTTACACTGTAAGAGGCACCATTTCCCCACAGAATACCTCTTGGCATTTCCTGAATGAGTGGGATTAGCAATCTAAATAAATCATATTTCAAGAGGTAACAGCGACAGATAAAATTTAAAGGGATTATTAAAATAACATTTACAAGACTCCGAACAATTCTTGAACTCTTATTAAAACCACAAAGAAAGAACAATTCTTTATTTATGAATTTCATAAAGGACTGAATGTGCAACTGACATCTGCTATTGATGATCTGGTAATATACAATTTGTCCAGTAGCCGAACAGTTTTTATTGTGTTTTCTAACCGTAAGAGATCATTAAAGGCAAAGCCTATATGATGCTGTACACACAAAATAAAATGGTCACTGTGGGCCATACTACCAATGAAATGGTAGGTAAACAAATCTTTTTCTGGTCAAGAGAAAAAAAAAAAGAAATAGCACTCTGCATGCTTCACTCTACAAGATGAATTTTCCTAGAAAGAATCCAATGAAAATGGCTGCAATTACAACAAGAAGCGAAGGAAGAGGACTGGTGACATTATCTCTGAAGGATGCAACTGAGGTTGATCCTGGTTTATCCGAATGTGCTACCTTTCTGAGCCTTAAGCCTTCATCCTAAAAAACACACACACATAAAAATGAGAGGTTTTAAAAACAAATATCCATATACTGAGACTACTGAATTTTTGCTCAAAACTGGAGCCGAAAATCTATATAGGCAGAAATTAGATCAAGTGGCTGAAGAGGCCTTGGAATGGGAAAAAGGGTCAACCCCTAACCAGCATGAGGATACGTCCTGGAGTGATGGAAATATTCTAAAACTGCTTTGTTGTGATGGTTGTACAACTCTATAGATCTACTAAAATTCAATGAATTATAAATTTACGATGTATGTATTATATCGTATGTAAGTTATACTCTAATTGTTGTTGTTGTTATGGGCTGTCGAGTCAGACCCGACTCACAGAGACCCCTCCTTGGGTTTCCGAGGCAGTATCACTACGGAAGTAGATTGCCCCATCTTCCTCCTGAGTAGTAGCTGGTGGGTTTGAACCACCAGCCTTCTGGTTAGCAGTCAAGTGCCTTAGGCACTAAGCACCAGAGCTCCTTATACTCTAATTAGAAGAATTTAAAAAAAAAAAAAAAAAATTGGAATTGAGAAAAACAGTCCTAATCAAATATGGCTATAATTAGAGGGAAGGGGGGGAAAAAAATCACTGAAATTAACACAACATCGCTTACAGAATGTTAAATTAGTTACACTTGTTGTAGCCCAATCAGTCTAATAAGATAACCTGTAGTCTGATAAGTAAACCTTATACCTGTCTAAAAATCAACACACTGTGTGACTAGGAAAATGACAGCATAGAAGGAGTGCAGTGTTTTGCCAAAGGAAGAAGTTATTATAGGATCTGGGAAAATGGGTACATTTTAATAGAGCAGCATTGTAATAGTTCCAAAGCAAAGTAGGGCCATGTGTAAAATAGTCAGCATCAGGTCTGGACTACAAAGTAGACAAAGAATCTTGTTTCTTTGGGAATTACTAATTAAGACAGATGTGGAATTTTGAATACAAAAAACCCTCAGCTGAACCACTGCACCAGGACTGCAAATTGAGGCTGGTTCTCTCTGTCAAAGTGACTTAGAGCCTTCAGATAAAACTGGGAAACTTCATTCTTACCACTATGGTTTCACAGCAAAATTTCTAACAGTCTGTGATTTTAGGGGATAAGGTTTTAAAGTAAGAAGCAACAGACATTTTATTAGCTACAATATGACCTTGTGAAAAATACTTGTAGCTGGCTTTAAGTGTGTCTGTTATACCAGCCTGGTAACTGGCAGGGCAGATTCATTTTCATTTTCTCAGATTCCTCCAATGAACTTATAAAAACAAACATCTACTACAAGAATACAACTGAGGCCATACTTTCTTACTTGCACTGTTGAGTTTTCTGGTTTGTTCTGCTTTTGTCTTATGGCATGTACAGAAAGCAATGGTTCTCAATTTCAGCTATACCTCACGAACACCTGGAGAACTTTTTTAGAAATATAAATTTTCTAATGTTGTTGTTGTTGTTGTTGTTGTTGTTATGTGCCATCGAGTCGGCCCCGACTCATAGCGACCCCTCCTTGGGTTTCTGAGGCATTATCACTACGGAAGTAGGATTGCCCAACCTTCCTTCCGAGGAGTGGCTGGTGGGTTTGAACCGCCAGCCGTCTGGTTAGCAGGCAAGTGTCTTAGCCACTATGCTACCAGAGCTCCCAAATTTTCTAATAGTAAAATTTAAAAAGCAAAGCCAGGAAAAGGAAGAGGATATGGAATATGTGGCTGATTGCCTCCTTTGCCTTGATACCAGAATAAATGAATGGTGCCCAGCTACCATTACTGAACATTTTGATCAGATTCCATAGAAGAATCCTGATCAAAAAAGGGAAAATGTAGGAATTTCAAATTCTCATGGATTTTAGACTTTCTGGAGAGGGTAAATGAACTACTGAAACTATTGCCCTGAGATAATCTTTAAACCTTTAACCAAAAATACTTTTTTAAGTCTTAAAACTACACATAGCTTAACTAGGAAAAACGGTCTGCCTTGAGCACTGTCTTAGTTATCTAGTGCTGCTGTAACTGAAAATACCAAAAATGGATGACTTTTACAAACAGAAAATTATTTTTTCAGTTTAGGAGGCTAGCAGTCCAAATTCAGAATGTGAGCTCTAGGGGAAGGCTTTCTCTATCAGCTCTGGAGAAACATCCTTGTCTCTTCAACTTCAGCTCCTGGTTCCTTGGAGATCTCCATGGGTTATAGCATCCATCTTACCCCATCCATCGCTGCTCATCTGCTTGCTTGTTTAATTTCATATCTCAAAAGAGACTGTCTCAAGGACACACCCCACACTAATCCTGTGTCACTAATGTAACAAAGACAACCCATTCCCAAGTGAAATTATAACCACAGGCATAGAAGTTAATAATTTTAACACATATTTTGGGCAGACACAATTCAATCTATAACAAACATGATCTTTTAAGATCTATTTGTATGGAATCAAATTGTCACAGTAACTCAAAATATTAGATAGGAACTTTAAGGGTCAGTGAGTTTGTGTTAATGAATGAGGAACAACTCAGAAAAGAAGGGTGAGAATGGTTATACAATTCTAAGAATGTAATAAGTGTCACTAAATTGTACAAGCAGAACAAATTGGTGCATGTTTTGCTGTTATATTCTCATAACAAAACAAAATTGAGAAGGAAAAAGTGAAAGAAACTGGTAAAATTCATTTTAATCATGTATGTTAGTTAATCTCATGTATCCAAAATATTTTAATACTAAAAATAAAAAAATTCTTTTTCTTATATTAAGTATGCATAATCAGCATGAGTTTACATTCACAGCACAGGTCCAGGCAGTTCCCTGATATGACTAGAGCACAGAACGTGAAAGGTAATACAAGCAACAGCGAAAGCTGGCAGTGTCACATGCCAGATCACAAGTAAGTAGGATGTCTGCTAAGGTAATGTGTGGTAAGTTATAATTTTAAAAAAGCAATAAACGCAATAAAATTTCAAATAAAGGTAATAAAAAAATTTTGGGAAATGGATAGTGATGATGGTTTCCCAGCATGGTGAATGTAATTAATGCCACCAAACTATGCATGTAAAAATGACTGAAACGTTTTGTTATATCTATTTCACCACAATAAAAATTTTGTAAAGAGAGTTAAGCTGCAAATGATGAGAATCCATGTAACATTTTTAGGAGAGTAGCAGTAGGAAGGACAAGCTAGGACAAATTAAGGCAAAGGAGAGAGAATTCATCAAGGACTAATTTTTTTAAATGACTGATAAAATGTACTACTAATAGTCAAATATGCTATACCTTCATGTCACCTCATCGCCCCCCCCCCAAAAAAAAACCAGAACTTACTCTCAGGTGTCGATTTTCTTCTGACAGTTTCATCATTTCTCCCTGAAGTCTTTTACACTCTTCCATTAGTTTTCTTGTTTCAGTATCATTGAGTGAAACACTATGTGGTTTTGGCATGGGTCCATCTTGTTTAGATGCATTCAGTGGAGCAGCTTTGCTAGGTTCCATATCATTCTGTATTATAAAGATATTGGAATGTTTAAACAAATAAAAATTCAGACTCCGTATCCTGTTCTTCCCAAGAAATTCTTTAAATGAAATATTTTGTGACACCTTTCATTTGTAAGAATTTTTTTTAGAAAAATACTAAATGTTATGGATGTCTGTGAACAATTTTAAAAGGCCTAAATCAATAACTATCAGTAATAAAGATAGGTCAAGGTAAGTAGCCCGCTCCCCTCCTCTACTCCCATAACCCTTTACACTTACCTCTACCATCGCACTTATCATTTGTTGTTGTTATCTGCCGTGGAGTCGGATCCGACTCATACCGACCCCTCCTTGGGTTTCCAAGGCGGTATCACTACGGAAGTAGATTGCCCAACCTTCCTTCCAAGGAGTAGCTGGTGGGTTTGAACCGCCATCCTTCTGGTTAGCAATTAAGTGCCTTAGGCGCTGTGCTACCAGAGCTCCTAGCACTTATCATATATTCTAATAATTTATTTTTGAAGTCCTCTCCTATAATACTTCAAAGGCTGGGAGAAAAGAAGAATTTCTTACAATTCTCTGTCATTTACCCCTAAGCCCAGCACTTTGGCCAACTGTAGTTATTCAATTAAAGTATGTCAATCAAAATCCAAATATAAAGTTCATTTTGAGTGCTGATTCCACAATTCAAATGAGGTTCTGGGGGGACGGGGTAGTATCATAATCATTCCAATGAAACTAGGATACTATTAAGAAAAAAACATTTACATGAAATCTAACTTCTACTAATGAAAAAAAGTAACTAAAGGACATATGAAGGGGACCCAAGTCTGTGCTCTCCCACTTGAAATGAAAATGAGTCTTTCAAATCATTAAATTACACTGCTTTAGTTCATATAATTCAATGTGGAACCACTTTTAAATATATGAGCCCTGAAATTTTATTCATACCAACACTTACCCATCTGAAGTTAGTGGCAAAGGCCTAGACATAAATATTTTGGGCAAGTGCCTTAGTATTCCTGAGCCTATCGTCCAAAGTGCTTCAATATTCTTCATCCTGGTATCATTTATACCACCACACATCATAACAGTATTAGTGTAGTCTTCTTTTCAATTTTAATTAAAATTCATGCTTGTTAAAAATTCACAGATAAAAAGATAAAATCAACTACTATACCATATTTTTACACAAATAATTTGTGCATTATACTGTTTTGTGAGTTCTTGGGGACAAACCAAGCAACACTTTTGCGCATTTGTTTCTTAAGCACACTATGTGCATTTATGCATATGGCCATTATTTACGTGGGTGCAATATATGTGAAAAATAGGGTATTCATATATAACAGATTATCTGAATAAATAAGATATTAAATAGCTATTTACAAAAGTCAACTTATGGCATGCATTCTACAGTATTCATTAATAAAATTTAATTACAGACTGCAGAAATAAGACTAGTATTTCTTACAAAGTGAATGTGATTTGATCAGTATGCCTAAATCCATGTAAAAAAAAAAAATCAATCATATTATAATGAGCTTCAAATGCACAAAACTGTATACATTTGACCTGTCAGTATTCAAATTGTTCCACTTTTCTTCTGAGGCTTCACAGCTGTAAAAGCTTACTCCAATTTCCTTCTTTAGGTTTCTCTCTCGTTAGCTTTCTGTCATTTACCTTAACTTCCCCTCAACCCCCAATCAATACCATCTCTATCCATTAAAAATCTATTTCAGATATATTTTGCTCTACTTCAATATTCTTATTCTTTTCCTTAACAGTAACTAGAATTCATTTCAATGTGATTTTTCAAGTATGCTTAAATTGCATCCAAGAATACTTCCAACTTCTAAAAGGTACTTTACCTTCCTCTGCAAAGAATACAATGGTTCCCAATATAGCAACTGAGGAATTTTTAGGTTTTGGTTAAGAATTGTGGGAAAAAAAATACTACTCACATCACAAAGCAGCCTAAGAAATTAAAGGAGATACATGAGGCCAACAACGAACAGGCAAATATTTAAGTAAGGAATTAAAAAGCTCTTCACAACTGGCTATTTAATCTTTAAATAAATTCTCTAAACTCCAGAAAATTTAGAATTATTGGGGAGGGAGGAAGGGAGACAGAGGAAATTACCTCCTTATCTCACCATCTTGAAATAACTATTATTTGTATTATCTTAGTTTCCAGTATTTTTATATGCTCATTTTACATAGCTAAAATCAGCATACATACTATATTTCATCTTGCTTTTATTCCCTGTATATACATCTTTTAATTATCACCTTAAATGACACAGTATGTCTTTAAATATTCTATTTAATGTCTAAATACTTCACTCTTGTTAAAGTACTTGAGGTAGTTTCAAACTCTAGAATTTTAAATAAATACATCAATGAGTATCTTCTTATGGTGGTAGAATTATTATTTTTTTAAATTGAAATTTTTTCTTAATGCTATTGTATTGCTTTAACAACAAAAAGGGCGAAAAATGACATAACTTGTTGGAGCACCAACATAAGACTAGAATGCCAAGAAGATGGTGAACCTCAAACACACTTCAAAAGTTAAGTCAATCAAGTCATGAAACACATTATACGGAGTTTAATTCTGTCTAGGCCCTCTACAAACCAGTCAACATACAGAGTAGATGCAAAGAAATCTAATTTATTTATGTATATTTAAAATATGAGCACATATATCCTAACTTAGTTAGGGATTTTTTTTTTTTTTTAAAGTGCTGAGTCATTCATGTAGTAACAGTCTGAAAAGCCTGATGGGTAACATTAAGGCAGGTGTGACTTTAAGCATATACTTCCATGCAGGAGCTCCAACAGTGAGGTTTGGCTCCAGGAAAACAGCTTGTTCCTTGAGAGATGCTTCAGACAGGTCCAGAAAGAGGAGACTGGTTGCTCTGAGAACCATGAAACAAGCAAACTAAAGGGATTCAACATGCTGTGACTCTTAGTAAACTGATGAATAGTAACATACAATATTATATTTAACACTGCAACTTAGAATAAGCTGAAAGGTCAGGCAGGGATACCAATAAAGATGAAATAATACAGCATACCTTCTATGTTTTCCACTCTATGTTATTTGCTCATTTTCAATAATCCCTCTCTATCTATGAGTTGAATTTACTTATGTAATACTTTTTAACAGCTAACAGAATTTCAATTCCAATATTCCTAGTGTAGATAATTACAAAGAGAGACCTGGAGATCAGAAATAGAAGCAGGAAGATAAAAAATATAAGGCAGAGTGGGTATTCTGCATGCTTCTGACTTTGAGAAAGTGGAAATGTGTATTTTTAAAAAAACAAAAGCAAAAATCACAGCCAACGAGTAGATTTCTGACTGGCTAAAGCCAAGAGCTATGGCATGACACTGTCAGGGCTAGCTTTTAAGGCTTTAACCTATGAATTAAGAGAATAAACAAGGTTACCCAAAGATTATATCCACTCCAAACAACCAATTTACCTGTTTCTCTAGGACTATAATCCCCAGGAATAAATAACTCCAAATCACAAAATCACAAAAGTACCAGATATGTAGACAAAGGGCAGATTTTTTTTTTAAAGTCTCAGTATGCACATTATGTACAATGCCAAATCAAAATATAAGGAGCCTGTTAAAACTCTGAGGTTGCTTAAGTTTCCAGTAAGCAATAAATGGGAATGGGAATCATATAACATCCACTCCATCACCCGAAAGTCACTATCTTTCTTCATGTGCTGCCATTTTACTTGAGTGACTATCAAAACACACACACACACAAATATTAATAAGCTCAATTATGACTTATTAGGGCTTTAACCACAAATGTTCCTACCCTGGGGCACTGTAAAAATCTAACCACCACAGTTAAGTAGGTTACTATTTATATTTGATAACAAAATATAAATTAGTGATTTCATTCATTTTTTTATATAAACATGAGCACTTGCTGAAGAGCAATGTTTGCCAGCTCATACCTTTGCTGCTATACTTACTGGCTATACTGCTCAAACAAGCTACGAAGTTGCTTAGTAGCTCATTAAAAAGTAATAAATCAGGAAACTCTTTTGGAGTCTGCTCCAAAAATCTCAGTGACAAGAAAAAAATTTTAAGTTCAGAATAATGCTCATATATACATTTGCCCTGTGCACTACTGAGATTAAACACTAAACTAAATATATACATACATATATACACACAATAGTTTGTTCACTTGATTTTTAAGTGCTTTGTGGTTCTATTATAATAACACATTCACAATACCACTTAGCTGTGAGGTATCTACATTAAACTTTGTTTTAATCAGTAATGCTAGTAGACACCTAAGTATGTTAGCTCCCTAACACAAACCTTCTGCTTCTCCTGTTTGAACACATTGAGTCCCCTGGGGTCATTCTTCATATTATAACTGGCAGGTGTTGCAACTGTGTTGTTGATGCTGCTCACTGAAGTAATAGCCGTGGCAGTCCCTGGTACAGTTATACCCTGAGGTGGCATGGGAAACATATTCTCAGATTGACTTCAAATTCTGAGTTCTCCTGTGTGATACTGGGAATGACTGACATAAAAAGCATTAGGCTCTAAAACATTCACATTTTACTCTATTAAACTCTGTTATGCATAAAAAATAATACCAATAATTAATAACTACATTAAATATAACTTTCTGACCTTTTGTATTTGTTTGTTGATATACTATTTCTCGACAAATATAGCTATAATCAACTTGTATTAGATTTACTTATCAAATTTATATGCTTTCTTAAACTATGCTGGCCTACTGTTATCCTGAAATGAATACCTTTTAACTCTAATTCTATGGCACTTAATGTTTTCACTAAATACTGAGTATCTGAAAAACAAGCATTGTCATGTTCTCTTACCCTTGGTAGGTAAACACTTAATCTGCATACTAGTTTTAAGTTAAATAAATTTTCCCTTACAGTGAAAAAAATGTAATGATATATGTAAGTCTGTCTTGTACTCAACAATATCCCCAGATACACACACATACAACACACATACGAACAATAAACAAATTTAAAGACTCATAAAACACTGTGATGATATACCATGTATCTCCATAGTTCTCCTTCTTTTAACAAACAATATTCTTTAATACAGATAATAATTTTATACAAAAAGGATGGGAAATATTGTGAAATAATTTGAAGACTATATATGACTAAGAGAACTCCATCTTACTTATTAAAAATGCACCCTCTCCCAATCTGTTCTTTGTCTCAATAAAAAATATTGTATATTGATAATCATATAATGTCTTTATACATAAGTCCCCTGGAATTTCCATCTCTTTATGGCGCTTTAGCCTTTATTAAGACAAATCAGCATTTATTCCCTAGAAAATATAATATTATTAAATGTTAGGAGGAGACCGTAAATAGAATGTGATATAATTAAGAAACCTGGAAAATGTCTCATTAGAGGCCTCAAAATAAACCAAACTTTTTAAAAATCTGAATACAAAGAACTGAACTGGTCATTAAACAACAGAAATCAGAAGTTAATTAAACACTATCACTAACTAGATATTCAATCTTATAATAATAGAGCTAATAATCCAGAGAACCCCATCATGTAAAACAGTTAAGTCAATGGCTTCAAGTATCATCTATCTCCAGTTTTTAGTCACTCAAGGAACATGCTGAATAGCTCTAATACTAGCAATGAAAACACTGAAAGACACTATTGTTGTTGTTGTTGTTGTTATTTGCCGTTGAGTCGGCCCCGACTCATAGCGACCCCTCCTTGGGTTTCCAAGGCAGTATCACTACGGAAGTAGATTGCCCCATCTTCCTTCCGAGGAGTGGCTGATAGATTAGTCATTATTTAATTAAAATAAATTTAATCAAAGATCTATTGCTCCCTACAACTAGGATGACTGTATATCTTAATGTGCTTAAAGGGCAGTGTAAGTATATGCCTATGAATAATTCTTACTAGTATCTTTTTTTTTTTTTTTCTCTAAAATAAAAAGGTTTCGGGATTTCCTGGGTCACCACCACCCTATGACCCAAGTCAGAGAGGTAGTTCCCAAAAAGAAGTGCACACTAATAAATAATCATCAGGAAATAAAGACTTAAGCTATAAAAATAAAAACATACTTAACCACTATGGGAGCTCTGGTGATGTAGTAGTGCCTAGGGCTTTTGACTGCTAACCAGAAGGCTGGTGGTTCAAACCCACCAGCCATTCCTCAGAAGGAAAGTTAGGCAATCTACTTCCATAGTGATATCACCTCAGAAACCCAAAGATAGGTTGCTATGTGTTGGATCCAATTCCACAGCTGTGAGTTTGTTTTTTTTTTTTTTACTCAACCACTACACATCTAAAGCTCACTCCCTTCTTCCGTTAAAAGATGACCACAAAACATCAATCATTTTCTTATTTAAGATCTTAAAAAACATAAAGAAATCAACAAAATAATAAAATTTTCCTACTGTTATCAGAACTGTGTAAATGTACAAGAATTAGTAAGAAACACTTGATCAGTATCACAAACTTTAAGATCCAAGCTCTGGTGGCATAGTGCCTAAGGCATTTGATTGCTAACCAGAAGACTGGCAATTCAAATCCACCAGCCACCCCTCAGAAAGAAAACTGGGCAATCTACTTCTGTAGAGATAGTGCCTCAGAAATCCAAGGAGAGGTCACTATGAGTTAGATCCAACTCAACGGCAGTGAGTTTGGTTTAGTTTTGGTATCTATACCATCCATGACTTATTTGTCACTTTGTTATTCTGTGGAGGCTTACACATAGCTGTGAGACTGAAAGCTATGCCACAAGCATTTCACTGGTACAGCAGGGTCACCCATAGTGGACAAGTTTCAGCAGAGGTTCCAGACTAAGATAGACTGGGGAAAAAGGACAGATCCATCAACTTCTGAAAAAACTGGACACTGATAATCTTATGAATAGCAGTGAAATAATGCCTGATATATTACTGCAAACTTTATGAAAAGCCACGAAGCACTGTTCGATATAGTACCAGAAAATGAGATCCTCAGATTGGAAGGCACTCAAAATACAACTGGGGAAGGGTTGCCTCCTCAAAGTAGAGTCGACCTTAATGAGGTGGATAGAGTAAAGCTTTCCAGACCTTCATTTGCTAATGGGGCACGACTCAAAACGGGAAGAAACAGCTGCAAACATTCATTAATAATTGAAATGTGGAATGCACAAAGTGTAAATCCAGGAAAACTGAAAGTTGTCAAAAATGAAATAGACTGAAATTGTCCATTTTGAATCAATCATATCGTCTACTATGCCAGGCATGATGAATTGAAGAGGAATGATGTTACATTCATCATCAAAAAGAACCTATTAAGACCTACCTTGAAGTACAATGCTACCAGTGATAAAATAATATCCATATGCTTACAAGGAAAACAAGGTTCTACTATTGTTCAAACTTATACATACACAAACCGCTGAAGACAAAGAAGAAGAAATTGAAGATATTTTACCAATGTCTGCAGTTTGAAATCGACCAAACATGACATCAAGATGTACTGATAATTACCAGTGATTGGAATGCCAAAGTTGAAAACAGAGTTTTGGCAGTTGGAAAATATGGCCTTGGTGACAGAAATGATGCCAGAGACCTCATGATAGAATTTTGCAAGATCCACGACTAATTAATTAATTGCAAATACCTTTTTCAACAACATAAATGGTGTTTCTACATGTGGACCTCACCAGATGGAATACAAAGAAATCAAACTGACTAAATCTGTGGAAGGAGGCAAAGGAGAAGCTCAATATCAAAAAGGCCAGAAGCTGATTGTAGAACAGACCATCAACTGCTCATAAGCAAGTTCAAGTTGAAGCTGAAAAAAAAAAAATTAAAACAAGTCCATAAGAGCCAAAACACAACCTTGAAAATTAAAAAAAAAAAAAAAAAAAACCTCACTGCCGTCGAGTCGACTTTGACTCATAGGCGACCCCTCCCTGGGTTTCCGAGGCAGTATCTCTACAGATATAGATCACCCAGTCTTCCTTCTGAGGAGTGGCTGGTGGGTTTGAACTGCTAGCCTTCTGGTTAGCAGTCAAATGCCTTAGGCACTATGCCACCAGAGCTCCCTGATTATATCCCTCCTGAATTTAGAGACCATTTGAAGAATAGGTTTGATACACTGAACACCAATGTTAGAAGACCAGATGAGTTGTGGGATAACATCAAAGAACATCACACATCAAGAAAGCAAAAGGTCATTAAAAGACAGGAAAGGAAGGGAAGACCAAAATAGATGTCAGAAGAGACTCTGAAACTTGCTCTTAAAACAGAGAGCAGGAGCGAAACTGAATGAAAGAAATGAGGAAATAAAAGAGCTAAACAGAACAGAGTATCTCAAAGGGTGGCTCAAGAAGAGAAAGCAAAGTATTAAAATGAAATGTACAAATACCTAGGGTCAGAAAACCAACAGGGAAGTGCATGCTCAGCATTCCTCAAGCTAATAGAGCTGGGAAAAAAAAGGTCAAGCCTCAAATTGCAATGTTGAAGGATTCTATGGGCAAAACATTTAACAACGCAGGAAGTATCAAAAGAAGACGGAAGGAATATACAGAGCCACTGTACCAAAAGGAATTGGTCAACATTGAACCATTTCAGGGCGTAGCGTATGATCAAGAACCAGTGGTATTGAAGGACAAAGTCAAAGCTGCACTGAAGGAACTGGTGAAAAACAAGGCTCCAGGAACTGATGGAATACCCAATGAGATGTTTCAACAAACGGATTCAACACTGGAGGCGCTTACTTGTTTATGCCAAGAAATCTGGAAGACAGATACCTGGCCAACCAATTGGAAGAGTTTGATATCTGTACCCATTTCAAAGAAAGGTGATCCAAAAGAATGTGGAAATTATTAAATAACATCATTAATATCACCTGCAAGTAAAATTTTGCTGAAGATAATTTGTAAACAGTTTCAGCAGTATACTGATAAGGAACTTCCAGAAATTCAAGCTGGATTTTAAGACAATGTGGAATGAGGGATATCACTGCTGATGTCAGATGGACCTTGGCTGAAAGCAAAGAATACCAGAAAGATGTCTGCCTGAGTTTTACTGACTATGCAAAGGCAGTTGATTATGTGGATCATAACAAATAATGGATAACACTGCAAAGAATGGGAATTCCAGAACGCTTAATTGTGGTCACAAGGAACGAAGACCAAGAGGCAGTCATTCAAAGGACTTTACTGCGTGATTTAAAATCAGGAAAAGTGTGTGTCAGGGTTGTATCCCTTGACCATACTGAATCAATCTGTATGCCGAACAAATAATCCAAGAAGCTGGACTATATGAAGAAGAACAGGGCATCAGGACTGGAGGAAGACTCAACCTGCAATATGCAGACAACACAACCTTGCTTGCTGAAAGGGAAGATGACCTGAAGCACTTACTGATAATCAAAGACTAGTCTTCAGTATGGATTACACCTCAATATAAAGAAAACAAAAGTCCTCACAACTGGACCAATAAGCAACATCATGATAAATGGAGAAAAGACTGAAGTTATCAGGGATTTCATTTTACTCAGATCCACCTTCAATACCCATGGAAGCAGCAGTCAAGAAATCAAATGTCGTATTGCACTAGGCAAAATGGCTGCTCTTTAAACTGTTAAGGAGCACTTTAAAGTGTGTGAAGAATAAGAAGTGTTCAACCTAAGCTATGGTATTTCCAATAGCTTCATATACATGTGAAAGCTGAACAAGGAATAAAGAATGCCAAAGAAGAATTGATGCCTCTGAATTGTGTTGGCAAAGAATACTGAAAACAACATAGACTACCAGAAGAATGAGCAAATCTGTCCTGGAATAAGTGCAGCCAGAATACTCCTTAGTGAGAATGGGCAGACTTCGTTTCACTTACATGTTATCAGAAGGGATCATTCCCTAAAGAAGGATATCATGCTTGGTAAACTAGAGGGTCAGCAAAAAAAGGGGAAGACCCTCAATGAAATGGACTGACACAGTGGCTGCAATTTTGAACTGAAGCACAGGGAGGACTGTGCAGATAGCGCAGGACCAGTCAGTGTTTTGTTCTGTTGTAAATATATATAAGGTTGGAGCTGACACCACGGCACCTAGCAACTACAACATCTATACCATCTTTAAGAAAGCATCAACAACTGTGATAGCTATTTGTTATCTGCTTTGGTTATTAATCAAATTTTTCTGAATTGGTAACTCAAAGTTGTAAGTTCTGAAGACTAACTCTCTGAATCAAAATGTGCAAAAATTAACTGAATATGGAGTTCCATACTGCCACCACACTCAGCCTGAATACAAAGTACACAGACCATCCAGAAGGTGTGTATGAAATCTTAAATTGTCACCATTAATAGTTAAAACCAAGTCACACTTGGTCAACATACATTCTAACAACCTACTAATTAATAAACTGTAAAAAGAATAAAGAGTCAAGGAATTAACTATACCACAATCAAAATAATAAACTTTTAAAAATCTACATTACCAACAGTTTCCATTTGTCTTAATCTTGCACATTTAGAAATGTATTTTCCTTTAGTAAGGGGGTGTCAATCTTCAATCAATTTGTGTAAGTCAGGGTTCAGCATCATTCAGCACTTTACCAACTTATCTGAAGTAAAATGACAAACTATTATCTAATGCTATCTAATAGCCCTAACTACAAAGAAGTTTCATACTAAACCCAAGATATATATATTGAAAGAGGATGTTAAGTAATTTTATCTGTGAATGCTAGAAAGAAACCACTATTAAAGATACTATGATTTGTATTAGTTTTCTTGGTTCAAAGGTTTAGGATCATGGCTTTATGAATCTAGCCAGTCAGTTGGCCTAAAGTTTTGAGTTTTTTTCAACCTCTTAGTTCAGTGAACAGTGCCTGGGATCTTAAAACCTTGCCACTGGCCACCCAAGAGACAACAATTATACCGGTATCTATTCACCTGGAACAGCAGAGGAAGAAGGAGGCCTAGGAATCCGAAACAAAATGGACTGCAGGTTTAACTGTATCCATGACCTACCTCCCTGCCATGAAACCAGGAAAAAAAATGCATGGCCCAGCTACAATTACTAAACCTTTTGATCAATGATCCAAGATAGATCACGATAGAAAATAAAGGATGGAAACTGGGAAACAGAACTTCAAACGCATATGAGAAGCAGACTTACTGGATCAACTGAGAGATTAGAGGGACCACTACCAACTGGAAATAATCTTTAAATCTTGAAATACAACTATCCTATGAAGCCATTGCTAAACTAAAAAAAAAAAAAAAAAAAAAAAGCTTAGCTGAATTAATAAAGAATATTTGCCTTGAAATAACAAAAGCACAAACAGTAAAATACAAAATAAGTAAACAGGACCTCAAAAAATTTAAAACTTTCATTCACCAAAATGAAAAGAAAAGCCACGGACTAGGAGAATATCTTTGGAAACCACGTATCTGAAAAACTGAAAAGCAAAACCAAACTCACTGCCATCAAGTCAATTCCATCTCATAGCAACCTCCACTGAGTTTCCGAGGCTTTGAATCTTTACAGAAGTAGATCGCCCCATCTTCCTTCCATGGAAGCAGCTGGTACATTTGAACTGCTGACCTTCTGGTTAGCAGCCAAATGCCTTACCCACTACGCCACCAGAGCTCCTTATATATCTGAAAACAATCTAGTAACCAAAATATATATAAAACTTGAACAACTTAGTAATAAAAGGATAAATAACCCAATCATAAAATGGGCAAAGGACTTGAAAAGACATTTAACAGATCAGGACACTCAAATGGCCACCAAGCACATGGGAAGATGTTCAATTTCATTAGTCAAAAGAGAGATGCAAATCAAAACCACAATGAAATATTTCACTCCCATGAGGATGTCAAAAGTTAAAAAAGGAAATTAACAAATGTTGGTGAGGATACGATGTGGGGAAATTGGAATCCTTATCCACTGCTGGCAGGAATGCAAAATCACACAGCCTTTGTGGAAAACAGTGTGATGGTTCCTCTAAATAACTAAAAACAGAAATATATCATACGAATCAGCAATTCTATTCCAAGGTATATACTGAAAAGACTTGAAAGCAGAGATTCAAACAGATGTACACCAATGTTCACTGCAGCACTAGGGCAAAATAGCCAAAAGGTAGGAACAATCTAAATGCCCCTGAAGAGATGAAAGGAAAACAAAACATGCTACATATATACAATGGAATAATGCTCAGCCAATAAAAGAAACGAAGCTTTAATATCTGCTACAACATGGATGGAGGCTGAAGACATTAAGCTGAGTGAAGTAAGTCAATGACAAAAGGACATATATTGTTTGACCTCACTTATGTGTAGAGACTAAAGTTTATTAGTGATTATCAGTGACACGAGGAAAGAGGAAGGGGGATTTAACGGTGATGTACACATCACACTGATTAAGGGTAGGGATGTACAAGTTGTAGAATTGTTGTTAACAAGTTGTACACCTGTAAAAAGTTGAACTGGCAAAAGCTGTGTGACAGATATATTTAAAACAACAACAATATACAACCAAACATGTCACAGAAATTTGATTCCTTGGAGATTTAGGGTCACGGTTTTATGGGACATCCCAGTTAATCGGCCTAATAACTTGTGTAGTGCTTATGTTCTACTTCCTAGTTCATTGCATAGTGCCTGGGATCTTAAAAGCTTGGAAGTGGCGATCCAAGGCACAATAGGTTGTCTCTAATCACCTGTAGCAGTAGCACAAAGAGTCAGGAACAGGAGGATAGCTCTGGTAGTATAGTGCCTGCTGCTAACCAGACAGCTGGCAGTTCAACCCACCAGCCACTCCTTGGAAGGAAGGTTGGGCAATCTACTTCCATAGTGGTACTCCTCGGAAACCCAAGGAGGGGTCACTATGTGTCAGTCTGACTCGATGGCACATAACAACAACAACAACGGAATGTGTAGCTACTTGCCTCCAAAAACAACTGTCTCTTTTGTCACAAAACCAGAAGAAATAGAAGGTGCCTACTTACCATTAATGAACATTTTGATCAAAGATTCAAAAGAAGAATCCTGACCAAAAGGAGGAAAATGCAGAACAAAATTGCAAATTCTCAGGGACTCCAGACTTCTGGAGCTATGAAGGGTAGAAGAACCTCTGAAACGACTGCCCTGAGATAATCTTTAAACCTTAAACTAAAAATACTCCCTGAAGTCATCTTAAAACCAAGCAACAGTTTAGCTTAAATGTTAATTTAAAAAAAAAAAAAAAGGTCAGCCTTGAGCATCATGCTCTTTTAAGAACCAACCACATGGATCAAACAGCAACTCAAAAGATGAGACAGGAGCCTTGTTGTTGTTGTTATTTGCCGTCGAGTCTGCCCCGACTCATAGCGACCCCTCCTTGGGTTTCCGAGGCAGTATCACTACGGAAGTAGGATTGCCCAACCTTCCTTCTGAGGAGTGGCTGGTGGGTTTGAACCGCCAGCCTTCTGGTTAGCAGTCAAGTGCCTTAGGCACTATGCTACCAGAACCAACCACATGGATCAAACAGCAACTCAAAAGATGAGACAGGAACCTTAGGGAGGCGGTAAGTTTATGTTAATGAGGAAATAACAACTCACAAAAGGAGGGTGAGAATGGTTGCACAATGAAAAGTGTAATCAAGTACAAACTGTTGCATTCGTGTATGTTTTACTGCATATATTTTGAACAATAAAATAAAATATACAAGAAAAAAAATAATCACACATAAGGCTTTCCAAAAACGAAAAAAGTCTGCCTTAAACATTGTACTCTTACAAAAACTTAACTATATGAGTTTAAGCTAACAACAGTAAAGCCAAAGCACAGATGAGATCTTTAAGGAACAGAGTTTAAATTAATGGTAATGTAACAATATGTATAGAGAGAATGGTGACAGAATTATGAGGTATGTAACCAATGTCACTGAAATGCATATGTAGAAATTGTAAACAGATGTATGTTTATTTGTATATACTGTCACACACACACAAAAAGATACTATGATTTTTAAGCAGTGTTATCAACATCTGTAAAGCATACTGAAGTGGAAATGGCAAGATATAATTATCACCAGGATCTTTTTACCACATGAACTATTATGAAAGAGGTGTTTCATATGTATTTTTATATAGCTATAAAAAGTATCCTTGTTGAAATAAAAAAAAATTGATATATTAAGTATTATACATTTCAGATTTTGTACTTTGAGGGTTCATAATCTTCCATAAAGGATGAGACATAACATTAAATTGATGACTTGAGAGTAGGTCACATAATCAACTTAACCCAGATGAACATTTGTTGCAGTACTCAATCTGTTGCAGCAATTAACATCTCTTGTACAATCTATAGCTTAACAGCACCAAAGGAATGACTTTAGGCAGGAATGATCAAGGTCTCCAAAAGTGTATTGCACCTAACAGATTTTCCATGAGAAATCAATTCCATGAAATAAAAAAAAAGCACTGCATCAAACATTTTTCTTTACTGTAAATCTTCTCAGAGCCTAAAATACACAACTAAGCTACATGAGACATAGCATTGTGATATTTTTCCAAACTCATTTGACCACAGAACCCTTCCAACCTAATACACTTTGGGAAATACTTACTTAGAAAAACACAGCTGTTTTAGCCCTTCTTTATAACATATACATTAATCAACTAAGGCCACTTCTAGGGTGTGTTTAGTGTAGACACAATTTATGCACATATCATAAATTTGAAATGATGATACAGTGAAATATTAAAAAGTCTCATTTTCTATGTAAAAGTTGAACTGTGTATTTCAAACACTTAAAAATATCCATCAAGAATCATAAATGCAGAGCTGGAGAGTCATGTGAAACCATGCTTATCATACTGCTATACTGCAACAACTCTTCAACAGGTTCAGGGGTACCTGTCAGGACCAGTGTTGGATTTTGCAAGTTTTAAATTAATCAAGATCTTCAAGACCATATCTTAACTATAAGATGCAATCACTACTGTAAGAAATAAAGGACAAGCATCATCCTTTGTGCTGCTGACATAATTTTATTACTCAAATTTTACCATCTGAAGTAAAACGACAATTGGGCATGCATTCTAATCTTGGCCAAGAGAATGGTTTGACAAAGATTCACGGAAAGAATTTGTCCTAGTAACTGGTACACCATGTGATCTGCAGCCTATATGACTACAAGACCACAACTAGATGGTGCCCAGCTACCACTGTCAACCACTCAGAGAGGAATCTATATAAGAGATCCTCCGTAGAGAGGGAGAACAATGTGGAACAAAACTCAAAATCATTTGGAAAAAAATAAGGATACCAGATTTGCTGGTCTGGTAGACTCTGGTGAAACCACTGACACTATGGCCCCTAACTGCCCTTCAGGTCTGGAACTGAACCCACACCTGTGGCTTTCAGCCAAACAAAAGATAGGCATATGAGTTGTACATTTACCTGAGGTAGATACACTCCTTGGAGAGAACAATCATGAGAGAAATAAGGGTTGTTTATGCACAGGGTGACAGCTCAGGGAGCAGGAGTGCATGGAGGGATGGACATAGGGAAGAGGTAATATCAGGAAGAAGTGGGAGGGGAGCTGTTGCCTTGTGGTAAATTGTAGTCAATGTCATGAAACAAAGTATATGTGAACTAAATTTGCTCTGTAGATTTTCACCCAAATCACAATTATTTTTTTTTAAAAAAAAGGAGGGAATGGTTTGATAGGAATTCTGACACAATTAAAATCACTGTCTTTTCCCAGTGCTCAGACTGTGGTCTTGAAATACCATCTATCACCAAAAGAAAGTATGGCTTCTTGTAGAAATGGCTGATACCAGGTTTGGGCCTGGAAAAATCCTTACCATATGAGACCACAAGAAAGTTATCAAAAAGACTGTTGCTGCTGTTCTTAGGTGCCACCGAGTTGGCTCAACTCACAGCGACCCTATGTACACCAGAACAAAACACTGCCCAGTCCTGTGCCAGCCTCACAATTCTTGCTATACCTGAGCCCATCGTTGTAGCCACTGTGTCAATCCATCTCATTGAGGGCCTTCCCCTTCTTCATTGACCCTCCACTTTACCAAGCATGATATCCTTCTCCAGGGCATGTTCCCTTCTGACAACATGACCAAAGTTGGTGAGACGAAGTTTGGCCATTCTCGCTTCAAAGGAGCATTCCGGCTGCACTTATTCTAAGACATGGTACTTCCAGTATTCTTTACCAACACCACAACTCAAAAGCATGACCTTTTCTTTGGTTTTCCTTATTCACTGTCCAGCTCTCACACACATATGAGGCAACTGACATTCCATGTTCTGAGTATTAATGGATGTTTACAGCTGTTTTGCTTACCTCCATCCACATCATGAAGGTTGGCTTTACTCTGAGGAGGCAGCTCTTCCCCAGCTGTATCTGAAGCGCCTTCTGACCTGAGCAGCTCATCTTCCAGCATTATACTGGACAATGTTTCAGGGATATTCATCAAGTTTTCCAGCAGTATATCAGACAGTGTTTCACTGCTATTCCTAAGGTTCTCACTGGCCAATTCTTTGAGAAGTGTATGGCCCCTTCCTTCTTCCCATTCTGTCTTAGTCTGGAAGCTCCGCTGAAATCTGTCCACCATGGGTGACCCTGCTGGTATTGCAAATACCGCTGGCACAACCTCTAGCCTCAGAGCAACACACAAGCTACCACAATATGACAAACTGACAGACAAGTGGTGGTATCAAAGACTAGGGCAAAAAAAAACACACAGGAACCAATCTGAAGAAGCTGTTACTAGGTCATGTGAGCACCAGTAAGGATAATACCTAAAAGCAGTAGAAACACTAATGTGTTTAAATCCCTAAGTTTAAAATAATACAAAAGGGAGGGAGACAGGAAAACTATGTATCATCAGAGGGATACCTGTAAACTAATTTCTTGAAAACCTGTAACTAAGACTCAAAAGACTCAGGCATTTTTCCTGCCTTTATAAATTCTGATCACTGAATAAGCAAATATTAGATGAAGGAAAGCCTCTCTTTATACAAGTATTCTAGCTAACAAATAAAGTAGGAATAACAGAGCATCATCATTATGCAACCTATAATGAACTGATGGACCTACATCAGACTTCTGCAACCATAGCACTACTGTAAGTTTGGACCAGATAATTGTTTTGTTTTGGTTTGGGAGAGAGGGGTTTGCCCTGTTCATTGCAGGATGTTTTAATATTAATAGCATCCTAGACCTAGAGAAACTAGACATCGGTAGCCCTCCCATACATCCACCCTCACAGCTGTTACTACCAAAATGTCTCTAGATATTGTCGTTATCCCCTGGGACACAAAATCAACTGTGGCTGAAAGCCACTCATCTACACATTGTGCATCAATGACTTCTAACTCTGCTCTCTCACACACCACAAAAAGACATTATTTGCTTCCTTAAGAAAACACATTATCACCTATGAAGCAGTCCTGCCCCAATGCCCCGCTCCCGCTCACCAAAAACAAATCTAAATTTAATCAAGCCTCTTCCAATTTAGGAAGAAAATATCAAGGACGGGGAAAAAGTTAAATGACGTTAAAAGGATGTAATCAGCAAAATCTAGACTATGGGAAACTGTGCAATAAATCCAGTTTCCTCAATAATTTGCAAAAGCAAAAGAAAGAAGGAACCGATAGATGAAAAGACTTAGATCAACCAACAGCAGCACATTGACTTTATTCTGATCATGATTCAAACCAACTGCAATTTTTAAATGACATTTGTGAGACAATTAGGAATTTGAATGCTGCCTGGATCATTTGGTGTTAATTAATTATTAAATTTTAAAGGCATAATAACGGTATTGTGGTTAAATTCTTCTTTTTAAAAAGTTCTTATTTTGAGGAGACATGCAAGTTATAGATGAAATTATGTCTTAGATTTGCCCAAAAATAATGATGTGGAAAGTGGTAAAGGTTAAATGAAGTAAGATTAACCTCAAGATGGTAACTGTTAAAGGTGGCAAAAGGATCACTGCCTACTTTTCTATATGCTTAAAATTTTCTAAAATAGGAGTGAGGGAAGATGGAGGAATAGGCAGACAAGTGACACAGACCCTCTTCAACAAAGAAAAGAAAAAACAATTGACAGAGATACAGAAGATAATCCTGGAACCCTGAGCTTTGAAAGGAACTATACAGAAGTGGATTAGGCACCAAGTAGTGGAAAAACCTGAACAAAAACAGTGAGTACAGAGATGGCTGGAGCTGCAGACTGTCAGCTACTCTGACGGGACCAACTGCCTGAATATTTCCAAGTGGTGTTGGGACCTGAGAATTGACCTAAAGATCAGTCCCAGTCACCAACGGCTGCAGGAACAACTGCTCTGGTGGTCTTAGACTAGGAAGGGAAACAGCAAGGAGGGAGACAACCTGAGCTGTGGACTTCGTTGTTCGGAGGGCGCAGCCACTTTGTTTACACGTGGTAGCCATTGTGGATATTTAAAGTGACCGAGGGCGCAGCCATTTTGAATGTTTATAAGTGGCAACCATTTTGAATTTTAAAGTGATAGCATTCTCCAGGGACCTAAGAACAGGCTCTGTTTGTCAGGGTCAGCAAGGACATACTAGAGGCTGACAAAGGAAAGGAGACAGGTGGTGAGTGTATAAGTCTTGTCAACTAGTAAATAGAGGAGCACAGCACAGTACGCTGCCTGTACAGATAACATACAAAAAAAAACAAAGAAAACAAAAATTGTGGGCAAGTCACTCCAACATATAATCACCAATTAAATATAAACACAAAAACGTCACAATGCCTCAGAGACAACAGAGCATCACAGACCACACAAAGAAGCAAGATAAAGCAGGAGAAACAAGGGACCAGGATATACACCCAAAACACATCCCTGAGGAAGATGCAGCATTGGAACTCCCTGATAAGGAATTCAAAATAATTATATTTTGGTATCTTCAAAGGATTGAGAGATAGACCAAGGAAAACACAGGCAAAACCCTAGAAGAATTTTGGAAGAAAATAAGGACAAAATGACAAAATAAATGAAAAATTAGAAATGATTCTAAATCTACAGATAGAAATCCAGAAGATTAATACTAAACTGTCAGACATAGACAACACACTGAAAGGGCAAAGGAGTAGAATTGATGCAATGGAAGACAGAATTAATGAAATTGAAGACAAATATCTGAATACTTCTTTGGAAAGGAATCAATGAGAAAAAAGATCAAAACAAAATGAAGAAAGCCTAAGGTTCATGTGGCATACCATCAAAAGGAATAAACTATGTGTTGTTGGAATTCCAGAACAGGAAGAGAAAAATGAAACCACTGAGAAAATTGTCCAAGATTTGTTGGAGGAGAACTTCCCTGATATGATGAAAGATGAGAATATATCCATTCAGGAAGTCCAACGAATCCCAAACAGGATAGACCCCGAAAGAAAATCACCCAGACATATCATCATCAGACTCACCAAAACCAAAGACAAAGAAAGATTCATGCAAGCAACACGGGAAAAGCGAAAAGTTACCTACAAGGGGCAACCAATAAGACTAAGCTCAGATTTCTCAACAGAGACCATGCAAGCGAGAAGACAATAGTATAGTATATATAAACACTGAAAGAGAAAAATTTCCAACCAAGAACTATGTACCCAGCAAAACTGTCCCTCAAATACGATGGTGAAATTAGGACATTTCCAGATAAGCAGAAGTTAAGGGAATTTGTTAAAACCAGACCAACCTTACAAGAGATGCTAAAGGGAGCCCTTTAGCAACAACAGCCAACAACAACTGACCATTAACACACATGATGATATAACCCCAAAACCAACCCAGCTATGGAAGTATCCTAAGTAAATAAGCCTACAAGATTGTAAACAGGGAACCATAGATACCAACCAACAAATGAGGACAACTACAAACCAAAAAGAGGGAAAAAAAAAATCTGTGTCATTATAGAACTTCTAGATGGTAGAGAAATCAAGACAACTACAAGATCGAATGGACTGTTCTACACTTGGGAAGAAAACTCTCAATCACAGGGTAACCTCAAAGAAAAATGATAAACCTTCACATTACAATAAAAAAGAGAACCAGCATAAATATTCAGCAAATACTAAAACAATAGCAATGAAGGAAGTAATAAAATGATTCATACACAAAACAAGCTCAGCATAGAAAATTATATGGAACAAAGAAATCGACACAATGAAAAAGCACATGACAAAAATGACAGCAACAAATTCATATTTGCCAATAATTACATATCTGGCAAGGGACTTATCTCTACAACTGATGGAAAACTCCAATGCCTCAACACCAAAGGAATTAACAATCCAATTGAAAAATGGACAGAAGACATGGATAGACATTTCACCAAGGAGAATATTCAGGTGGTCAGCTAATACATGAAAAGATGCTCACAATCATTGGCCATCAGAGAGATGTAAATCAAAACAACAATGAGATATACTGTCTCACCCAGTACTGATGGCAAAGTTCAATGAGACAGAAAATAACAAATGCTGGTGGGGATGTGGAAAGATTGGGACTCTCATACACTGCTTGTGTGACTATGAAGTGACACAACTACTGTGTCAAGCAATATGGCAATTCCTTAGAAAGTTGGAATTGGAGATACCATTTGACCCAGAGATTCCATTCCTAGGTATATAGCCTAGAGAAGTGAGAGCCAGGATAGGAACAGATACATGGATGCTCATGTTCATCACAGCACTATTTACAACAGCAAAAAGATGGAAACAACCTATGTGCCCATCAGCAGAAGAGTGGATGACCAAACTATGGTACATACATACAATGGAATGCTATACAGCACTAAAGAATAATGTAGAGTCTACCAAATACCACATAATACGGTTGAACTTGGAGGACATTATGCTGAGTGAAATAAGTCAATCACAGAAGGACAAATATAGTATTAGTTCATTGTTGTGGAGGGTCAAGGAAAAGTTTATATATGGAGGAAAACTTGGTTGCCAGAGGTGAGAGGGGAGGGAACATTGGGAAAAAAAAAAAAAATTCATTGACCCATGTCACTGTAATTTTGTGTATTTCACTGTACATAAATTATATTTCAATAAAATGCATTAAAAAAAATTATACAGCAGGTATGCCTGACTAGGCTCAATTATAGCATTCCAGCCCTTTTCAGACATTAATCTCAAATTCCTAGCCAGAAAATAACAGAAACCTAGATGACAGAGTCAGATCTAGCTACGTTTATTAAAAGGTTGTTAAAAAATACCATAAATTCAAGCAAGAAAACATCCAAATGTATTTTGAAACAACAACAACAAAAAAAGTCAACCTGACAACATGGTGTTATGTGTTCTTGGTTCTAATAATAAGAGCTGTGCAAGCTATGTATTAGCTTCCTGGTAGCTTTGGCAAAAGGTAAAACAAAATCCAAATGGGAAACAAAAACATGTAATCATTCACTAGTTGACAGTAAGAATATACACATATACACACATATTCCCTGACAGTATATAATAGTGTCGGCTTTTGTTTTCAGCAAATACCTCAAAATAGCTATCTAAAAAGCCTAAAAAATTCAATAAATAATTTGGTTAACAGCAATTACCATTCAGAAACTGTCATTTCAGCACACCCTGAAAGATTAACAGAGTAATCAAACCCATGTATCAAAATTTTACTTTTCAATAGAGCAAACAGACCCCATATCAAAGCAAAGCAATAGCCATGTCAGAGGATAACCAAACTGTGCCAAACCATGTTATTTATTCATTATTTTCACATATACTAAGTCACCAAAAAGAGATTTATGTCTCCAGTTCCTCCTATAAACCCCAGCACAGGAAATACTCAAATCTGCATTCCAGAAGGGGAACAGGGAAGGTGATCACAACCCACTGTATACATTCATAAACAACTGGATTTTTAAACTACACACATATCCATCAGTCCCCCAAATTTTATTTGCCCCAAGCTAATTAATAAGCAATGTAAAGATTATTTACTAAAGAATAAAATCAAATGGATATTGACCAAAAACAAAAGTTTGCAAAATACCTGGGAATAATCAGACCTGGAATAAACTCCATATATATGTAAATTAAATCAGCTCCTTTATCCCAAAACTGCTGGTATATGGTTGCCAGAGAGTTTATGTCTCTTATTTGATTGTATGTATGTGTATATGTCTCATTCAAAGGAAAAAAAAAAAAAAACCTCTGAGTGGTTAAGTGGTAAAAATTTGACAGAATTAAGATTCCTTTTCCAATATGCAGCTGGTATTAAAAGCATTTCTTTCTTCATGGATTAAAAGTTATAAAATGAAAAATGCATATAAATTTTTTTAAAAACTGCACCCCCCCCAAGCCAAAAGCAACCAATAAACTAATTTCAAACTGATTCAAAGTTTAACAGCTTCCATTTTCCTTATGTTCATATATGTCCTACTTACCAATTTATCATTTTCATTGGGCATTTCAAATACACATCTCAATTTAGAGTCCATTAATTCTTCAGGTTTTGCCTCTTTCCACTAGAAACAAACAAAAACCAAATATGAGACATAAGAGGTATGATCATGGCAAACAGGCTTCGCCTCAAGGGGCAATTAAAGGATTAGTAGCAGCTGCTGAAAGCAGTGGTGAGAAGTCTATGGCTCAGCCAGAACTCACTAATATACTTTCTTTGCATTGATCGCAATACTAAATTAGTATTAAAAAGAGTTACTAACATTATCTATTAAAATCACAGTAACGCTTCTAGCCATTACAGGACATTTTTCTTAGTAGTGGTGCTCCTTATTTTCAACAAATGTCTTTTCAAAATTAGTAGGCTCTCTATTGAGAGGTAAACAAAACACACACTTTAAACAAATTCCCCAAAATAAATTCTGTCCAAACTCTACACTTACCACAGCTTCCATATCTGAAGTGTTTGGTGGAGCAAAAATTGTTTGTACCATAAACTTATGTTTACTCTTCTCATTTGGATCATAGTCAAAAGGCTGTAGCATTACTAAATAAGAAGAAAGAACACATTACATTGTCTTCTGTGTGTGTATGCCTCTTACTGTTCCATATTATCTCCTTCACATTATGCGAAAAAAATAAAATAAAAAAACCAGCATGGGTTCAAGAAATCAAACACTGGATTATTTACATTAAGACTCCAAAAGCAACTTGATGATTCTAATTTTTAAACTGTCAACCTTTCTGATCTGCTAAGTCTTAAACAATAAATTTAGTTCAGAAATTTTTCAAAACTTTGCAAAAATTAATTATTATAATGACCAGAAGCTCAAATAAATCTTATTATTATTAAAATTAGTTGTAATATCAATTTAGGCTTCATTTCTATATTTAGTAATAATATATTTTAAAGTTAGACAACTGAGGTATATTCAAAGAAGAAACAATAACTTAAAAACTATCATTATTAATATTTTGATACAAATTAATTTTTCTAAAATGAATTTTAAATAAAGATCTATTCAAGAAAAATATCAATTTGTTTCAATTTGATTATAAAAACAAGTATAGAAGAAAAGCAGGTATCTTCATAAATTCTGGATTAGAGCCCCATTTTTTCTAAGCATTTGATTTTTCAGTAGTCTATAAAGAGTTTTTAGACGCTCCCTCTGGATATAAGTCACCCTAAATTTATGTAATATAAATTCAAGAGACTATGGAGAACTATACCAAATATTGTATTATGAAAATTTTCCCTGACACTATTTAGATTATTTCTAAAGCATATAAGATAGTGTCAACATTTTCATAAAGACACATGAAATTAAGAAAGTATAAGAAATATCAATTTTCTAAGAAAAGTTTACATATAAGGTATGATTGAAAAGTCTTAATTAAGTCCCATCATGGGTAAAAATATTTTCAAAGGTAGCCAAATATACAGGGGCAGAAAAGGCACAAGATAAATGCCACTGACTCAAAATAAAGCCCACTCAAATTCCATTAACATCTTTCACTGAGCAATCACTGTAGGCTAATTGATATTTACCAAAAATGTGAGAATAAACAGAGTTATAACTTTATGACAATTAAAATCTAATTAAGGTTGTAGACCATATAACATGAAAGACAATTTTAAAATATGTATAAAAAAGGAGAGAGAAAAAATGATCACGTAGTAGAGAGAGTTAATTAGGTAAATAAATGTAGCTAGAGAAAGAAAGCATAGTTCAAGTGACTCCTTATATGTAAAAGTAGTACACTAAATCTGAGGACACACTGTGCAAATAGTTTGGAGTTTTTAATCAGTCAGATGTTCAATACAAGAGGTTTATGTGGGAGAAAGTACTTTTAAAAGTTTAAAGTTTCTTAAGAAATATTAATATAACAAAATTTCCACAATCCTCAAAGAAGTCATTACTGGTTCTGGTAGCATAGTGCCTAAGGCACTTGACTGCTAACCAGAAGGCTGGAGGTTCAAACCCACCAGCCACTCCTCAGAAGTAAGGCTGGACAATCTACTTAGTGATACTGCCTCGGAAACCCAAGCAGAGGTCGCTGTGAGTTGGGTCCAACTCGACAGGACATAACAGCAACAACAACAAGAGGTATAACCGCACCAAAAACTCTTTTTAATCATGTGGATAAAAATTATTTTTTCTTCTTCCAATGTAGCTAAAGGCTTAGCTAACATCTTATTTCCCATCCATTTTTCCCAGGAGCTGCTGAAATGAACTAAGGTATCAACAAACAAATATGAAGCATTCCCCCACAGGCCACCTGACCTCTTGATTCACTAAAACCATCACTTCTAGGGCCACCTAGCACTGACATTTTGGCTATTCTTACCGAGGGAGGATTTAGTATCACTAAGAACCCTAAGGTCTTTTATTGTCCTTACAGTCAGAATTAGAATATTTCACTCCTAAATATGCTCAACGGATCTGCTCTAGGCTCTCAGTCTTCCTATAATTTGTCATTATTAATCTGCTAAACGGAAGGAAGATTGGACCATCTACTTCTGTAGTGATACTGCCTGAGAAACCCAAGGAGGGGTTGCTATGAGTCAGATCCGACTCAACGGCAGTGAGTTTGGTTTTTTTTTTTGTTTGTTTTGTGGGCTTAGAAACCAGAAAACTGATATATAATTCTTATAATATCTTAGGTGCCCTTACCAAGATCACCCAAGCAGGTTTGTTTTTGTTTCTATTTTAAAAAAAAATAAAATAAAATACACATATGTCCAGGCCATGTTACCAGAGATTCTGATGGGGAGAAGTCTATGCATGTTCATGCTACCCATGGTACAAGGACACAGAGTGGGAGATAAGAACTATAGCTATAAAGTAAGAGTAAATAATGGTCTCTGTAGGATATATACTTTCTCATACTTATTTCCTATTTCTCAGCTATGTTAGATGATATAGTTAAAAGAGTATTGTTTTGGGCTTTAAGAAAAGAAAGAATAGTTTGTAACACTAACTATGACATCAGCATAGACCCCCAACAGCAGGAGTGAGCAAGCCATATATGGAAGGAATCAAAACTATGTATGTCTTCTACTATAAGTAAACACATAAAGGGGTAATAAAGTTTTCAAGTGCAAAACACTTGGCACTTACAATGAATGAAAAGTAGAAAGACTCATCTGATTTATTTTATAATAGGCAATAAAGAGATACTATATATTTGGAAGCAAAAGAATTAGAAAAATACTTCTGTAGCTCCATGTAATACATAATAAGCTAGAGATCTGAATGAAATCAGTCATAAAAACACGGTCCAATATTTCAAGACAAAAAGGGCAGTAATTGCAGTAGTCGACTACAAAAAAGAATAGATCGAAAAAATTTTAACTGCTAATAACACCTCCCATAAGGATAAAAGGTAAAAGTGAGAAATTTCAGGCCAGTTTGCACAGGTAAGATAACAGAAGGACATTATTAAAGGCAAAGCCAGAATAACTATTTCCTTCCCTTCACAGCAAACCCTATTAATTAAACCAAATTAAATAAAATCATAAAATGTCAAAATTTAAAACTCAGAGTATGAATTGCTACCTGAAACAGTCACAGACAACCCTGGATCAATAATTCCACTGTTGGGCCTCACACAGTACCGACGAGGAGCTGTAGTCTTCACTTTGAAACACACTTTTCTATCCGACGGATTTCTCAATTTAAGATTTGTAGTGACTACATCTGTGAAGGGGCCTGTAAGGTTCAAAAATGAAAAAGAAATTTTAACTATAGTCACAACTTTAAATAGAGCAGAATTCAAAACTGAATATATATTCTATCAATTTATTTAAAGTATTATTAAAGTCTATATACATAAATTTAATAATGGGTTAAGTGTGCTTTCTCATTACAAATTTTATTTTCTTCATCTCTTACCATATTTTACAAAATTTGCACAGTGAACACGTATTATCTCTAATTATAATTGTCTTTTAAAAGTTTCAATCTATGACATAAACTTACAATTTATTACAGTATTGAAGATATCAGAATTTTCCAGTGGTCTGTAAACCAGTGCCAACCTTCACCTCAACTAGGTTTCATTCAATCATTCACCCATTCAAATATTTGCTACGTGTTTATTATGTGCACTGTGACATATACTCCAGATGCAAAGTTTCTAAGCTTTGGTTACTAGTCCAAAAGCATAAAGTTGCAAAACAAAGCGGAAAACCCAAATCTAAAACCAACTTACATGGAATTAATTCCAACTCACAGCTACCTTACAGGACAGGGTAGAATAGCCCCATAGAGTTTCCAAGGCCGTAAATTTTTACAGAAACCTACTACTACATCTTCCTTGCACTGAGAAGCTGGTGAGTTCGAAACACCAACCTTTTGGTTAGCAGCCAATCACTGTGGCAACAGAGCTCCTGAAAAGATGATGCAGTCCTGCCAAAATTAACTAAATCCTAAATCTGTATATTCTTCTTTTTTAAAAAGAGGAAAAAATACAATAGTAATTTTGCTCTTGGTTGAAGAAAAACCTGTATAGATCTTATAGATTGATTTATGCAACAAAATGAGTATCTGTTCATTTCGAAACAGAATATGAAGGAATGTGCCAGTGGGAAACAATAATCATACTTCTATTACAAAAGCAATTTTCAATGGTTCTAAAAACAACTGGTTTTAAGCTATACTTTTTTAAAAAGCCAGAAGGCTAAAATCAGGTAACTATTATAAAGGCAATCTTTAAAATACTTTTCTTAAACAAGACTAACCATGTCTCTCAAAATTTTAAAGTATTTCTATCACAGAAGCCGAGATTGAGAAAATTACTTGTTGTTAGATGCCATAGTCTGTACTAACTCATAGTGACCTTATATACAAAAGAACAAAACACTGCCCAGTCCTGTGTCATCTTCACAATCATTGCTATGTTTGAGCCTATTACTACAGCCATTATCCAACCATTTATTTCAGATACATTACCCATTTTATTGTATACTGGAAAATTATGAGACAAAACCCAGGAGTGGAACAAAAAAATACAGCCATACCCTAGAGATACTGCAGGTTCGTTTTCAGACCACTACAATAAAGCAAATTACATTAATTTTTTGGTTTCCCAGTGCATATAAATGTTATCTTTACGTTAATAATCTGGAACAAAACTAAAAATCTTAAAAAAGTCCAAGCTTACTGGTCTGATAGAAACTGGTGAAAAACCCTGAGACTATGGCTCCTACTGACCCTTCAGGCCTGGAACTGAACTTACTCCTGTGGCTTAAAGCCAGACAATAGGCAGACTTTCAAGGTGGACATTTACACCAGGTAGATAAACTCCTTAGATCAACCATGGGAGATCAAAAGGGCAGCACTTGCACAGGGAGACAGCTCAGAAGGCAGGAACGCATAGAAAAGAAGGACATAGGGAAAAGGTGGAACCACAGAGAGGAACTAAGAGAGCTATTATATTATAGGGATTGTAGTCAATGTCATGAAACAAAACGTATATGGATTGTTGAACGGAAAATGAATTTGCTCTGTAAACTTTTACCCGAATCACAATTAAAAT